>NW_024342471.1:7287086-7789722 GCF_902729225.1 Pteropus medius | reverse complement strand
ACAACTATCTAATTCTAGAACGTTTTCATCACGCCAAAAAGAAACCCCATACCCATTAGCAATCATTTCTCATTAATAACGTTTATTGATAACATACTGAAATATTTTTTATATATTGGGTTAAATAAAATAAATTATGAAATTAATATCACCTGTTTCTTTGTATTTTTTTATGTGGCTACTAGAAAATTTTAAATTATATATGTGGCTCGCATTTGTGGCTCATATTATATTTCTATTCATTCTACATATTTCTGGAAATATATTCTCTAGTTCTAGTGTTGACCTAGACTTTAGACACCCAAAAAATCTGACACCCACCCTAGTGGTAGCAATGGCCGGGGGTTACCCTGCATGCCCTTCCCAAAGGCACGGTGATTTGCTGGTAACTGTCTTGTTGGGACAGAAAACACACAAATTAAGTCTTTACCAGGTCATTGTCCTTGTGAAATCACCAGTGGACATCTCAGTATGTGTTTCAGTATGTATCTACAAGTTCAAGATATCGATTATCATCACGACCTGGTGTGTTCTTTGTCGCCCTTGATCTTGCTTTCATCATTTGTTTTGGAACAAAGCCCCCAAGCTCTGGAACCTACCAGCAGGGTCTGCGGTTTCACTCTGAGGCAGCCTGCATTTGAGTAATAATTTATTCTCTGAATTAGCTCTTCTAACCTTTGCAAAGGATTTGCCAAATGCATCTCAAAACGAAGACAGGCTCCCCCATCCCTTTTTCTTTCCCTTCTATCATTTTAGAATTTGTAAAATGATGTAAATTTCCCTTCATCTTGTTCAAGATGAAAGTATAAATGAGTATCACCAAAAAATGTAAACCTCGAGGAGCCCAAACCATTTACACAAGGAAAACTTCAAATATCCATTCCAGATCACACACAGGCCAGCCAGAGGGAGGCATCCATTGTGAAATTCAATTACCAGCCCTTGTTCAGCTGCTCCCTGGAAGACCAATTAATTTCCCCCCTTTTCTGCATGTGGAGCCTTTTTATAAAGCTGCAATTAAGGGTTTCCAGAGGCAGAGCCTGTTTTCACTTTTAGGTAAATATAATGAACAGGAAACAGACTTTTTACATATGGGGTGGCAGGTAACCAGGGGTGAGAAGCAGCCCACACCCTGAGGACAGAGCCCCTCTTCCAAATCTCTATCAGGCAGGGGCAGGAGA
This sequence comes from Pteropus medius, assembly GCF_902729225.1. Taxonomy (NCBI): domain Eukaryota; kingdom Metazoa; phylum Chordata; class Mammalia; order Chiroptera; family Pteropodidae; genus Pteropus; species Pteropus medius. The sequence goes on along the minus strand of NW_024342471.1, from coordinate 7,788,541 downwards.
CTGGAAATCTTGGTATAAGACCTCCTTCCACATTTTTGGTGGATCTCCTATGGGCCAGATGCTGGGGAAATCACAGAGAACTCCCTGCAAGCCTATGGATGGTCCAGCAGCGACAAGACAAGGGCTAACAGCATAATTAGCATCATAGGATGCTGTGAGGGAAAGGGACAGCTGTGTTATAGCAATTAGACACCTCATCTGATTGTCACTTTTTTGGATTCTTATTTTACTTTTTTCCTTTACTTTATTTTAGTTTTTTTTTAATTATTATATTTTGCTACAGAACCCTTTCAGTGAAATAAATTTCACGAGGGAGAATAGAAGCACGATGTATAAAAGAGATAGTGGAACTGCACTAGTTGAAGGGAGGATGGATGAGATAAAACCTCACAGAATGAGCCTTCCCCTCGCTACCTAATGCAGACCCTGAAGTTTCACCAAGCACAGTTTAAAAACCACTGGGTTGAGAAATTATCTCCAGGATGCCCTTCTTGACTATCCCACAAAAGCCCCACCCCTGCCCCCCGCCCCTGCCAAAGTGGAGCCAGTAGGCAGCTGCCTCTCACCAATATTGTCCAAACCTATAAACTCCTGGTGGCAACATCAGTAGTACCTACCTCAATCAAGTTGTTGAGAGAATTTAATGTGAGGTGCTTGGCACAGGGTACGGAACATAGTAGATGAACAGTAAGTGACCATTCTCATTACTATTATTCAATCTGGACTCTAAGACAAAGCATCAATTTTGCCCTCATCTGAATTCAAACACTGACAAATGAGGTTATGCCCTGCCCCATGTGTTTGGATTCCTGTCCTAGACACCTGCCCTGTACCCAAGTCTGTTGAGCCTGGCTCTGGGCTGGAGGACTTCCTGTCCCCTTTCCACAGGCAGAATGGTTCCTTCCAGGCTCCAGCTTTGATTTGAACGGGTCTTAGTTCCAGATCATTCTTTCACAGGATCCCAAGGCCATATCTCCTGATGTGCATGGATATTAAAACTTATGTTCCTACTCCCTGAAGTCCGTGGACGTACCCTGAGGGCTGCTGCAACATCACCTGAGAGTTTACTGTTCTTGCTTTAAGATCACTGGTTTTCAGGCACTTGGGGATTTCTTTTTTCTTCTTCTAAACTCAGTTATATATTTGAAAGGTATGTTTTCAGACTTTTACCTAACATTTCTCTATCCTTGTAGCTGAAACAAGGGTCCATATAGACCACATTGCCAAAATCAGACTTCTCTCTTTCAAATAATTGTATAAAGATTTCATGTTTACTTTTATTCTCTTGCTCTACAGAAAGCCTGATTCTTTCTTCTAAGGAAAGGCCATCAACACTTATTTAGCTGTAGATTTCCATCTCACGTGGGGATTATGTCCTAACTTCAACACTGTGAGGCGAAAATTACTTATTATCAAAATTATCTTTGAAAACTCTGCATAAATTACCTTTTAATCACCAGGACCTGGATCTTTGGGAATTAACTTACTTGTTTTCTGTTCTCATTCAGCTGTGGCTCTCTTTCCTTGGTGCAGTGAGAGCCCAGGTCTTGTGAGACAGGAATTTAGAAGGGTAATAGGGTAAATGTAAAATAATACATACACATTTTATCTAATAATTGAACTTATATAATTTCTACTGTAACTCTCATAGTCTTTACATGCCTACAATAAGACATAGTGTTTCTTTTAATGACTCAAACTGCCTTCCAAGAAGAGGGCCTTTGTGTTCTGCTGATCGCCTTGTGGGTAGGGGTGTTGGATATGCTTGTGCAAGGAGTAAGGGCTCAGGAGAGCAGACTTATTCCGCATACTAGAGAGAGAAGAATTTTGACAGGGGCGATGGGTGCCATATGGGTGGAAGGTTGAGAAGAAGAGATGGAGGGAAGAGGAGGGAGAGAAGGAGCCATAGAGAAGATGAGGATGAAGACCATATGGGGTGATATGGTGAGGGGCTGAGGCTTAGAAAGTGCCTTGTCTAAAAGATCAACTTGAAGCCATTTGTGTAAGAAGCAGTAAACCACTCCTGGACCTACTGCACCCAAATGTTTTTAGTAAGTTGTGCTATACTCACAAAAAATTATTTTGATTGGGAGTCTGCGTGTGAAAATTAAGGGGATGAGATTTCACATCTGGATCAACATAGTGCAGAATCACAATAGCTAACCCTGACACAATGCTGTCTGTTCCGGGTGCTTTATGTACAAGGACTAATTCTGTCATTATAACAGACTCAAGAGGTAGGTGTTATTATTATGTCCATTTTATAGATGAGGAAACTGAGGCCCACAGAGATGAACTTGCCCACGATCATACCTACAGTAAGCATTTGAGCTGAGATTCAAACTCAAGTACTTTATGCTAGAGTCTGCATCCTTAACCACTGAATCTCACCACCTCCCAAGACAGACACCAGAAGCCTAGAGTCAGAGTTATACAAAGTGATTAATAAAATTTATAAGACTTTCTCTAGCATTTTCTAACAGGCACTGTTCTAAGCCCTTAACAAGCACTAACTTGCACAGAAGGTCAAGTGGAAGATTTGAACCCATCTTGGATCAATCTCAAGGGGCTGGCAGACCCAGCTAAAATAGGCCTCATTATCTCCTTGATTCCTCATATCTACTTTCTGAGGCTGACATTATCCCCATGAACAGTTGTGAAAACCTAGCATCAAGGAGATGACATTCCCTGCCCAAGATCACAGGAATGGGAAAGATTCACATCATGAAGCTGAGATTTGAATTCGTATCTGTCTAGCTCCAAAGCCAGGTTACCTTGGCTTCCTAAAATTCAAAGTATCCTCAAGGTGAGGAGGTGCTGGTGCCCAAAGCCAGGAGGGGGAAGTAAGCAAGTTGTTTCCAAGTTTGTCAGATTATTGAGGCAGTCACTGGCTCGTCCAAGTGACTAAATGGCATCTAAACATGTTTCAGAACCACTTAGCAGTCTTCAGAGATAGTTCCCCAAGTCTGGAGTCTATGTCCACGAAGAGTGACAGAGCACGACAGAGAAGCTGTGAATTGGACATAGCATACAGCTTCTCCAACTGACAAACAATCTCTGCCAAGTTCTCTGCTAAGGGTTGACAAATACAGCCATGGGAATGAAAGGTCTGGGAACTGGCTTGAAATGACTCCCACATTTCATTCCTAAGCTCAGAAGCCACAGTCTGTCATAAAACATTCAAGGTCTCAGCCTGGGCTGCCAGAGAGCCCAAGTGGGTGGTGGTCCCACAGGCTAAGCAATCGTCCTATAGGATTGGAGACAGGAAGAGCAGAATAACCCCACCCAACCCCCAACCCCATGCCATGAATGTAAGCTGCCTCTCAAGGATGCAGGCCCAGAGGGAGACCTGGCATGTAGAGCAGGGAAACTGAGTCAAATTTGATTATGGGCACTGAGGCATGAGGGAAGAGCTGAGGCTGAAGTTTCATGAGTGTCCCAGTTACAATTAGTGCATAGTAAAACCGCCAAACTTAGTGGCTTAAGACAGAAATCCTTTATTTTTCTCATGAGCCTATAATTTAGGCAGGGTTTAGGAGGGACAGCTTATCTCTGCTTATGCAATATCAGCTGTGACAGCTCCACTAAGGTTGATGGATCCATTTTCAAGATGGCCCACCCACATGGCTGGCAATTTAGTGCTGGCTACAGTTTCCTCTCCACGTGGGCCTCTTCTCAAAGTTGCTTGGGCTTCCTCACAGCATGGTGGCTGGGTTTTAAGAATAAGAGTTCCAAGAGACAGGAAGTGGAGGCTGCCAGTTTCTTAAGGCCTGTGCCTGGAAACTGGTACAAAATCATTTGTACCGTATTCATTGGTCAAACATTCATAGAGCCCAGACTCAAGGGAAGGAGACGTAGATCCTATCATTCACTAGGAGGAGTATCTAAGAATTTTGGAGCTAAAACTACCACAATGAGAACTTTTTCTTGCATCTTATTACCACAGGGAAAGCATGGTAAAAAAGTTCATCTTTGTCTGTCTCCTCCAATTCATTATAGGAGATGGCTGCACCATTGTACGGAAGATTCAGAAACTGTCTTCAGCTTTAGTGGGAAAGTAAGATGTGATTGATTAGTGACCCCATGGACTAAGAAACGGGAAGTGGAAACATATGTGCCAAGCATTTGTCATCTATTTCTCAAGGAGTGGGTCCAGACGGTGGCTCTGGAAACCACTTTCTCTGTCTTGTTTCTCTATTGCTTCAGAAACTTCATTTATTCATTCATTCATTCATGCATACATTTCTTCATTCCTACATTGACAATAGCAATATTTTTAAGCACCTATTCTGTTCCAAATACAGTAGCGACGACTAAAGCAGGTATGGAAACTGTACCCATGGAACTTACATACTGTGGGGGAGTCAGACAATAAGTAGGTAAACAAACAATTACATAATTAAATTGTGATAAATGCTATGAAGGAATACTACAGTTTCCTGTGCAGGAGCACAGCAAGGACATCCATTAGCAATGGACAAGCACCCATGGGACTATACAGAACCAGCTTTCAACAGTAACACTGTGTGGCAGTGAGAAGCAATGGCTACAGTGGACTGATCAGACTTTGTAGTTCTTTCTGTAGTTGGCACTGGAACTTTACTGATGCCCTAAACCCAAATTATCCCATAGGTTTTGAAAATCCAGGGATCGGTGGAGACCTAAAGAGGGAGATTTTGGCCCTTGTACAAATAAGGGCAAGTGAAGACTCGACTGGAAAATTGAGGGGCGGGGGAGGCCTTTTGTGCCCTTGAGCTAGCAAAATGGGTCATTCTGGTTATTCCAGTTTAAAAATCTCAGGCACATGACTTATACTGAGACCCTAGAGCTTGGCAAGTTGGGAATCCAGTTATAAACTGGAAAGGTTGGACAGGCTATGAAATAGGAGAGAATGGCTCAACCGAGTCTGTACTGGGGCTGGAGTTATTAACCCCTAAAGCAGGATTTTCCTTGGTAGCTGGAGAAGGTCTGAGGCTGCAGCAGATGTCAAGAGGTCTCAGTGTAGGGCTGGGAGGAAGTAGGAATAGAAACCAGGCAGAGGTTGATGGGTATTTTATGATACCATTCTTTGTTGGGCAGCCCAAAAAAATCAGAATTGAAACGGTATTGGCATAAGGGCAACAAAGGCAATTGCTCTCAAACATGATAATCAGTTGAGTTTTACCTGGCTGTAAATAATGGGAAATCTAATTAAAACTACTTATGCAAAAGAGGGCATTATTGGTTCATGGTCCAAGAGTGCGCTGGCTTCAGGTGCAGCTTGATCAAGAGCTCAGAGGAGCTCACCTGATCCTAGTCCTTTGTGTCTCTTCAGTTGCTAGCTTGAGTTCCAGTTTCTATGTGGTAGCAAGATGGCAGTAGCAGATTCAGCTCTTATGTGCTTTCAGTTTTCAAGTGCAGCAGGAAAAAAAGAATCTCTTTCCCAGAATCTCAAGTAAAAATTTCATTAGATCTCATTGGCTTTGATTGGGTCAAATGCTCATCTATGAACCAACTGTTGGGGCCAGAGGAATGAGATGTGCCAAGTTGGGAGTTTCATGCCCAGAGTGGAGGTGAATTCAGTTTCATCAGATTCCAGGTGGACTGACTATAGGACAGAAATATTTTTCTCTGAGGAAAATTTGGGGATGAATAATAGAAGAAGGATGAATAGATGTGGGGCCCACATGTGAGCTGCAGGGAAACACTCCATTTAGAGGTGGGAAAAGGACTGTCCCTAGGGTGCATGGGGCCCTGGACAACTGTTTTGGGGAGCCCTGCCTATATAAATAATTTGATTAGAAATGTACTATAAAATTCCTGGGTCCATGTGAAGTATAGTGATTCACTGAGATTTGGAATAATGAATACAGAAGAGGTACTAACACATTATTTTATGGTTCAACCCCACACACGAAGCTTCTTTGTGATATCCATCTTTCTGTTCTTTACTGTCAAAGGTGCTGTTCTGGGCTAATGTCATATCTCCTACTATGAGAAAAAGGCAGCAACACTGTTACTGCTTACAATGCCGTGGCTCTTTTGGCCTTGTTTATATTGAAACAATACAGATCTTCTTGCCTCTGCACTTCTTTAATACTATTCATTTAATGCTAGTCACACCATCACTTATGAGGCTGCAACATCCATTGTGCTGTCAGTGAATACTGGCTTCCATTGCCTCTCAAAGGCAGTGCTTTATTGATAATGACCACTTCTTATAGAAATCTTACCCCAAGTATGGAGAATCTACGAATAATAATTCATTTGCTGGTTATGGTAAATTTACCATATGGAATTTTATTGTGTAAATATAGAACACATCTTCCAATCATGTCTTCTCTTGAACTTTTTGGGGCCACAAATACTGTGTTCCTAAAATGTGGTCTATTTCAAAGTCGACTTCACTCTCACCTACCACACATCGGCATAGATTAGGGGCCCATGGGTGGAGCAAGAACAGGACAGTGTAAAAGTTCCTCTTCATCCAGCACAGTTTAAGCCAACCCAGAAGAGCAGGACTTGTCATATCAATCAGAGTCAATAAAGGACATTGATAGGAAGGACCCGTGGGCATTGCAGAACAATGAGTAAGCAGAGCCACACCCAGAGGATTATCTGATGCATGACTCTGAGTCTGCAGAGGTTGGGGTTGGGGTCTAGTAGCTGAGAGCGAACAAGGTAGGGACACCTGCTGCCACCCTGCAACCTGTGGGTGCTGCAGATGAGAGATGGCACTATAGTCTGAACACAGATGGGTGAGAGCCAATGCTCAGGTCCGTACAGGTGGGTCTGGCCCAAGGGTCAGTGGTAAGCTATCAATAGCCCACGGATCTGAACCTCTCTTGTATCTGAGGTGAATCACCCAAAATCTGTGTGTCAGTATCATTCTGGAGATGCAATCTTATGTGATACCACAAAAGAAATACCACACCAGCCATGACGCCCCAGGACAACCCCACAGGCATGAGTCCTGAAGCTCCTCAGGTCATCTGGTTGACCCCACAAGTAAAGTAGAGACCACTCTGAAGGGGAGAAATAGGAACTGGAACCCATGTGGAGCCCAATTCAGGCTCAGGGGCCCCCACCCAGATAGCACTGCTAGCCCTAGCCAGTCTTAGCCCCTAGAGGGGCTCTTAGAAAAAATTCGAGGTAGGTGTTTCTTGGCAACCAGGACTCAACACAGGCCCAGTTCTGGACTTAGGGCACCAGACCTGAATAGCACTGCCAGCCCCATTTGGTCTCAGACACCAGAAGGGGACTTATTTTGAGGAAGGCACTCCAAAGGGGGTGGACCTGAGGTGTGAGCCTGGGGGCCCCACCTGTCTGGGTGGAAGTGGTCCCCACTTGTACCGAGTGGGAGCTAGCCATGTGTGGAGGCCAGATTCACAAGTTCAGCTCGACACATTTACTGAACACCCGCTAAGTGCCAAGCACCGGGTGAGGACAAATTAGAAATCCGTGAGGCCACAAGTGCACTGCATACTGAGGTGCTGCCAAAGCAATTCCCCATTGGTTACATGGCATTGCTCCACTCCTTTCCAATACATTCCAAATTGCCTGAAATGAAGAGCAACCTCACGCATCCAGGGACCTGTTTACACCTCACTGCATCCACTGTATCATTCCATTCCAATAAATATTAAATATCAGAAAACGCCGAGGTTTAGTCCATGTATTCCAGGCATTTGTTTATACCTCATTAGTTTCTAGACAATGCTATTGGGTAGAGGGTGGGGAGTGCGGAGACAGTGAGGTGCATCATAAGGCCCAGCCCAGGACTGGTGTTGTCAGTTAAAACAAATTTCTTTCTATCTTCTTTCCACTCAGATTTCTTTCATACCTCACACTTTATTAAAGACTCCGCTGGTTATAAGAATGAAAAAACTATTCAAAAAATAAGACTCTTGAGTGCTCCAGTGAGGAGGCTGAGAGATCATCACTAACCAGATAACTATTGGCACTTTTGTTCCTCTGAAAAGAGGAAGCAGGGTGAGGACACGGGTCTTTTCTTGATGGACAGATCTCAAATTTCCTAATAAAAGACAAAGAGAAAATGGGAACCAGAATTTGACACTGGCTTTGTGAATGCATTCTAGAGTTTAATTTCTCACAGTCTTTGTCCAAAGGGACAGCACTTCAGTAACACAGGGCACAGGTGAAGGGTCACCCCATTGTGGCTGGTCTAGGGAGAATGAGCTGGCCTCCATTTAAAGCAGTATCAAGTCTGAAAGAGCACAGAATCACCTCCTAAAAGTAAAAAAAAAAGCTTTCAGACCAATAACATGGGAATCTCTGAGGGTAGGATCTGGGCACCTGTGTGCTTTGAAAGCTTCCTCTATGCTTGTCCACCATCTTGCTGCTGAGTCCAGAGGAGAGAGTGTGGCTCTTGGAATAAGACAGACTTTGGTTCAAATCCTTCCACTTGAATGCTGTGTGAACCTGAGCTGTTTATTTGACCTTTATGAGACTTTCATGCCTCATCTGTACATAGGAGAAGTCATACCCACCCCACAAAGTTGCTGTGATAATTCAATAATACAATATCGGCCATGTGCCCACACAGGGCATGCCAGACAGTGAGAGTTCAGTACATCCTCATGCCCTCCTTTCTCCAGTGACACTCACTCCCATCACTCAGAAGAAAAGGGCACTCAGTAGCAAAACCTCAGCCCCCATGAGGGCTCAGAGAATACAGGTTTGAGCTGATTATTTTGGGGGAGCAACAATGCCCATGAATCAAATCTTTAATTTATTATTTTCTATTTTTAAATAAATATTTAATTATATCAGTTCTAAATGAACCATTGCTTTTTAAAAAATAAGACATTCTAAAAGAGCGCAGGTCTTCTTTGCACATCTCTCACAATCCCAGTCCATGTCACCTTTCCTAGTGTTGAATCTGGCAGGTGCCTCCCAGACCTTTTAAAAATACACTTATGTATTTTATAGAAACCTATAAAAATATGTAATATCGTTTTATGTGTTTTTAGTAAATAAGTGGTTTTATACTGTGTATATCATTACGGAACTTCCATAGGCTACAACAACAACATTTGCAAGGTTTATCCATGTTATTACATATTGCTGAGTTAATTCCTTTTAGCTCCTCTATAACATTCCATTGTAAGGATAAGCTATGTACCATGATTTATGTAATTATTTTCTTATTGGTAGAAATTTAAATTCTTTCCGACTTCTTAATCTCACCAAACTGCCAAGATCATGTTTGTACCTACCCCACATACTCCTGTGTATTTTTCGTCTTCAGAATTATTCTTCCTTTGCTCAGCAGTGGAATGAGCACTGAATCACTGTTTGTTAAATAACCCATACACTTGGGCTTGGAGTTTAATGGGCTCTGGCAGGTGGCCAGCATTAGGAGGTCTGACACATGTATCAATCAGGGGTCTTGAAATTAGCAAAATCTAGTTTGCAACACCGAAAGTGGCAGGGGGAAGTCAGACTACAGTCCTAGAAGGGTTGGTGTCTCAATTACCTATTGCTATTTCACAAGCCACACTACATCTCAGCGGCTTAAAATAACAATTTATTATTTCTTACGATTCCAAAGGATGGCCAGATGTAGCTGGGCAGTTCTTCCACGAGATGTTTGCTGGTTTCACTCAGGCATTCAGCCGGGGGTTCGTCTGGGGCTGAAACATTCAAGATGGTAGCGGGCATGGCTGGAACGGCCAGGGGCTCACCCTCTAGCAGGTTAGTTGGATTACTTTCTCAGTAGCTCAGAGCTCCAAAAGAATGGAAGCTGCCAGATTTTTTAAGGTCAAAACCAAGTCACAAGGCCAGGCAAAGGAGGAGATTCCAAGCATGCATGTCCAGAATTGGGAAGTGCTGCTGGTGGCCATATTTGGAGGCAGTTTCCCACAAGAAAGAGAGTCTGGACTCTTCCTGCAGGTGGCAGCCTTTAGAGTCACCTCTATCCAGCTCTTAGGTAGAGAACTGATGGGACAGGAAAGGTGGTTGCTGATGTCTGTTGGAGTGTTCTAGCACTTGTAGAGAGAAGTCAAGAATAGTCAAGAACTGTCAAGACTTTCAAAAAGAGGGAGTTGCTGAAGGGAAGGAACCTAGAAGCGAGAGAGTGGTAGTAAGATCAGGGTCAAGATGAGCCCCTGGATGGGGAAAGAGCCAGAACCCCCCTACATGTGTAACAGAGGTGAGCCAGTGACAGTCATGCCAGGATGAACACTCATACTCTGATTTCAGCAGAGAAAGAGGAGAAGCAGCATCTCGAGACATTGCCCATCTTTCTGACCTGCCCAAGAGACCACAGGGCCTCTCCCCCCTCAACCCCCCAGGGAGGTCTCTGGTCCTCTCACCCTCTGGAACTACTTATGAGCCCCACTCTCCCATTTAGAACAAGACAATTCCTTGCATTTCAATTGTCCCCAGTCATCGAATAAGGGTATCTGTCTAGTCCTTCCTACTAATAAATATTTGAACAGCAGTTTGTTAATTTTTCTTACTCTCTGTAACAGAGATTAATTACTATTTTACATTACACTCAACTTCTATTAGTTTAGGATTTACTTCCTCAATGATACCACTGGCTTTGGGCTTGAATAAAACATTTTAACCTAGACAAGCTCATTAAATTCTTGAAGGTGAGTGGACAGCCCTAGTTTTGCAGTTTTGAAAGCAGCAATTTAAATCCATCAGGAGAGTGTCAAGCAGGGTAGGGGCTGAGGAGTGCTGGATGATGAAGGATGGAAGCCACTGGAAGGACAATCCTGTCCAGTTCTGTTGGGCTTCAGGGTACCAGAAGTAGCCCTTTCCCAGAGCCAGTTCCACCCGTATGCTAGCTTCTGACATCCCCAAAGTATTCATGGTCTTGGTCCCTAACAGCTTATCCTAACCTAAATAGGACTCCCTTTCCCAGTCTGTTCCCCATCATCCTACTTTCTGACTATCAAATCATATTTTTTAGGATCCAGTTTTACTCTTTGGACCTGACATTCTCCCCGCTGAGAGTGGTAAAGTTTTCTCATCTGTAAACAGGTGTTATGACGATTATCCTGTTCACCATCATTATCATTTTAAATATCATGGTATCACTGACCCAAAGGATGGACCCTGCTTTTGAGATTTCCCCTATCACAGTCACACACCTCATCTGCAACTGTAGCACCCTGTATTGAGAACCCCTCTAGCCTAGCAGCCAACTTCCCACTCACTCCTCTCTGACCACGGACCCTGCCCCTGTGGGCTCTATTCTTCCTTCTCTTCCCTACAAGGAATATGGTATATACCCCACACACTCATGCCCATCAAATGCTGCTTGGGGGCTAAAAAGCCTAAGGAATTTCCATAGAAATGTTGAGTGTTTGGATTTTAGAAATATAGTACATAATCATACTCTCATTTTCCCGAAACACTTCAGACTCCTAGGCCCTATTTTTTAGGCTCTGATCTTAATTCTTCAGCTTGACATTCAGCTCTGCTGATGATGGCAAAATAAAATGCTCAAGGTCATGGGCAAAAAGACAAAAAAGTAGGGAAAGTTCTAATCGACAGGAAACCACTATTCCTACAACCGTCCCAACCATCCTTCCTAATATCAGTTACAAAAACTGTTGAACGAAGTTTATAAGATGTAACTGTTGGTGTTGAATATTGATTAGCACAAACTCCTTCTTCAGTTATGGTCATTTTCCCTGCGGGTCTTTATTCTCTTTCTTTGAGGAGCCTCGATTAACTCATCCCAGTCAACCAGAAAGGTTGTGATTATATTTTATCTCAAAAGAAAAGGGCACAGAGCCTTGATTCCTGACCTCATAGGTCCATGTGCAAATTTACCTAACTCCTCCCCAGGTTCAGCTGCAAATCAAGGGTTTACTTTAAGAGGTATATTTATGAAGCTGAAGAGCAAGAGGTACCAACTCGCCTTATAATTACATATTTCAGAGAGAAGTTTCTGGAAGAGCCCAAGAGAATCTGCTACACCCAGATAGGCAAGTGGCTGAATTATTTTATGTTCCAAAGCACCTAACATCTACTTTATGACCGCATGGAGAGAGAAGGGGGAGAAATGCAGGGCCATACTCACAAGGACCAGAACCAGAGCCTGAGGAACATAGGAGCCCTTTCTCTCTCTTGGGGTCCAAACTTTTTCTTTCCTCTTCCCTCTGTCTAGCTTCCTCTGCTCCTATTGCCACGTCATGTCCACATGCCACTTAACTTTGTTTGGGTTCCCCCAGAAGCAGTCCTTGAGACAGAGACTCAAGTGCAAAGTAGTTTATTTGAGAGGCACCCCTAGGAAATACTGGTCAGGGAGTGGAAAAGTGAGACAGGGAAAGGAAGGGTGCATGATTATCCAGTTACCACTGTGCAGTGGGAGCTTGATGCTCCCAGAGAACTCTAGAGATGGTGTAGAACATGGGTCAGAGTTACACCACCCAAGGGGCTAGAGAACTAGGGTGTTTACCCCTGACTGCCATCAGTCATTGTTGCAAGGCTGCTCACTGGGCATTAACCCTCTGGCATTCTAGCTTTCTCTGCATGCAGGTTAAGTGCCCTCAGCAGAAAGCAGCCAGATAAAAGCCCTCAGGAAGAAAGTGGCAGGTCCCAGGTGTTTGTAGTAAATAGCGGTCAGAGCAGGAGGCCTCGCAGTTATGGGTGGTGCACCAGCCATGGCTGCTCCCTGGCCCCAGCCCAAGTGCTGTGTGAATTTTCATCACCAGTGCTTGTCCTTTGTTATGGGCTGAATTGTGTCCTCCCAAAATTTATACCTTGAAGTCCTAACCCCCAGTATCCTAGAAAGTGACTGTATTTGGAGAAAGAGTCTGTAAAGAGGTGATGAAGTTAAAATGAGGCTGTTAGGGTGAGCCCTAATCCCATCCAACTGTTGTCCTTAAAGGAGGAAATTTGGACACATAGAGCCCCCGGGGTTGCATGCACACAGAGAAAAGAACATATGAGGACACAGAGAGGAGGCAGCCACCTGCAAGCCAAGGGAGACAGGGCCTCAGCAGAACACTGCCACTACCATGATCTGGGACTTGTAGCCTCCAGAACTGAGAGAAATAAATTCCTGTTGTTTCAGCCACCTTCTCTGTGGTACTTTCTTCCGGTAGCTCCAGCAAACTAATTCACCTTTCCTTGGTTCTGTTTCTCCATCCTCAGAGTTGCCCCTGGTTGGCCCAGCTTATTTTTTTGAGCCAGGCTACAGGTCAGAAGTAACTGAGCCATCTTTGGGTCAAGTGTCCACGTTAGTCCAATTGGCTACTGGTGGAAAACCGAGCCAATGGCCAGGATTGTGCATGAAGACAGATCTCTAGAAAGGGAGCATCATTGGGAAAGGCACCCCAAATTTGTCTGTATGTTGGCCTGCTTGGATAGTCCTAAGTGAGGTGGCCAGTCCTCTGTGTTTGCTTCAATCTGGGGTGTCTCTAAACCACTGGATATTTGTCCTAGAGAGAGATGCTCCGGGGAAATAAGTCAGCAAAATGTTAAGCATCTAGACACTGCTTCAGACAACTCATACCTCAGGCCACAAGTTGGCTAGTTTCCTGGCTTGGAGATTGTGACCATGAAGGCCCCAAACCCTGTCCACTAGAGCTGACTCAGAAGCTGAGAGACACGGCTCTCCTTGTCTGGAAACCAGCAGGATGTGAGCCTGACAGTTAATTAGATTAATTAGGAAACCCTGCCTTAAAATGTAATGTTGTTTTCATGAGATTTTAAAGCCTATCAAAATGTTTGCCAAGATTTAAGTCTAGTAATTAACAATCTTATAAAAATATACAAGAAAACAAGGAGCCGTTCGGGAGCTAATGAATGTGACAACTGCCAGACACACAGACAGAGGAACCCGGTTCTGGCCTTCACATGAGCTAAGTTCAAATCCCAGCTCTGCTTAAACTTGTGGCCTCAAACAAATTCCTCATCCGCTCTGATCTCATATCCTCACCTACTCAAGGAGAAGGCTGGATGAGCTCTAAGCCTGGGACCAGCCACATTTCTCTGCCTCTCCCTTTCTTGTGCCTCAGAGCTCAATCCTCCTGCAGGTTCCACTGCTCTGAAGACTATTTAATCATCAAGGCCTAAGAGTCCTCACAATAGGTAGGATTCTAATGTCTCAGGGTGATCCTCAGCATCCCACTCCATGGAAGTGGACACATAAAGCTTCTGTGGCCAAAGGCCCATTTAACCATTTTACCGACAAGAAGGTTGCCTTTGGTCTCCTTTGGGGGACTTCTGCCTCACAGTTCTCAGTCCCTGTGCTTTAGAAAGAGTTGGTTCCACCCTCAGTGCTATTGGGAGAACCTCTGTCTATGCTGTAGCAGTCAGACAATTCAGTGATTTGTTCAGGGATGGTCACCTGATCCAATCAGAGCTAATGAGGCACAATGGAGAGAGAGGCTTCTCTGCTCAATTCTACTGGGATAATTTTAGCCTAGAGTATTGTTAGCAGCCATCTTAGTACTGTGTGAACTGCGAGGTGAATCCAGAGTGGAGCAAGGCTGAGTCAGGTGAGGGAGAGAAACTAGTTTATAGTAGCATTGTTTGGGCCCGTGAGTTTAGCCACTTCTTAAATTTACCCTTGGACTTTTCAATTACGTGAACCAAAAAATAAATAAGCCATTCTGAGTTGAGTTTTATGATCTTGCAAACAAGAGTTCTAACAGTACATGGTGTGTTTGTGAATATAGGGACATGAGAGACAATGAGGAAGAGAAACAAAGTCATAAAAACAAAGAAAAATAGAAATAAATTTTTGGTGAAAGTACATGCTAGTATTTACACACGCCATTTCTTGTGCGTAAAATGTCAATTGCCCTCGTTTTCCCTTTGAGAATTCCTACTTACCTTCTTGAAATTCATCTTAATAGCATCTCCTCTTTCCCAGCTCCCAAGACAGAGTTAGTCACTTCTCCTTCCATACGCCTGTGGTAGGTTGACATGTAAAGTTTCTCTATATACGTTTAACCCTGGGACTATCTATATTAGACTGGGGTAGACTCACAGGGCAGTCACTGGTACCTGAGTCAAACTGTCAGAAGGGAAAGAGGAAAATCCCTCCCACTGCTGTTGACAAGATCCATCATATTACTCAATGCCCCCTTTGTAAGAACTCACATGATAAATTCCCAGAAAAAGTTGGGATGTCTTAAATATTGGTAGATTTTTTAGTGGAAAATAATAATAGTTATGGCATCTATTTGGTTTCCTTTTTGCTTTCACTAGGGGACCTAAAGCTAAATGAAATGTTCCTGTCAAGGTCACCAGTGACCTCTATGTTGGTAAATCCATGGTCAGTCCCTAGTTCTCACATCATCATCATCATCATCATCATTATTATTATTATTATTATTATTATTACTTTAGGCAAGGCAACCCTTGGTTGACCTCAGATTGCAGGAACCTTGTCAGTTTACAGTCTCTTATTTTTTTTTTTATTTTTTATGCCTACAGCACCTGGTCTTCCTAGGTGGTCTCTCATCCAAGTACTAACCAGGTCCCAGTCTGCTTAGCTTCCGAGATCAGACAGGATTGGGCTTGATCAGGGTGGCATGGCCATAGGCAGTTCTCACACTATTAATCTCATCAGCAGCACGGACATCGAGGACCACTCTCTCCTTCTTAAAACCCTTTGTCATGTGGATTCCAGGATGCTTTACTCTCTTGGTCTTCCTCCCATCTCACTGGAAGATTCTCAGTCTTCTTTGTTGATTCCTCCTCACCTCCCCAACCCCCCAAAATAAGAAAGGTCTGGTCCTTTGTTAAGTTCTCATTTCTGTCACACTACCTCAATCAGCAATCTCATCTAGATTCATGACTTTAAATAGCATCTCTATGATGATGATGCCCAAATTTATATCTTCAGCCTGGACCTTTCTCCTGAACTTTGGACTCATATGTCCAACTGCCCATTTGACATCTCTTCTTAGACATCTGTATTAGTCAGCTCAGGCCACCATAACAAGAAGCCACAGACTAAGTGCCTTAAACGACAGACATTTATTTTCTTACAGTTCCGGAGGCTGGAAGTCCAAGGTCAAGGTGCCAGCAGGGTTGGTTTCTAGTGAGATCTGGCTTATAGACAATCACCTTCTTGCTGTTTCCTCACATGACTCTTCTTCTGAGTGTGGAGAGAGAGAGAGAAAGATTGAGATCCAAGTGTTTCTTCCTAAGGACAACTGTTTATTGGATTAGGGCCCCATCCTTTTGATCTCGTCTAAGCTTAATTACCTCCTTAAAGACCCTAACTCAAATATAATTGGGGTTAGGGCTTAACCATATGAATTTTAAGGGAACATAATTCAGTCCATAACTTTATATCTAACAGGCATCTCAAACTAAATATATCCAAGATTAAATTCTTGATCTTCAAGCCTGCTCCACCCACAGCCTTCCTCATCTCAGAAAATGAAAACTCCCACCTTTTAGTTGCTCAGGCCAAAAACCTTGGGAACATTCTTGACTTCTTTCTCTTATTTCACATCCACCTCCAATTCATCAGCAAATCTTATTGCCTCTATCTTTAAAATATATCTTGTGCCCAGCTACTTCTCACTCTGTCACTGCTTCTACTTTACTGCAAGCTTTCATCATTTCTTACCCGGATTATGACAATATTCTCCTAGATAGTTTTCCTGCTTCTGCCCTATCAGCCTCCAGTCTATTTTAATCACAGCCTCTGAAGATATGTCTTTCGAGCCATAAGTCATGTTGTGCCTTCCTCTGCTCCTTTAGTGGCACCATCATGCTTGGAATAAAAGCATGGCCTACAAGGCCCCATATGATCTGTCCCCTTGTAACCTCTCTGCCCTTCTCTACTACTGAGTGACTTCACCTTATGAAAAATGACTGGTAGTCATGGGAGTTGGTAAGATCACTCAGGGGAAGGGAGTTAAGTAAGAAGAGGAGGAGAGGAGAGGAAAAGGGGCCCAAGAAATAGTTTGGGTGGGGGGGAAGTGAGCCTGAGAAGGTACAGTCAGAAGACTAGATGAGCCAGCAAATGTGAGACCACCAAAACCTGGGAGAAAGATGTCTCCAGATAGAGCTCTCTCACTAAGGGCCTACAAGGCTATACATCCCATCTTCAATTTCCCTTTCATGCCACTAAAATTTTTAAACCTTTTTAAATGATGAGCATTTATTTGTCAGGGAAGCAGTTGGCATCCAAGCCAGGTAAGGAGAAAAAATATTAGCATTTTTCGACTGGTCATTTTTTCCCCTTTTCAGCATAAGCAAGCCATAACGAGTATCCATTATTAATACATACATGTTTTATTAAAGATATAAAGACCAAAGATTAGTAACTTTAATAACTGAAATTTTTATTTTAAATTCTCCAACATTATTATTTATTGATTGGCTGGGAAATTATTTTTTTTCTTTTTTGCGATCACCAATCTGCCAATTCCTGGAGGGGAAACTGAAGTGGAGGAATCAGGGGAGCTGGCATTGACACTGACTTACTGGGGGTGTGCAGCAAAACTCTCCAAAAATGAGCACCCTCTCTTTGCCAGGCCCTGGGCCAGACATGGGGCATAAGAGGCAGAATAACAAAGGCACAATAACCCTCCCCTAACTGGGGAGGCAGAAAAATAAACAATATATGGACAATGCAATAATTTGGATGTGTATAGGGAATAGAGTTGAGTGGTTAAAAGCTCTTCTCTGGAATTAGGTAGGTTTAAGTCTCAGTGCCATAACTTTCTAGCTGTGTGATCTTGGGCACGATACTTTCCCTCCCTGAGCCTCAGCTTCCCCATCAGTAAAATGGGGATGGTATAGGGTTATCATGAAGATTAAATGAGATACTAATGCATATGGCTTGCTTGGCATGGTGCTCAGCACATAATAAGCCCTCATTAAGTAGTAGCTAAGGTATTAATGGTAGTGATATTAAAATTGTCTGGGGCAGACACTCTGGGCTTTAATTTTTCCTGGAGGAGAGGGGTTAAGAGAAGCTTTCACAGAGGAGGACACATTTGAGCTAATTCTTGAAGGATAAATAGAATTTCAAAAGGCTGACAAGCTTGGGGAAGGATGCTTCAGGCAGAGAAAACAGCCAGGGAAAAGCCTGTTGGTGAGCAAGTTGGTGAGCTGTTTGGAGAAACTGAAGAGCTTGATAGGGCTGGAAAATACAAAGCCAGAAAGGACTGATGGGAGGACTGATGGCTCTGAATAAGGGTTGTGATGGTGCAGTGGGCCTTGGAGGCCAGGCAAAGGGGTCCAGTTTCACCCAAAAGGCTATGGAGGACATTGAAGGATTTTTTTTAATTGTGGCAAAACAAAACATATGTAGCAAAATTTACCATTAACCATTTTAAGTATACAATTCAGTAGTGTTGATATGTTCACACTGTTAGGCAAAAGCTCTCTAAAACTTTTTCATCTTGCAAAACTGAAACTCTATAACTGGTTGAACAACTACTCCCATTCCCCACCCCGCCCCCACCCCAAGGCAACTGCCATTCTCCTCTGTTTCTCTGAGTTTGACTACTCTAGGTATCTCATGTAAGTGGAATCATACAGTATTTGTCCTTCTGTAACTGGCTTCACTTTCATAATGTCCTCAAGCTTCATTATATTGTTACATGTGACAGAATTTCTTTCTTTTTTAAGGCTGAATAATTCCATTGTATGTAATACCACATTTTCTTTATCCATTCATACCTTGGAAGGTTTTAAGCAAGGATGTGACCTCACTTGGTCTGTGATTCAGAACAGTCATTCTGGGGAGAGGGAAGTGTGGTTTTAAAATGAAGTGGAGGGGACAAAGTGGCAGTGGGGAAACCAGGGAGGGGCTGGCAAAATGATGGTGGCCTGGCCTCAGGAGTGGCAGAAGGCTTGAATTCCAAAGATACTCTAGAGGTAGAACTGGCAAGATTTGATAATGGTGACAAGATAATTTGTCCTAACCTTAGAAATTCAGAGGTGGCTCAGGTCTTTCTAGTACCCCCAACCCTCAAAAAGGGGAGGAAAGAGATGCTATGGTGGGTGGAAGAGTCCCAGTTCTGTAAGCCTGTTCTGTAAGTTCTGAAATCCTTCAGGAATTTCCCACCCTGCAGACTATAGCCACACTGTCTATTCCCCATTGTGTGACTGGGACATCGGGCAGGATGGTCAGCCAGCTACATGGCATTTAGGGAACACAGACCTGAGGAGAAAAAGCACTGGCCTTCTGGTCCCTGCACTATCTGTGTGACTCACTGTATGACCTTGGATGAGCCCTCCCTCTATCTGGTCCTCAGGTTAGTGCTGCTGCAAATGATGATGGTGGTGGTGGTAGTGGTGGTAGTGGTGGTGGTGGCGGCGGCCACCTCTCTTTGAGTGCTTATTTTCTGCAGGCAATCTTCCGAGTGCTTTGCAAGTGTTAGTGTGTTAATGCATTTTATTCTCCCAACACTATTATCCCTGTTGTACATATGAAGAAATTAAAGCAAGCCACTTGCCTGAGGTCAAGATAACAGGCAGAGCTAGAATTCAAATTCATGCAGTGACTCTACACCATTCCCTGGAATCCCCTGGGGAGCTTTAAAATATCAGGTTCCTAGAACCACCCAAGACCTGCTGGATCAGAGCTTCCAGTGTGGCCCTAGGCATCAACTGCTAAGACTCTCTTGGGGCTAAAGGTGGGGGTTGACACGGAGGGTTTCATCAGGACAGACAATGCCAGAAACTGGCCTGAGAGTAGAGCCTAACTCTCCCCACCTTCCCTGAACAATGATTTCTCATGGGTCTGAGGGCAAGTGAACCTTCTGGGATAACCAAAGTGGTGTCTGAGTCATTCCCACCCCCTCGCACATGAACTAGAGAGATCAACCTCCAACTTCTTAACTCCCCCAGTCCTCCAGAAAGGGCCCCTAAAGGATATAAGGAAACGTAGGTGACAAATGATCCTAAAAAAAGATATTCAACCTTTCTAGTAACCCAGGAAACAGGAATAACCCAGGAAGTAGCAACAGGAAGATTCCCTGGAAGACTCTCAAGAGGCAAGGAATCTGGCCAAACAACTTCCTAATCAAACTCACCCCTGTTTCATTTGGAACCTAAATGCACTTGAGTACTATCATGAGCTAACTTCTTCTTCTTCTTCTTCTTTTTTAATTGGGGGCAGGGAATACATAACTATCATGACAGTATTAGATCCACAAACATCTTGGCATTTGGTTATTTTTAAAAAGAACAACATACTGTCAAAGTAGATATCAATAACCAGTAATCACTAGAGTAATCATTTTTTAATATTTTAATCTAAAAAGAGTTCAAGAACACTGCTATATGCACCAAGGATGAATCTTATAGGGTAAAAAAAGGCAGACACAGAAAACTAGATACCAGGTGAATACATTTATATGGAATTGAAGAGACAAAACTAACCTATGGTGATAAAAATCAGGATGATTATCTTTAAGGGGTATTGACTGGGAGGGAACCTTCTAGGGGGCTGAAAGATCCAGTGTCTTAATAGGTGGGGATTTTGTGGGTGTACATACTGTAAAGATTCATCGACTTGCACATTTATAATGTATGCATTTTACTGTGTACAATTCATATCTTAATAAAAATGTTTGGAAGAGTTAAATTGTATTCTTTCTAGTTATCCATGTCTTTCACTAAAATTCAGATGGTGTCTCAGCACTGAATGAGTGCCTACAGTGTACACAGCTGCTCATGCAAGGCAAGTGGCAGAAGCAAAGGAAGGCTAGGGCCTGGCTTTCTACCCAAGGAACTGCCACATGGCTCTAAGCTTAGAACAAAGCTCACAGCTGGAGGGGGCTACCCAGGACCAATTGTACTTGATGTCATTGACGCTCCTGCTCTCACATGAACCACAAAAGAGCCAAGGTCAGACCTGGGCAACCTGCTCCATCAGGCAACTGAACAAATTAGAAGGCAGCCAGGATGGGGCAGTGTCACTTGAGGATGGGAACAGGTGAAGCATTAGCCAACAGATGCCCTGGCCACAAAGACCTGTCTGGATCAAAGATAAGAATGGGCCAGGCCCACAGGGTAAGAGTGAGACCAGAGCCAGCAGGAAAGTTAAAAAGGATATCAGGTCGAGCTAGACAGTAGATCAGAGATAATAGGATTCTCATTTCCTATTGGTACCACATGCTAGGAGGCGAGGGCTCACGGTGGGGGCAGGTGGCTTAATAAAAGATGTTTAACTAGCCCAAATAGAGAATAGAGACATCCAGTTCCTGCCCAAGGTTACACAGCAAGTCAGGGACTGATCCATGCCAAGACCCTACACATTCTGTATCCTTTGGATTTCTACCCGCCACCCCAGCAATACCCCAAAATCATTTCTATTTCCTCCTCTGGGTGCTCCACATTCTATAGACCCTATGTTTTCAGCTTAAAAAGAAAAAAAGACTTCTTGATTCTTATGACAACTTACATATCTTGAAAGTGGAGGAAAAATCATCCCACTCCACCCACTTTTAATACAGATCTTTGCCACATCGGGAGTATAAACAAACCAAAAAAGTGATAATTAGTTCTAAATTCAGGCAAGGTTTATGGAACGTGAAACATTTGGGTAATCGGCTGGGGTGGTGCCATGAAGTGGTAATTAATTTGTTTTTTCCTTAAAATGTTTTACTTAATTAAGGGAGGAGCTGATTTATATACACTCGTTCCCCGGGGATGGTTTGTAAAGCAAGAGAAAATTCCGACTGTCTCCTTGCCACGTTTTTCATCAAATTATTTCATTACACACAGATACACTTTTGCAACACTGATTGTGACAGATCCTGGAGTTATTAGCTCATAAATACTGGGGGGGAAGCTGGAGATGCACACTTAATGGGAAATGTTCTCATAATCAAAAGAATATTTCAAGCTGTGACAATGCAGGCCAAGAGAAGGAGAGGAAGCCATTTTTTCTTAAAAGAATTACAGGATGCTGAAACCAACCCAACACCTGCAGCTCTGTCTCTTTCGAGTCAGCTGGGTTCCTGACTCTCAGCTTGCAGAGGATGGAAGTCAGGAGGATTTGGATCTAGTCCTGGCTCCACCACAACTTACTTTGAGCTGATAGTAGCTTAAGTTTGTTCTTTCATTTATTCAACAAATATTTATTGAGCACTAGTAACGTGCTAGGAACTATGGTACACACTGAGAATACAGTAGTGAACAAGTCCTATTTTCATGGAACTTAGAGTCTCATAAGAGAAAAATAACATAAACAAAAGAGTAAGTAGCTGCTAAACATATGCCAACTCTTAGGCATATACCCACTCTCCAGGCATATACCCAAGAGAAATGAGTGCTTATCTGCCAAAAGACATGCATAAAAATGTTCATAGCAGCATCATTTAATAGCTCCAAATCAAGAACAGCCATCAGGTCCATCATCAAAAGAATGGATCAACAAATTGTAGTATATTTAAATAATGGAATACAACATAGAAATAAAAAAGAAAAAACCCAAACTGCTATTGCGTGCATCCACATGCAAAAACATGGATGAATCTCAGAGACAGTGATGAATGAAAGAATTTGTACAACGGTGTAGACCATATGATTCAATTTATATAAAGTTCAAAAGCAGGCAAAATTAACCTATGATAGAAATCAGAATAGTGATTACTTTTAGGGGGAAGAGCAGAGGGATCTTTCTGAAGTGCTAGAAATATCTATCCTACATCTTGAATGGGAAGTGATTATACATACATATATATATATATATACACACATATGTAAAAATTCATGGAGCTAAAAACTTAAAATGAGTGCACTTTATTGTATGCATATTACATCTCAATTAAAACAAACTTGAAAATTAAAAATGAATAGACCTTTTGACCCAGCAATTGCACTTCTGGGTATTTACTCAAAGAAAACCAAAACAATAACTCATAAAGATCTATGCATTCCTTTGTTCATGGCAGCACTATTTACAATAGCCAAGATATGGAAGCAACCTAAACGCCCATCAACAGACAATTGGATAATGGTTCATATATACAATGGAATATTACTCAGCCATCAAAGACATGAAATCCTACCATTTGCAACAACATGAATGGACCTAGAAGTTATAATGCTGAGTGAAATAAGTTAGACAAAGATAAATACCATATGATTTCACTTATGTGCAGAACCTAAGGAACAAAACGAACAAAAAAAGAACAAACTAATCATAAACAGACTCACAAATATAGAGGACAATCTGGTGATGGTGAGAGGGGAGGGAGGTTGGGGGGCTGGAAGAAAGGGGTGAAGTGTTAAAGAAGTACAAATTAGCAGTTGATAGATGGTCATGGGATTGGGGAGCACAGCATAGGGAATGTAGTCAGTGATAATGTAATGGCTGTGTGTAGAGCCAGAGGAGAGAAAGAGCAATCAGGGGGATCATTTCATAAACTACATAAATGTCTAACCAATATACTGTATACTTGAAACTAATAATAAAATAAAATAAAATAAACTTTTGAAAGAGAATGAGAGAAAAAAATTTAAACAATAGTTAAAATAATTTCACACAGTGATGAGAAATATGAAAAAAATAAAACCAGGTAACAAAGAGATTTACTTGAAGGTGGGCTAGAAATATGGGCAGTATTAGATGGAGAGGCCAGAAAAGGCCCTTCTGTAGAGGTGGCTTAGATCTGATACCAGAATGTCAGGAGGGAGGCTGCCCTTGTGAAAATCTGAGGAAAGAGTATTCCAGACCCAGCAAGGGCAAAGGGCCTGGGTGGGGCATCTTGGCATGTCTCAGGAACAGCACAGAGACCAGATGGCTACGGAGGGTGAGCACTGGAAGAAGGGGCTAGAGGAGCTGTCAGGAGCTGGTCAAGAAGGGCCCTGGTGCCATGTAAGAATTTGAATTTTATTCTAGGTGTGATATGAGCCATTGAAGAATGTAAGTACAGGAATAATATGACTCAATTGACCTGATTTTTTTTAACTGAAGCCCACATCTATTAGAATGGGGAAAAAAACTGACAATACCATGTGATGGAAAGGGTATTGAACAATAGGAATCCTTGCTCATTGCTGGTGGGAATGCAAAATGGTACAGCCACTCTTGAAAACATACTTGTCACACTACCCAGGCATCCACTCCTCGGTATTTACCCAAGTGAAAGCTTATGGTAAACCCCAAACTCGCATGCAAATGTTTATATCAGCTTTACTTATATTCATGAAAAACTGGAAATAATCCAAACGTCCCTCAGTTGAGGAATGGATAAACAAACTGTTACAGTGGACCACAGTGGTCCCTCCTTATCCACGGTTTCATTTCCCATGGTTTCAGTTACCCGCAGTCAACCACAGTCAAAATTATTAAATGAAAAATTCCAGAAATAAACAATTCATACATTTTAAGTTGTGCGCTGTTCTGAGTAGTGTGAGGAAATCTCCCACCATCCCACTCTGTCCCATCCGGGACGCGAATTGTCCCTTTGTCCAGCATATCCACACTGTATACACTCCTGCCTGTTTGTCCCTTTGTAGCCATCTCAATGATCAGATCAACTGTCACGGTATCACAGCGCTTATTTTACTTGATAATAGCCCCAAAGAGCAAGAGTTGTGATGCTGGCAATTTGGATAGTTCAAAGAGAAGTCATAAAGCGCTTCCTTTAAGTGAAAAGGTGAGTACAGTGCAATAAGATATTTTGAGAGAGGGAGAATAAGAGAGGGAGAGAGAGACCACATTTACGTAGCTTTCATCACAGTATACTGTTATAATTGTTCTATTTTGTTGTTATTGTTGTTAATCTCTAACTGTGCCTAATTTATTAATCATACTTTATCGTAGGTATGTATAGGAAGAAACATATAGTGTATATAGGGTTCAGTACTATCTGCGATTTCAGGCATCTACTGGGGGTCTTGGAGCATAGTTCCTGTGGATGAGGGGGGATTTCTGTACTATTCAGCATTAAAAAGGAAGAAGCAATTGATACCCACAACAACTTGGATAAATCTCAAATGCACTGTGTTAAGTGAAAGAAGCCAGACACAGAAGGTTCCCTATTGTGTGATTCCATGTATAAGACATTGTGGAAAAGGCATAATAACTATGGTGATGAGGTGTTGCCAGGGGTTTGGAAAGGGTTTGGTTACAAGGGATGAGGAATTTAGGTGGGGTGATAGGCTGTCTTTGAAGCAGAACCAAAGACAAGGATTCCCGTGTAAGTGGTTTGTTAGGAAGTGCTCCTTCAAGAAACTGGACAGGGGTGTGGAAGGAAGTCAGGGAAGGTTAAAAGGGCAAGCAAGAGTGCGATTTCAGGCAGAGTCGTGGCCTCAGCTTGTTCCCACTGGGAGCTGAGGAATCTAAATTATACCTCAGAGATTGCGCCTGGAGGCTTAGGAACTGGCTTTCATACTCTTGTACCAGTTGGTCTAAGGCCAAGGGCCATCCTGGGGAAAAAACTCCAGGATGCTTCTAGGTCCCTGCATGTGCAAGTGAATGGCTCCAGTAGTCCAAGAGCAATCCTCTGAAAAAAAGTCTCACATGTGCGCTGTCAGAAAAAAGTACCCAGAAGCTGGGAATGGGCGTGCAGAAATGGGCAAAGGAACTGAGGGGATCTGAGTGGGACACCTCCACACAAACTGTGCAGCATCCACCAGATATTCACTCCCAAGACTAGAAAGGGTCAAACCTGAGAGGGTGGCCCTGAGATATACTAGCAAATAATCTGAGTTCTAATCCTGGATCAGACTAGCTGTGTCACCTTAGGCAAGTGACTTTACCTCTCTGAGGCTCAGTTTTCTCATTTGTAAATTGAGGATGGCAATAAATCTCCATTTGCCGCGGTCCAGCCACGACAGGATCCAGGGGGCCCCGAAGGTGGGCAAGGCGTCGGCGCGGGAGACAGTCGACTACACAGCTCAGAGGCGGTGTGACACTGTTCCGTTTTATTGTGATTTGAGTACAACTTTTATACTTTTTATTTGGCATTTGATTATACTTTGTTGTTAAGGTAGCAGGGAGTTAAATTTCTGTGGTTAGGCGGAGCAGAAAATCTTATAGAGTATATTATTATTAATGTTCATGATTAACTAGTACATTTTTCTCTCAATCATTAGAACAGAACTACCTGATGGAACAATCTAAACTTTTAATTATTATATCTATTACGTAAGATACAGATTGATTTAAGTAAAGGTGATAGATAGATGTATTCATAACAGCAAGCATTGGCTTGTGGGCAGACATTGTTCTTCTTTCTGCCTGAAGAAATCTTTTAAATGCTATTTGATTTATGCTATATCTAAAGTTCAAGCTGAACCTTTCTCATAGCTGTTCAAAAGTTTCCTTGGTGCAGTAATGAGGAAAATATTTATAAAAATCAGTTTTACAAAGCTGCTTTCATAAGCTAAGTTTCTGTTCCTTTGTTTTTAAGCACCAAGGAGATCCCGACCTAGCCAGCCTTTCTATGAAACTTAAACTACTATAAGGCACATGAATTCTATCTTTATTCACTACATGTATACTATCTTTATTATAAGCTTCTGAATAAGGCAAAGGAAGATCAGGTAATCTTTTCATACTATTAGCCCCCCTAGGTGGATACCAGAGTTTTCTATTTATCCACTAGGCCACAAAAGGAGGCCCTTCTATAGTAGGCACAGGCTTATGAGTAAATTTCTTATCCTTACTAATTTTTCTACTAACTGCGTGGGAACAGGAGTATAAACTGGTTCTAGTAATTCAGCTTGTTATAATTTATTCATAATATCTTTAAGAGGCGCATCAAAAGGAATTTCCCTTAATAATTGTTCAAATAAAGGGTTTACGCATTCTGGACACGTCAGGGTGACTAGAGCTGATTCCATACGCAGGGAATTTACTATGTTTTCCTCAGAGCCAATTTTGAGGAAATCCATTTGTATAGCGTTTACACTTACTAGAATTTGTGCTACCCAAATTCCCCCTCTTAATAGGATCATTTCTAAGAAACCAATTATCCCTAAACACATGCCACGTCCTCGTTCTTGACGATGCATTCCTTGAAGCCTCTGTCCCCATCTCCGGACCTTGTCACGCAGTAGGGTAGAAAGAGGACGCGGCATCCATTTCAGGGTTATTATAAGAAAGCGTGAAACAAATCTAGCTTGGGCTTCTTTGCCAGTCCTCACACTTTCAGAGGGACATGAAATAACTGGAGTTCAATGGGTAATGAAGCTGGTGGGAGTACCCCCACACCATTTCATATATAACTGGTTTACTATTTGGAAAATTTAAGAAAAGATCCACTTAGATCCTCCACTCAAAATGTACACAAAAATAAACATGAGGTGAAATACAGTTAATC
The DNA here is from genome assembly GCF_902729225.1 of Pteropus medius. NCBI lineage: Eukaryota > Metazoa > Chordata > Mammalia > Chiroptera > Pteropodidae > Pteropus > Pteropus medius. The sequence goes on along the minus strand of NW_024342471.1, from coordinate 7,761,311 downwards.
AACAATCAAACATTTAAAACCTAGAAGAAAATAGAAACCGACATTCATTAAGTGGGGAAAGACTCTCTAAATTCAATAGCAGTAAAGGGAAAAAAATCACCAAGAAAAAGACTGATAGATTCGACTCACAAAAGTTAAACCACCTCTACAGAAAAAACTCACAAATGAAACACAAAGGCAAACAAAATGGGATAATAGTTGGCAGCAGAAACATCCCTAATATATAGAGTTCTTACAGGTCAACAAGTAAGACACCAAGACCCCAATAGATAAATGGACAAAGAGCACTGACAGTTTACACCAGAATACGACAGTCCAATAACTATTAGGTTAAAATGTTCAATATTACTAAAACTTAAGAAATTTGAAGAAAATGAAAAATGAATGTTCATTTTTACCCATCAAGCTAGCAAATATTTAAAATAACTTTCGATGTTGGAAAGGATACATATAATGGACAGTCCATAAATGTTAGCGTAAGTAAAAGTTGGGTTTTTTTTTTAAAAAAAAAGATTGCTCTTACAAGTCTTTTCTCTGTAGATTTTTCTGTCTTTGTCTCTGTCTTCCTTGGGGCACCTGAGTCCAGGATGCTTCCCTAGGATATCTACTGCTATTATGTGAATAATAGGATATAAGCAACCATTACATTAACGGCTCTTTGTAAAAAAATTGAAAACAAATAATAAAACTTTATAAAGAGATGTTGTATGCACTTTTATAATCTGGCATCAGTTTGATATATTGAGGTCAATATGTTTCTTAGTCTGCATTTATCATTTCATCAAAAATACTAATGTCCAAAACATGGGGGCTATCATCTCTAAAATGTTTACAACACTTGAATCCAGTAGTTTCATTTCTAGGATATGATTCTAAGAAAATAATTTGAAATACAGTAAAAGAGACTTTTATATACAAAGTTTCTTTTTTTTTTTTTAATTTATGCCCACAACACCCGATCTTCCTAGGTGATCTCCTATCCAAGTACTAACCAGGCCTGACCCTGCTTAGCTTCTGAGATCAGACATCGGGCTTGTTCAGGGTGGCATGGCTGTAGGCCAGGAACCATAGCTCCACCGGGGCATGAACCCAGGACCTTCTGCTTATAAAGCAGATGTGCTAACCGCTACACTATGGAACCACATCCACAAAGTTTGTTTTAATCACAGCATTGCGATGTGATAGCAAAAAATTTAAAAACGATCATTTTTTTCTCCCTCTTTAATTCCCCCTGCCCCACTCCCACCCCTGACCTATGGATGTTGCTGTTTCCTCTTAAGAACTAGATCTCTGAAGGCGGGGAGTCTCCTCTCACACGGTCCTGGCGAGCACCTGGGGTCTGGCGCACCCAGAGCCTGGCTCACCCAGGGTATGGTCCGTGGCTCCACCTGGGGCACAAACCCAAGACCTTCTGTGTGTAAAACAGACATGCTATCCACTGCACTATGGAGCCACCAAAAAATGATCAATTTTTTAATTGATCAATTTTTCAAATTACTCAAACAATGGTGTATTGCATAATGAGTAAAAGTAAAAATTACATTTGCAAAGAGATTTTAATGGTATGGGGTAATTTTCCTGTAATAATGTTAAGTGGAAAAAAAAAAGCAGGGCACCAAATCATATATTCACTATGCACTCAGTTATGGAAAAAAATGAATAGGAAAGGCAGAAGTAAAAGTTAATAGTGATTACTTCTAGAAGGTAGGATTATAGGTAATTTTTTATTTTCTCTCGACTTTGCTATAAATTTCCCAAATTTTCCACAGTGCATATGGATTCTTTTTCTACTTCTTTTTTTTTTTTAAGACACATTTTAAAAAAAGAAATGACAGAGATACCTTGTCCAATTTACCCTTATGGGAGTGGAAATGTAGGAGAAGCAGATAGTTTCTGGACGATGGGTCGCAGTGAGGAGGCAGTCCCAGGACTGAGGGTAGGGACCCTTGGAGAGGCAATTGACAGCTGAATATAGGAAGAACTTCATTGCAGACAGAGCTGTCCTCTGGTGGAGCAGGCTGATTTGGGAGAGAAGGAGTTTCCCCCATGACTAGGGGTATTTAAACAGAGACCGGATGATTCTTTGTCAATGGTGTCATAGAAGAGATTCAACCATCTGGGATTAGAATAGCTGGGGAACATTCCAACCTGAGAAGCTAAGGAAATGTGAGTGACAAGGGTGGACTCGTTCCATGCAGCAAGGTGGCAGAGAGAGGTTTTTGCTCAGAGAGGAAAACCTGGTTGGAGAATTGGAGTTCTTCCAGCCTGGGTGAGGGAATGACCTGGGATGCCCCTGGTGTTTTTAGGCTTTCAATTCTGGAGTCTCAGCTGGCTAGGGAAGGTCTCTGAGTGTGGGCTCTTAAACTTATGCTATCTTCACCATCTTTGAGAGTAGAGGTCCTGCTGGGGCCCTGGGGTAATTATCCTCTAGGTCAGTTCCCTACCAGCCCCTCCCCTTCAGCCAACTAGAAGTTAGTTCTCTTTTAAAATTAAACATCTATCATGTGCTGGGCGCTTTATCTCCATTATTTCCTTTCAGTCCCACGAAAAGCCCAAGAGACCAATATTATAAATGAGAAAGCTGGGGCTTAGAGAGGTGGCAAGACTTGTCTGAGTTCACCAGATGGAAAGTGGCAGAGCGAACACTCCAACCGAGGTCTGCCTACTTATCTGGCATGACAAGACCTTACCTCGACTCTCCTGACAGCCAGAGACAGCTCAAAGCCAGGCAGACAGAAAGACTGACTACATCATGTTCTTGCTCTCAGACTAGGCTGTAAGACCTGTGCCTGGCAGCACAGAGGGCAGCACATAGACTGATCCGCTTCACACGCCCTGGCTTATTTTGTCCTTATAAAAATCTATGAGGAAGGTGGGGGGAAAACTCTATGAGAGAGTGCTATGATTTACCCATTTTACAAACAAGGAAACAGAGAAAAGGGGAGAAATGACTTGCCTCATTTACATGGTGTACAAGGACTGTTTGCTAAAATTTCAGGGTGGGCTGAGGGGATATGGGCAAGGCACAGATCCAAACTAGACCCTGTGCTTCACATGTTAAATCATCCTGTTAAATCATCCCTCCTCCTGTGAGATAGATACTGTTTTCATATTTCAACAAGTCTACAATGGCATCAATCATAATATTCACCATTATTTTGTTACCACCAAGAAAGAAAAAAAATGCTACTGATTAAAAATATGGCATACTATCAATTGTGAGATACAGCCCAATTTCAGAGATGTGAAATGTAAAACACTGTATCTTAGGATCAATAAAATATGATACATCCCCAATTTTGCAGATAAAAACACCAAAGACACAAGAGTTAATATTTTGCTCAAAGTTGCACAGCTATGAAGGAGCAGATCCAGGATTCAAACCTGGGTCTATCTGGGTTCAGACCCAGAACCTGGCTCTAAACATCTTGCGGAATAATCGGCTGAGTGTTGCTGCACAAATTGAGCACTGGGTGAGGGGCCTGCTTTGTCATCTGGCACCAGGTAACTGGATCCTGGAGGATATGGAGAAAGGCTGAGAACATTTCCCAGGTGGCTCATTATTCAAGACCATCTCATCTGTTGGTGCATCTCTCTCCAGGGTTCCCAGTGTACATTTTCTGCCATAATCAGGCCGATATCCAGCCCCATGCTTCATGCTTATTCCCACCATAGTGCCTTGGCTTGTGGTATATCCCCAGCTGTCCTGGAACATTCTTCATCATTCTAACCCCACCATCACAGCTAGGCTCAATGGAGTAAGTGTAGGATGGCCAATTACAGCTTCTCATGCCTTACCCTACTCTAAAAATCTAAGACCCTATCCACTGCTGCACCCACTTCTAGGGAATCGCCCTGCAGTCTAGCAGAGATCAAACATCCAGCTCACTCACTGCTTATTTGGGTTTGCAGCTGAGCTGTTGATATTCTGCCAAGATCCATCATGGTGTTTTTCTTCATTTTATCTTTCTCGATGCCATCAGGTAAGCTTTATCAGATGTAAGAACATGGATACTTGCCAAAACACATGACCTTAGAATGTTTGGAGCTTAGAGTTTTAAGATGGTCCCTTGGAATGACATTCTGCCTGACACATCAAGTATATCCCAGAAATCCACAGGGTTTGAAAAGGAAGCTGATAGATCTCTTTAACCACTCTCCATCATTACAAAGTCTCCATGTTAAAGGCTACCTGCTAGGAAAATTTAAGCAGGAGATATTTTTGAGGATGAGTAATCTAACTCTGCCCTACCTCAACTCCCACACTGTGCAGAGGGTCTGTTCATCTGAAGCCCAGGCCTCAGGGACAGGGTGGGTACGGCTACATCTCTGGGTTCTACAAGAGCTGAGAAGGTCCCAGCGAGGAGGTAGTTAGACATCACTTCCCTTCCTGGGACCTCGCATTCCCCCTAGCCATAGCCAGTGAGTCTGTCATCTAGAACAAGCAACAGAAACCCAGTCCACACTAGCTGTGATGGTTAATTTGATGTGTTAACTTGACTGGGCAAAGGGATGCCCAGAGAGCAGATAAAACACTATTTCTGGGTATGTCTGTAAAGGTGTTTGTGGGATGCCTTAGCATTTGAATTGGTGAACTGAGTAAAGCAGATGGTCCTCCCTAGTATGGTGGTATCCTCCAATCTGCTGAGGATACAAAAAGGGGGAGGAAGGGCAAATCTCTGCTTGAGCTAAGACAAAGGAAATGCACCTTGTTAAAGGAACCTCTTTGGACCTAGAAGTCTGAATCAGAATCAAGTGGGGCTTTGCAGGAGTCTTGAAAACATGGCCTGAGCCCTACAAGGAGGTCCAAAGGGACCAAGCCCCTTTCCCTCCCCTTGCAGACTTTCCTCTTATCACCCCCTGACCAAACACAGCCCCTCTCATTACCCCCCAAATACCTTGAACATAGATAGTCACATGTAACCAGCTTTTACTGAGGGGTTGTGATAATAGAAAATATATTAAAATCCAAATCAGAAAGCCACTTAAAATTGAGTGCCAGGCATTTCTGTTCTAAAAGATCTTTGAATTAGAACTCCCTGGGCCCAAGATTCCTGCTGGTTACAAGCTTAGGGCCCTGGGCTCACATTTCTCCTACTCCCAGCCTAGCCACATCTGTCGATGGCAATGTTTTTCCTGCTAAGCCTGGAATAAAACCTCAAAATCTATCTTAACACAGAGCTCCAGATTGCCACCACCACTGGATCAGATTTATCACATGAGATAAACCATTAATTAAACTTTAGACCCTAAATCAATAGATCATAGGGAGGGATCTTCAAGCTCCAACCTTCTTGTAATCTACCAAAATAACTGAAACTTTACAGAAGACCTTGTAGACAGATGACCAAATGATTTGTGACAAAGATTCCGGGATTTCACCAAGTCCCCAAGGTTTTCCTCCCACACTCCCAAAATAGTTGGTACCCATCAGACGTCCTCTGTGAATAACTAGTTAATTTACTGAACACACTAGATGGCTGCTAGCCCTAAACATAACAGTCAGGCCTCACACAATAGTCTGAGTGCATTTCCGTTTTCCCCTGTTCCTAAAACTAGCATTGGAGAATCTGAATGGCTGTTCGATGTGCCAAGACAGTTAAAAAAGCAAAGCCATCATGTCCATTTGCTCACACCCGGGTCCTTGACTGGGCCCTGGAGGAGTTGGAAGAAACTCCCTTCATTTTTCTGAAGAGGTAGTGCACTTCTCTGAATGTCTCTGTTATTATTATTGATCTCCCTGGGTTTCTTTATGGCCAGAAATAAGGAATCTAATTTGATTAGGGGCTGATTTGGCCTCCAAGGAGAGACACGTCAATACAACAGCTGAGAATCACGCAGTCACCGATTTGCTTAGAGTTGATCGAGCACATTCAAAGTGGTAGCAAGACCCAGCCTCACCCTTCGGGTGCCCCTTCCAGCTGTCAGCTGCCCCCATCCCTTCTCTGCTGACCCCCAACTCAGATGGGGGGTCATAAAGTAACTAACAGAAGGCACAGCCAAGGCTTGGACATTCCGCATCTCCATATCTGAGCTCTCATTCATCCAACCTCTCTCAGAAGTGAGAAGAGCTGACTCCTGTTTGGAGTTACACCAACTTGGGTTCAAATCCTAGTTCTACAATATACTGTGAGGCCTGGGGCAAGTCATTGCTCTGAGCCTCAGTTCTCTCATCTGTAAAATAAGGATATTAAATTGGCACCCCTTTAGGCTACAATGGCAGAAACTATGCATCATCTTTTGCCTCTCAAACCATCACCCTCTCATTCAGCCTTATCAAGCCTCTTACAGGTCTCTCCAAAATGCTACATCTTTGCCCAGTGGCCTTCTAGCCCAAACTATTCTCATGGCTGAACTCTGTTTCTTGCCTTTTATTCTTCACCTTTCAGGTCTCAGCTTAGGAGTCACCTCTTCCAGGAAGCTTTCTTTTCCCTTTCCTCCTCACCTAGGCTGTGTCAAGGGCCCTGGCTCTGGACCCCACAGTCCCCTGTGCTCCCATCACAACCCTCATCTCTTTGCCTTGCAATTATCTGCCTCCCCATTAGACTGTGAGCCTTAGGAAAACAGAGGCTTGGGGTCTCCTCTGTCTCCATATCCTCAGTATTGGGCCCAGATCAGGTACTCAGTGAATGAGTAAACAAACCTATGATGACAAGTTACTGCTCTAGTTACTGTTTCTGTGTAACAAATTACCCCCAAACTTACTGGCATACAACTAACTTATTAGGCTTACAGATTCTGTGGGTCAGGAATTCAGACAAGGCATAGTGGGCATGACTTTTCTGTGCTCTATGGTATCTGTGACCTGGACTAGGAAGATGTGAGGCTGGGAACTGGAGATGCCACCACTCACACCTCTGAAGATTAATGTTGGCTGCTGGCCAAACCCTTAACTGGGACTTTCAACTAGTCCACTCACAAGTGGTCTATTCCTATGATCTGAGCTTCCTCACAGCAATCTCAGGGTAATTGAATTTCCAACATGGCAGTTCAGAACTTCAGTGCAAGGATTCCAGTAAACAAAGTGGGAGCCGTGTTGCCTTTTAAGACATCCTCAGAAACCATGCAGAGTTACTCCCTTTGCTTTCAAGGAATATACAGACATGTTTTAAAACTGTCCTAGTATTTCTTCCAGCTTCCACTTAGGATGTAGAAAACTGGAAAGAGTATCATTTCCACCTTTATAAGAAAAAGCCAGATAATCTGCAATCGTATAACTTTTCTTGAACCTATTGAAGAACTGAGATCACGGGGCAAAGAACTAGCCTGAAATCTAAAGAAACATAATCATCTCCAAGGAAGATGGGACATGAGCCTTTGCTTACCTGGGGGCAGATACTGAGTGCCATACAAACTAAGAATTCAAGTAAAAGTAAGTAAGAATTCAAGTAAAATTTTTAACAAGATGCTAAGGCTGAGTGTAGGCTGGTTTGAGGGTATGGGCCCCCTGGGAGCAGCAGACACATGGGAAATTTGCACCCACTCACAGGCTCTTCTCTATAGACTGCACTGGGGGCCATGAGGAAGAGTGGGAGTAGAGTGAGAGATCAGAGAAAGCCTGCCTTGTGGTGCGGGCTAGAGGAGGGGAGCAGCAGGAAGAAAAGCCATAAGACACTTAGGAAAGAACAGCAAATCCTATCACGCTCTGTGCCCATTGCGGCTGGGGAAGGAGGATAGAAAAATCCCTATACCAATGAGGGAGGGATTGGATCAGTGAGAAGCCTCCACCCCAAGACTCAGGGACACAGTGCCTCCCTCACACACCTTCTACTCCTAGGCTAGTAAGTACCAAGTGACAGATAACAGTGGTCTACTGCTGGAGGAGGGGAAGGGCACACAGATAAAACCTCTTTGAGGTGCAGGATCATAAGCAAAGTCTAAAGCTAAGGGTAGACCAGAATCACTGCAGACAAAAACCCTCAAGCAAACCAGCTCCAACCCAAAACACAAAGCAATGCTAGAGGAATCTGAAGCCTGCGGTATACTGAAGGGAACAGTAGCAACAGCAAAACCCAAACCCAGCTCAACTCCTGTCCACATTGATTCAATTCCCTATGCCAAAGACCTGGCAAAAGAAAAGGCACAACAATTTCCAGGCATAAATACTATTTACTTCAATCTCTACTATCCTACACAAGATGTCCAGCTTTCAACAACAACAAAAAAGTCAGAAGACACACAAGAAGCAAGAGAAAATAACATACTTTCAAGAAACAAAACAATCAACAATCAGACTCATATGGCCCAGATGATGGAACTATCACACAAGGATAAATAACTATGATTTAAATCATTATGATTACTACATTAAAGTCTCTAGTGAAAAAAGTAGACAACATGCATGAACAGATGGGGAATTATAGCAGAGAGGTGGAAACTATAAAAAAAAATCTAATGGAAATGCTAGAAATAAAAAGCACAGTAACAGTGTAACAGAGATGTAGATTATCTTAGATGGGCCCACAAGTAGATTTAACACAGCCAAGGAGCGAATCAGTGGACTTAAAGACAGATCAGTAGAAATTATCCAAATTAAAACACACACAAAAAAAAAGAGTGGAGAAAAAAGCCAAAACAGAGCATCCAAAAGCTGTGGGACAATATAATGGGATATTATGATATGGGAAAATATAACTTCATGTAATCAGAATCCCAGAAAGAGGGAAGAGAATAGGGCAGAAGACACGTTTGAAGAGATACGACTGAGAATTTTGCAAAATTAATGCTGGACACAGATCCAAGAAGCTCAGAGAACACTAAGTAAGACAAAAATAACAAATATGGAGACAAATGAAAAACACACAACCCTAAACATATCATAGTCAAACTACTGGAAACCAAAATAAAAAGAAAATCTTGAAATCTTGAAGGGCAGTCAAAGAAAAAAAGGCACATTACATTCAGAGGAATAAAGATAAGAATTACAGCAGACTTCTCGTCAGAAACTATACAGAGCAGAAAATATCTTCAAAGTGCTGAAACTGTCATCTTTAAAGTTTGGAGCAGAGTGACATCTTTAAAGTGCTGGGGGAAAAAACCAAAACCTCAAAATTCTACGCCTAAGGAAAATATTTTTCAAAGGTGAGAAAGAAATATAAGAGCTCTTCAGTCAAACAAAATCAGAAGAGTAATTACCAGTGGAACTGTACTATAGCTATGTGTTAAAAGGAACTTCTTCAAGCAGAAGGAATATGATACCAGAGAGAGAAATGGATCTATGCAAAGAAATAAGAAGTGCTAGAAATGGCATAAACAAAAGTAAATATAAAGTTCATTATTTCATATTTTAATTATTCTAGAAGATATTTGACTGTATAAAGCAAAACAGTAGAAATATATTATATGTTTGTAGTATTTGTAAAAATAAAATGCATGACAAAAGTAACAGAGGGTGGCAGGGAAGGATTGAGTATATTGTTATAAGGTTCTTACACATGTAAAGAAGTTTAACATTTGAAGGTAGCCTCTGACAAAGGTTCATATTGTAAACCCTAGAAAGACCACAAAAGCTACCATAGTCACCCTCTAAACAGATATTTATTCAACATCTACTATGTGCCAAATTCCAGGCCAAGTCCTGTGGACACAGGACCCTCATGCTCAAGCTCACAGCTAAAGGATCCAGTGGATCCATGGTAACAAGCACCTGACACAGAGGTGGCACAGAGGAGGCACCAGTGAATGTGGATTTCTCAATAGTTTTTCTCACACTCTTAGCCCTTCAGCTCTGCAGAAGAGGAAGGCCTTCAGGTTATAGAGGATGGCAGAAGAACAGATGTCACAGGTTAAGCATGACTTTTCCTTTTGCCCCAGAATTGGCACTAGGACCCAGGACCCATTATGGATTTGTTTAAAGACATAGCTTCTCCCAGGACAAGAGAGAGTTGCAATTATGAATTTAATTGTGTCTGCTACAAAAAAGATATGTTGAGGTCCTAACCCCGAGCACTTCAAAATGTGAACTTATTTGGACACAGGGCCCCTGCAGATGTAATTCATTAAGAGGACATCATAGTGGAGTAGAGTGGGCTCCTAATCCAGTATGATTGTGTCCCTGGGAGCCCAAAGTGCTAGCTCTGCTCGAGGTCATCAGGTGTCTTCAGTGCAGTCAGGTGTTTCCAGCTTCCCACAGGACCACTGGATTTGTGACTCGAGGATGCATTGCCAAAGCTACCATTTGTGTAAAAAGGTGGAGGGCGGAGAGACAAATAAGACTATGTACCTGGTTTTGCTCACATTTACATAAAGAAACTCTGGAAGGAGATATAAGAAACTAAGAAATGTGGTGGATGATGAGAATTGAGTAGCCAAGAGAGATGTGGAAGTGAGACTTTTTTCACTGTCTTTAGAATTTGATTTTTGAAACCTGTAATTGTATAACTCTGGGGTGTCTTTTTCCAGCGACATCAAGCAATTCTTCAAATGTCAGGGGACACTGACTGGGTGTCCTACGGTTTAAATCCACTCTAATACTATCTACTTGGAGATAGCATCAGATCCCACAGGTAAAGGGCTCAGCCCCCCCAAACTGGCCCCACTTCAGACACCAATCTCAAATCCAGGCTGTTCCTCTGAACAAACAACTATAAATCAGAGGTTCCCACGACTCCTTCCTCAAGTTTGATTAATTTGCTAGAGCAGCTCAGAGAAACATTTGCTTACATTTATCAGTATATTATGAAGGATATTATAAAGGATACAGATGAAGAGCCAGATCAGGAAGTACACAGAGCAAGGTCTGGAAGGGTCCTGAGCACAGGAACTTCTCTCCCCATGAAACTGGGGAGTGCCACGCTCCAGCATGTGGATGTGTTCACTAACCCAGTCTATCAAATTGCTTTGTTCAAGAGTTTTCATAGAGCTTCATTTCCAGCCCCACCCCCAATTCCTAGAGGTGGGTGGGGGATGAAGCTGAAAGTTTCAACCTTCTAATCACTTAGTCTTTCTGGTGATCAGCCCAGTCCTGTCAGGCTTTCCAAAAAGTCGACTCATTAACATAATAAATTCAGGTGTGGTTGAAAGGGGCTTTTTATGAATGACAGAAGACACCTTTAGAGCTCTTACAACTTAGGAAATTCCAAGAGTTTTAGAAGCTCTGTATTGGATATGGGATGAAGACCAAATATGTATATTTCTTACTATAAATCACAATATCGCAATAACTCATTCTAAAAAAATTGAATAGCAAGCATAGCAAGAGCACAGAGGATGAAGAACGAGCTAAGATTGATAGGGATGAGTTTGCTGTTTATTATGCAGTAGAAAGCCATGGAAGGATCTAAAAGGGGGAAGGAAGTGTGTGTGACATGACCAGACTTGTCAGTGGCCAATACAGCGGGTGATTTACAAGGGGCTAGGGGAGCAGCATGGAGGAGGCAGTTCATAAAAGTTCATAGCCACAAAAGTTCATAGCCACTGATCCAGGGCAGGTAGGGCAGAGTTAGATGGGTGGAAGGACAATCAGAAAGGGGTGGGTTGAGGGGGGAACAGTGGTAGGAAAACCAGAAGGCAGAGCTAAGGAGGCCTCCACTGTGGGGCTGCGGGTAGTGTCAGCCAACTCTTTCTCCCTCAGAAGATATGTGGATGTCAAACCCTGAGCCTCTCCCAGCCATGCTGGCCCCTGGTAAACCCCTACTCCATCTCCAGTGACCAATCATTATTCTTCCTAGGTGCAACCCCCTAACGGCTGAGAGATGAAGTGACTGGGGCTGCCCTCTTGTCATGGCTGACAAATACCTGTCTAAGCAAAAGCCAGGGTATCGAGGCAACAGGACAGATGGGGTCCTGTTCAGCTTCCCTGCTCCCAGATCCCCAGGTCCTGCTGCTCCTGAGGGCGTTGGGAACAAACAAAACCCTAAGGCCACCCAGTCATTCATCATGCAAGGCCATTGCACTGTGACAAGGGAAAACCCTACAGCTAAGATCCAGGCTAGGATCCCTGAGTCAGAAGAGGGTGAGAAAGAACAAGGACTCGGTGCAGTTAAATCTGGACTCTAAATCACCATACTTCTCTGAGCCACAATTTCCTCACCTACATGAGAATAACATTCTGTGTAGCAAATGTTACAAGTTAACAGCTCCATACCCACTTGTTCTACTACCTTATGAAGAGAACCACAATTGTTTCATGATGGGAATAAAAGGGACCACCAAAAAACTCATTCCTCCAGTTTCCCTTGCAGCTTGGGGTCACCATATGACCTGGTTCTGGACAATGATATAAGACAAAAGCTGTGGGGAGATTTCAAAGACGGAATGCCTGAAAATGCAATGAGAGGGTAAATGCCATTCCCCAAGGATGATGGAGAAAGAAAATCAAAGGTGTCCAAGTCCTTGGCAGCTTCATGGAGCCACCACACCAGCCTGGGATGGCCATACCTGGACTTTCAATTGGAAAGAGTTGGGGTTTTAATGACTCTGTGAGGATGGAAGACCTTATGAGAGGCTAGGAGCTGGAACCATGGGAAATGAGCTGTTTGTTCCTTGAAGGGAGACTGGATAAAAACTGCCAATAACCCTGGACTGCAGCCTAGAATTGAGTTTCCTGTCTTGGGCCATAGAAGGTAAAAAGTCATCCAAGATAAATTAAAGTTAAAATAAACTCAGCAGGTAGGTTTTATAGTAGTCTGGACATAGCTGTTAGCTAGAAGATCTGAGGCCATTGTCCAGATATAACACACAGAGAGATAAAGAGATGAGAAATACAAAAAATAAGTTAAGACGAAGGATGAAATGAGACAATCCATTATCCATCTAATAGAAATTCCAATAAGAAATAATAAAAAAAATGAGGAAAGAAATATATGAAAATATAATATATTAAGAATTTTGCAGAACTGAAGAAATGTCTGTGTTCTTATAGAGTTCAAAGTGGGATAAATAAACAAACCCACACTTTATTGCAGTGGACAACATTAAGAATAAAAGAAAATCTTTAACGATGTGAAGGCGGGGGGAAGAGCAGATTCCCTTCAAAGAATCAACAATTAGACAATTAAATAAGTAGAATTCTAATTAGCAACAATAGGAGCCAGAAAAGAATGGAATAATATTTCCACACACAGTGAAAAAATTATCGTTAACTTAGAATTTTTATACCTCCTTAAACTGTCATTAGAGAGTGACACAAAAGTAAAGATGCTTCCAGACATGCAAGATTAAGAGAGTTTACTACTCTAAGACACTCACTGAAAGTAAAATTAATCAGTACACTTCAACAAAAGGAATATGAACTCACGAGGGAGAAATGGAATGTAAGATACAGCGGTCAACAAAGCTTTGCTAAAACATTATGGCAAATCTAAATATGCTTTTATTATAAAAAATAATACTAGAAAAGTCAGGTTTTATAAATAAGATGTAACTAAAATACTAAACAGTAATAACAAAGGATCTGGGAAGAGGATGTTCAGAAGGAAGGCAATGCATTCTGAGATTTTTTAAAATCAACTTTAGAATTTGTTAGAAATTTATAAACAGGTAGAAAATTCAAGTGCAGCCTCTAAAATAACATGTTTAAATTGATTAAAAATTAAAGATGGCCACAAATTCATTGTCATTCCTCTCAGTGCAAGATGGAGTCTATTTTCCCTTCTTTTGCATCTGGATGCACCTGATGATCCATTTTGTCCAAAAGAATGCAGAAGTAACTTTCAAGGCTGGGCCTTAAAATATACCTACAGCTAGCTATTAGAACATTCCTTCTTCCAGCTGCCATGCTGTGAGGAAGTTCAAGCAGCAATGTGGAAAGGCTCAGCAGAGAAGAACCAAGGCCCCCAACCAACATCCCTAAGTTTCCAGCTAATAGCCAGCACAAATTGCCAGTCATGTTAGTGCAGCTTTTTTAGACCCTTTAGTTGTCTCATTGCCCCAGTCACATGAAGCAGAAGAATTAATAATAAATTGTTGTGTTAAGCCACTCAGGTGGGATGGTTTGTTAAGTTGCAAAAGGCACCTGAAACAACAAAAATATTTATAACTTCTGAACAAACAGATGAAATTAGCAGAAAACTTAAACCAAAGGACTTTAAATAAGAAAAATTAAGAAATAGAGAACAGAAACTTCTCGCAGCTCCATGTTACCTCTCACAAAAGGCTTTTCTAGAAAAGCAATGAAGATTTGGGTTTCCTATGATTTGGGTCAGACCTCAGCCCTCCCTGTTTCCTGAGAGATGAAACCTGGCTGTAGGAATGGCATTTGAAGAGTGAGAATGTTTGTGTCCTTTCTCTGCTACTTTCTGGACTCCCAGCTGCTGGCCATAGCTCCAACAGCAGAGCTGCTGAAATCCTCTGGCCTAACTGAAAAATAAAATCAAAGAAAGAAAGAAAACTTTTTCTTTTCTAATGGTAGAAAATAGTTTCAGACATAAGAAAGTATTCAGCTGGCTACTTCCCAGGCGTCAAAAATTAATAGCCACTACATTTTATTCTGATGAATTAATGGGAAATTTTACTTGCTGGCATAAAATGTAGGGGACAAAATGAAGGCCAGGATTCTTCATTGAAGAACCCACTCCCTTGCTTGCACCAAAGACATTGATTTGTCCACCTGCTCTGAGCTGGAGCTGTAGGCTCATAAGAGACCAAGTGGGTTATGAGGGTCTGGAGGAGTAGATGGGGGTGGGGAGTGGGAATTGGGTGCAGCCTCAGTGGGAAGGTTCTGAAACCCAGTTGCACACACATTCAAACCCTGTTCCCATCAAGCTGAGATTTCTCTTGCCTTCTAGCCACTTCCTCTACATCACTCAACCCTCCCTTCCCCCTGAGTGATTGCTGATGGTGAGAACAACAGACTCAGAAGTAGTAGGCCTGGGTTCTACTCCCCACTATCCAACAATGGACTTGCTGGGTGGTTCCTCTCAAGGCCTCGATCTCTTCGTAAAATGGACTCAAGAGCTCTGGGATCCCTCTAGATCCTGATATAAAATAAACTTGGACTTTGTTTCCACCTATAAATATGGGTAAGAACCTAGGCCTTAGAGCCAGGTATAGCTGGCTTCAAATCCTAGCTCAGTCACTTATCAGCTGACGGCCTTAGGCAAGTCACCCTCTGAGCCTCAGTTTCCATTTTCTTAAAATGGGAACAAGAATACACCTCTCTCAGGGTGATTATGAATCTAGATGTCAGCTTGTCCCATCTCCTCTGGCTCTGTGGACCTCCCAGGTGAACTTCCAGTGATGCAGGCCCAAGTTTCTCTTCTTTCCACAAAAGAGCTCACTCTATAAAACATACCAGTGAGCAATGAATACTTCCTAAACCTCTGTGCGGGGTGGGGAAGGGAAGGTTTATATTACTCACTCAGCAGCAACAACTGAAAATCCCTTTTGGAGCAAATACTAGTTACTCTCTAGGGAGTGAGATGGAGATGGCAATGGGATCACAGGAATGGTCTTTTAAATATAATTTAAATAGGAGGGAAAAAAATGGCGTAGATGATAGAGGCTCTGTTCATCCCTCTGGCAACCAAATCAAACTTGTGACAAAAACAAGGAGTAAGCAGCAAGGAAAAGTTACCTGGGATCTAGATGAACAAGCCATACAACTAGGGAGAAATCCGAGAAATCATCCTGCAATGGCAGAAGGTAGGACCAGGCGAGGACACGGGGCTGCCTGGTCTTGAGTGGGACGGAGGCTGTGCCAGCAGCAGCAGCAGACACCTCTTAAAGGGGCCGCATCTGCGAGCAGATTTTCACAGTGATGGACCTGCTTGTTCTGAGCACCAGTGCCAATTCAGCTGCGAGCAGGGGGCACCAGGAACTCATAGAGAGACATTGTCAGAGCGAGGGGCCCAGGCGAGACTCTCCCTATACAGAAGTGCCAGCGGCATCCATTGTTCCCTGTTGAGCCCTACCCCCACCCAGTGCACCAACACAGCACCGCGATAGCCGAGATATCATCAAACTGGGTAAGAGAGGTCGCTCCGCCCAGAGGATTCCTTGAAACCCCGCCTCTCCCAACTTGCGACCCCACCTAAGCCACATCCAGGTGTATCCTCGGAGAGTCAGGTGCTCCATGCTGAGCAGTGCCTCACACTGGAGCCAGCTGGCCTTGGTTTCTGGTGTGGCCTTTTGAGGCAACTATAAGCACAGCGTCTGTGGATTGCTTGCTGAATCTTAATAGGTAGCCATGGAGGGGTAGAGGCTTGGGCTAAATTTGGCCTGCAGCTGAACCCCTCTCAGGACTGTGCCACTGGACACCTACTTCACAAATTCACGCTAATAAGACAGGGAGATTTAGGAGCTTTGCTCAGTACATAAAAACAAACACAGAAAGGCAGCCAAAATGGGAAGACAAAGAAGCAGAAACCATATGAGAGAACAGAACACAGATCCAGATATAATGGAGTCAAGTAATCTAACAGATGCAGAGTTCAAAACACTGGTTATAAAGATGTTCAATGAACTTTTGGGAAGTGTAGATAAATTCAGTGAGAACTTCAACAAAGAGATAAAAAACATAAAAATGGAAATAGAAATTATAAAAGGGAACCAGTCTGAAATGAAGAAAACATTATCTGAGATGAGAAGTATATTAAATGGAATAAACAAAGTGAATAAAGAAAAGGATCAAATGACCTAGCTAGAGAATAGGAAAGCCAAAGACATTCAATCAGAATGGCAAGAAAAAAGATGCCAAGACTATAAAAATAATTTAAGGAGCATATGGGACACTAGTAAGGGTCAAAATATCTGTCTGATTGGTGTACCTGAAGGAAAACAAGATGTTGAACAGCTCCTTGAAGAAATAATGATGGGAAACTTCCCTAACCTTGTGAAGGAAATGGACATAAAACCCCAGGAAGCTCAGAGAATTCCCAAAACCAGGGATCCAAAGAGGCCTACACCAAGACACATCATGATTAAAATGCCAAAGTTTAAATACAAAGAAAGAATATTAAAATCAGAAAGAGAATAGCAGATAGTTACCTACAAGGGAACACTCATAAGACTGGTAGCTGATTTCTCAAAAGAAACTTGCAGGATAGAAGGGCTTGGCACAAATATTCAATGTAATGAAGACCCAGGATCTACAACCAAGAATACTTTATCCAGCAAAGCTATCATTTAGAGTTGAAGGGCAGATAAAGAGCTTCCCAGACAAAAATAAGCTAAAAGAATTTATCACCACCAAGCCAGTATTACAGGAAATGTTGGAGGGGCTTCTTTAAGAAGAAAAAACATGTATCAAAAACAGGAATAAGGAATGGTAACAACTACATTCCTATCAATAAGGACCTCAAATGGAAAAGAATTAAGTGCTCCAACCAAAAGGTAGAGTAGATGAATGGGAAAACAAGACCCCTACATGCTACAAGAGACTCACTTCAGATTAAAAGACACACACAGACTAAAATGAAGATGATGGAAAAAGATATTGCTTTGATGGACCTAGAAGGTATTTAAGTCAAACAGAAAAATATAAACACTATATGATTTCACTTATATGCATGCAGAATCTAAGGAATAAAAAAGAACAAACTAATCAAAAACAGACTCACAAATATAGTGGACGATTTGGTGACAGACAGAGGGGAGGGGGTTTGGGGGACTGGGAGAATGGGGTGAAGGGTTAAAGAAGTACAAATTAGTAGCTGATGGATGGTCATAGGGATAGGGAGCATGGCATAGGGAATGCAGTTGGCATTAATATGTTGGGTAGGTGGAGGGCCAGGGGAAGGAGGGAGCAATTGGGGGGATCGTTTTATGAACTATATAGATGTCTAACCAATGTACTGTATACTTGAAACTAATTAAAATAAATAAATTTTAAAAATAATTTAAGTATATTTGGAAAAAAGAAGCACACAATTGATTACTATATCATGTCTGTTCTTGTTCTTTTTTTGAATTGTTTCTGAATCCAAATTTTAAGTTTAAATATATTTATTTTAAAAATAAATATTTATATTTTCAATAATACTGACAATTTGTCAGAGAAGCAGTAAGCCTGGAGTAAACCACACTCCTCCTGGGGTTCCTGTTCACTTCACGGCCTCAGTTTCCCCCCTTGCTGGCCACGTCCTCACTCCTTCTCAAGCCCAGACTTTCCTCCAGTCTACAGATGCGGTGGCCTCCTGGACATCTCCCCAGTGTCTCCCCTCCCAGTCAGGGAACCCAACATGGACGAGAGCTTCTCCCCATCCTCACTCCTCAGTCTCAGCTGAGTGAGCCAGGGTCCTGGGTGCCATCCTGTCCTCCTTCCTAATCCAACATCCAACACAAATGATCTTACCTTTGGAACATCACTCAGCTCTGTCTCCTGCTCTCCGGGTCTGCTACCTGCATCCAGTTTAGGCCCTTGTCACCACTCCCTGGTCATTGCACAGCTGGAGGGCGCTTTCTAAACACAGCATCCAATCTTGTTCTTTCCACTGCTCCTACCCTTCCCAGCTCCAAGGGCTTCAGGACAATGTCTACACTCCACATATGGCATCGACACCCCCAGGACCCGGCCCCTATGGGTGTCTACAGTCTCATCGTTCACCAGTCCAAGCCTGGAGCTTTAGGCTCCGTGACCACCAAACTACACAGGAGCCCTACATGTCCCAGCTATTTCCTACCACCAGGCCTTTTCTGCTTTTTCCCTGGCACACCCATCCCTCTCTCCATTTCTTTACCTTGTGTGCCCATCCGTAATATTCACACCTACTACATCTTTAGTAGGTTACCTCTGTCATTCCTTCTAGCTGATTGGTTCAACTAATCAGCAACTCTGCTCAAAAACATGGAATGAACATCTATTGTGTGCAGGGCACACGGCACTGTGTCAGACTGTGCCTCCACCCTCAGAGAGTGCCCATACTAGTGAAAAAGACAAACATAAACACAGACGATTAAAATCCTGTTTTGATGATGCTGGCATGAAAAACCCTTACAGGACTGGATTCCAGAAGAGACCCTAACACAGCCACAGGGACCAAGGAAGGCTTACTGAAGGAGGCAAGCTTTGAGTCAGGCCTAGAAGAGGAGGAGGTATTCAGCTTGCAGATAAGGAAAGGACAGTACAACAGGCAGAGAGCAAGCGCAGCATCTGCAAAGGCTGGGGACGCACTTCCCCACAGTGGTCTAACCCAGCCCCACAGTGGTCTAACCCAGCCTCACAGTGGTCTAACCCAGCCTCAAGAAGTCGCCCGCCAGTGGCTTCTTTGCTGTAAACGTAAGCTGGGAGCATTTCCAATTTCCTCAGAGGACTGCCCAGAGGAAAGCTCTCTATGAGGATGAAGATTTATTTAGTTGGTTGTAAAGCGAAAGTCAGGCTGGGGTTGGGAATAAAGAGGAGAGAAGGGATAATAAAGACATAGGCAGAGGACAGTTCAGCCCCAGGGACTCTGAGCCAGCAGCTCCTTTTAACTCAATATTCCTCCAACAAAGGTTCCTCCTACAGACACACAATGACACCTGACATTTACCAGCCCTGCCCCAGGTGCTGCGATATAGCAGTGAATGAGATGACAAAAGCCTTGCTGTCAGTCAGAGACGGACATGTCCCAGGCAGGGACAGGCTAGAGGAGCTGGTGCTGAGGTGTCAGGAAGCCCCTAACCCAGCCTGGGGGTGAACGAGAGAGGACAGACGAAGACAGCTTCCAGGGGCAGAGAGTGAGGAGAAGGAAAGAGTGTGTGTGAAGATGCTCCCCAGCCATGCCCTATGCCCTGGGTGAGAGCTGGTCGGCAGTCTTTGGGGTTCCTGACATGGGACAACCTCTGTGGCTCTGCCCCTTCTACCCCTGAACTCCCACCCCTGGCAGCCCACCCCAGACCTCGTGCTGCCCTTTGAGTTCCTGTCCCAGCAGACAGCTCCAGCCAGCCTCCTCCTCTGGGGTTCACCTCTGGGGTCCTCTGTGCAGCCCCTCCTTGCCCACCTATGTTTTGTGCAGGGTGGAGAGGCCGGGCAACTGCCTAAGGAGGCCCTCCCAACATGGCCTAAGATGCCCATCTGCCTTTCTTCTGGACCCCATTTCAGCCAGTGCTCCCTTTGGAGATGTCCTCCCCTCTCCCACACCTACCTCCCGGGCCAACAACTTACATCCAATAATTCCCCTCTCTGTCTCTCATTGCTTTTCTGCTTATAGAGACAGAACAAGGGGTTAGGAGCTGGGGAGCGGGGTGAGGGGGCAGTTGGGATAACAGAATTTGCTGGATTATCATTTATAAGCCCTGGAGGGTATGGCTGGCCCCAGTTTTGACTACATTCTTTAGAATATAGAGTACCCGATGCCTTTGCATACAGCTTTGGCCTCAGTTGCTATTGCTGGGGCAACAGAAACTGTTCCATACCTCCTGCTGGTATGTGTGTGAAAATATTCACTGCCCCATTATCTGCAATTGTGAAAAACTGGAAAACGGCCCCAGTGCTTAACAGTAGGGGAGAGTTATAAACTCCACAAGGGCAAAGACATCTGCCTTGTTCACTGTTATATCCCCAGTGCCTAATGCAGTTCCTGGTGCATAGTAGGTGCTCAGGAAACATTTGTGGAAGGAAGGAGGGAGAGGGGTAAAAAGAAGGAGGAAACTTTGAAAGGATCTTCCAGAATTCCAGAAAGCAAACTATTTTCCCCTTCAGCTGAGCTGGAGAAGATATACTTCTGGGGGGCTGTTTTTGTTCAGTACTAAAGCTTCCATCAAATAACTCTAAAATTCAATTCCCTCTTGAAATGTTGTCTCTTTTCTCATTTTCATCATCCCCATCTTTTTAACACTCACTGTTGAATTTCCCGTTTGGAGCGGTTGATTGAATTGTGGCTCTGGGGACTTGCAACAGTCGCATTAGACACTTAGGAGTTCCAATCACGCAGCCACCACGCCAGCCCCTCCTTTAGCACCAGAGAAACCATCTCTTATGAGAGCCGATTATATTTTTACAGCCCACAACGCCACACTCTAAAACATGAGCTGTAAAAATCAGAAGTCTCCGTGACTAATGTATGTCCAATGAAAATATAAAATGCCTAGTTAATGGAAGAAGGCTGAATCGAAAAAAACACGTACAGGCGAAGTTCCATGGCTGATGTCATATGAGGCCCAAGCCTGGAAAAGGCTGGAAGCTCACCTATTGAGAGGCCAAACCATCCAGTCCCTCATGTCTCCACAGGCTCCTGCAGTCCTCGTGCTCAGGAAGCGGCAGCCCAGGGAGGCAGACAGGGGGAGGCACTCATGTCAATTAAGCACCTCCTGTGTGCCAGGCACTATGCTAGGCATGAGCCCATGGACTCCTGAGAACAGCTCTATGAGGTGAAACTTATTCTCATTTACAGAGGATTCTTCCTGTCTAAAAGGATGAAGAGTTAGCTAGGGGGAAAGGAGGTCCATGAAAAAGAATTACACGAAGAGGGAACAGCATATGCAAAGGCAAGAAGCAATAAATGGAATCAAAGCAGTTTGATATTTCTGAAGCTTAAAGTACCAGCAAGAAGAGGAGAAGGACAAGGTTGGGGGAGTGGACAGGGGTCAAGTCATACAGAACCCTGTGGACCTTGCTGGGTGGGGAAGGGACGAGGAAGCACGAGCCAGAAGCTGGGAGATGCCGAAGTGGGCTGTCACAGTCATCTGGGTGAGAGATGATGGCACCTGGAAAGATGTGTCATGGAGACAAAGCCAGCAGGACTGGGTAACTGAACAAATGCCCATGGAGGCTGAGGAGAGGAGGGGGCCCAAGGATGATACCCAGATTCCAGTCTCCAACACTGATGGTGGGGCTGCCTCTGACTTGAGGCCTCATAGGAGGCACAGGTCAGGGCAAAGATGCTGCATTGCACTGTGGACATGCTGGGCTCATGGTGCTCACGTGAGCCCTGGTTGAGAAGGTCTGGCTCAGGAGTGGGTCTGGGCCCAATGTAGAGGGATAGCTGTCGGTTGTCACCTCGGTAACAATGCCTAAAGCCACAGAGCAAAGGGGCTCACCCAGGAGAGTGTGGGTGGGAGGCTGCAAATGAGCAGCCCTGGGCCTTCATCTGTCCCACACACAAGTTTAGTTAGGCCTGCACAGCGTTTTTAAAAATCTTTAAGCCAACATTTAAAAATCAAGCACGCTCACTTAAAAATACAAATCTCTGGCTTCTCTTGGTGAATCAGAAGATCTGGCAACATGAGCTAGAAACCCCTGACAGCAGCCATCGCTAAGAAGGAGCTAAAAAGTTGATGCCCCTTTAGATAGGGCATATGCTTGTCCATTCACCATAGTCTCCACCCATCCCTGCTGTTTCTCAGAATCTAAGGCTAAGTAGTTCTGTTGTCAGTTGTCATTGCACTTGCAATGATTTCTACGTTCCACACCTCTTATCAAATGAAGGGTGTCTCTAAGAGTCAGAGCAGATGCCAAGACAATTCCTTTGCCTTTAATATGCAAAACGAGTCTATGTTGAAAGCTAGCCCAGGCTCAGGACCTGATGGCAATGGCTAGAGAAATCTAGAAAGAGAAGAGGGACACATGAGAGAGAGATCAAACAAGGATGGTGACACAGGAAGTTTCCAGGGAAGAGACTTTTAAGAAAAGAGTGATCAGCAACATCTAATGCTGAGAGGAAGTTGAGTCAAACAGGTATAGATTGTGACATGCAAGTGCACACAAAGCTGCACATGCATCCACATACAAAGAGTGCACATACACATATGTGTGCACATACAAGAATACGTGCATGTCCACCTATGCTTGTGTGTGTACATGCCTCTGCACAGACACATGTGTGCACGCATGAAGAGAAGAATGTGGAGGGGTGTGCACATGTGAATGCACATGTTAACTCACATATGCAGGCACGTGGTCACATGCACTTAGGCACAAAGATATATGTGTCTGCACAGACAAAGGCACACAAGTACATGCATGTTCGCAGAGCCGCCCGAATCTATGCACCCTCCCAGGGATCCATGCTCTCACCTAATGAAGCCCTGCAAGTTCCAAACCAGTAACTCGTAACTAAATAAATATGATAAACAACTCCCCTCCAGATGGCTCCGCACACACACCCACTCCTCCCGCTTGGAGGGATGGCACATTCTATGCCAATAAATCTTCCTGTTTGAAAACATTTGCCTTCTTAATTGGCCCGTTTACGGGTAAAATATGTTTCTGGGTATTGCTCTGCCAGAATGGGATGCTGAGATGCCTGTCCACCTGGGGTTCAGCCCAGAGACAGGACCCAGAGTTGCCGGTGCCAGGGAGGACCAGTTTGACCCAATCACAGAGACAAGACCTAAAGGAGGAGAGTCTCAGTAGCACCAGAGCAGGCTACTCCGTAGCTTTTTCCTCCCTGTGCCTCAGTTTCTTTCTTTGGGCTCACATTAATTGAGCCTGCTGCATGCAGCACCGGCTAAGGTCCTTAGAGAAAGCCTCTGCCCCTCACTTTCATCTCCCTAGCAGCACGCTCGCGAGGTGTGATGACTGTGACCCTCACAGTGGGCTAAAGGGTGGCCCCTACAAAAGATATGTCCACATCCAAATCCCTGGGACCTGTAAATGTGACCTTATTTGGAAAAAGGACCTTATTTGGAAAAAGGTACTTTGAGAATACAATTAAATTAAGGATTTTAAGATGAGAGGAGAAGATGAGATGAAGGCAGAGCAGAGATTGGAGGCTACAAACCAAGGGCGGCTAAGTCTTACTGGCAAAGAAGGCAAGGAAGGATTCTCTCCCCAGAGGTCCTGCTAACACCTTGATTTTGGACTTCTGGCCCGAACTGTGAGAGAATAAATTTCTATTGTTTGAAGTCACTCAATGTGTGTGGTAGGTAACTTGTTGCAGCAGCCTCAGGAACCTAGTACCTCATTCTTTTATGTGGGGAGTGACTGCACAGAGCTGGGACTTAGACTCACATTCACTCTTTACTCTGACACCTCACAGGTTCTGAAGGAGGCCACAGTAGAGATGGGGAAACTGAAGCCCAGAAAGGGGCACACAAGTACATGTATGTTCACAGAGCCACCTAGTGACAAAGAAGGGACCGGAACCCAGGACGCTGACCCTCCTCATGCATCACACCCAGCAGCTTCCTCATCAGAAGCAGACTGGGCAGGATGTGCAGCACAGAACAGCCCTGAGGTGAGTTTTTCCCTCAGGATCCCACTGTGGGAAACCATGGGAAAGGATAGGAAAGAGTCCCCCTCAGGAGTTCCCTTTTCCTCTACTCTAAGATGGACCCAGGATGGGTAAGTCATGATGCTCCCTCATAGCTGCTAACTACTAGGCGCTCAGGACGTACCACCCAGCATGGCCACATGTCCCACCCAAGGAGGGGCACATATATTCTCCCCTGCTCAGGTGGGAGGGTGAGACCAGTGTTGACCCCTAGGAAGAATATATCTACCAAGAAAGACCCCCTGTAGTTAACTGGGTCCAAATTCAGAATCAGAATCCGTAGTCATTGCTAACGGAGGACTCGTTCCCTCTCTCACACACACACACACACACACACACACACACACACACACACACACACACACACACACACACTACATTTCAGGAAAAAGCCGCAGACTGAATTGTGAGCCTCCTGTGCTCCCCACCGGCAGGCTGAGCCCACCCTTATAAGGGAACTGCTGGTATTATCTTTCAACTAATGGCTGAGACTTGCTTTGTCTAATCAGAACTGCATAGTTATAATCTCATTTGCATCTTAACTGACCAATCAGAGCAACCCTATAATGACCAATCAGAACTTGTGATTCCCAGTATTATTTGGACCAGACTATAAATTTTGATTCCTCATTTTCATAAAAACAGACCAATGTAGGACCAGGGCGGGGACTCTCCCTACAAAAAGTGGCCTCCTTTGTGTTTTGGAGGAGACTACTTTTAGTTTCCATGGCTACATTTCCTGTTTTCAAACTTTACTTGACTAAAGTTTCTCCTTTTATGGTACCACAGTTAGATTGGTGGCGGCAAACTCTTAGTGCCAGCAAACTATTGTTGACATCATAGACGAAGCCATACCCTGGGCCACACTACATAGTGAGCTGGTTATTTACAGAACTGGGATTTGAATTCAACTCTTGTCTGCTTCAAATGACACTTGGCCATGCTGCCTCCCAGGTAAGAGTTGGGCTGCTTCCCAGGGTCAAGAGATGCAGTCAGACCACCAGAAGCAGCGTGAGGCCTCGGTTTCACTCTTTCCTCTCTCACCCATAAAGAGCTGGTGTAGGGCTCACAGGCCACAATGTGCCCAGGTTAGAGTGGGTAGACAGTTTGAATCTTCCACTGTATGATCCTGGCCAAGTCACTCCCCTTCTTTGACCCTCCATTTCCTCATTTGTAAAGTGGGGAACATATTTATAGCCACACCTAAGGGTTATTGTGAGGAGTAATGGAACTAAAAACCCAGAAAGCCCTTAGCAACACACTGAGTAATCAGTAAGTGCTTAATAAATGCTGGCTAGTGTTAAAATGAGCTTAAAGCCAGTGAGAGGGAGCACATTCCTCTGTCCATGGAATGTCACTTTATGACCAAAGCGAAATCAGGACTACAGCAGAGTAAGCTGAGGCAGACTGTGGCCCTGTCCCTGTGCTCGCCATTAGAATTCTTCCCCAAAGGACACCAGATCCTCTCCTGGTGACAGCCCAGCCACTGTTGTGAGAGCTGAGAGGTGGCCAAGAGTGATCTGATTACCCACTGACACCCATTCCTGGTGGTATGTAATAGGTGCTCAGAATAGGCACCCTCGGTGACCTCTTCTTCCTTCTTCATGGAAACATCATCTGGATTTAAAACCAATGTGACACCTAAGAGTTCAGAGACTGGCTAATATGAATAGAAACCAGATCATTAACCTTAGCTAAGGGAGTTGGCTTAGGTTAAATGTAGGAAGAAAAGGAAAGTGGCAATATTATTGTCATCAAACCAGGTCCCTTGAACCTTGTTTTGCAGAGACACCAACAACGTGGGGTCCAAGGGCAGAGCTTTTGTCCCCCACCCCCACTGCAGGCCAAGCAGCTACACTTTTATCATGTAATGGTCTTCCCTGTAAGATCTCGTTTGATTAAATGATTCTGTTCCCCCAAAAGTTTGAAAACCCCTGTCCTGGTCCAACTTGCCTCTTCATCAATTAATTCATTTATTCAACTAGCAAGTGTTGAGCACCTACTAAGTGCAGGCACATAGCCGTGCTGAGCACAGGAATACAATGGTCACTGCCCTCATGGAACTTATGGTGTGGAAGAAGAGATGAACATTGAACAAGTGAATGCAAAGTCTCTATAGTAATGAAAGCTAGGCAGGGACGCATAGGGAGCTATGAGAATATACAACTGGGAAGCTACGGGTGGGAGAAGCAGGCCAGGCAGAAGGGCATTGCCCTCACTCTTAAAGATAAAAGGCAGCAGAGAGTGACAACATCTGATTTCGATATTAAAAGGTACCTTGGCAGCTGGGTGGAGAATGATTTATAGAGGGTCAGGAAGACAGCAAGGAGGCCAGTGATGAGATCATGACAAGCAAGTGATGCTGGTGGTCTGGACCAGAGCTGGGGCAAGCTTCATGGGTGTGTGACCTGTGCAGCTAGCTACACAGGGCCCTCACTCAGAAGGGCCCCACACTTGGTTTAATATTCTGTTACAGTCACTGCCTTGAGATTCTTAATACTTTTTAAACAAGGGGCCCCATATTTTCACTTTGCACTGGACCCAGCAAATCACATAGAGGGTCCTGACCAGAGCAGAAAAGGCATCTCTCTTAAACATTCAAAGTCAGAAACAGACCTTTTCCCACTGGTGTGCAGGAGTTGGCACTTATACCAGCTCGGAGAGACAGTTGTTCAGTTTTGAGGAATTTTGTTATTATGGTGGTAACTTGAAATTGTCTATGGTGGAAGTATTCACATCATGGAAATCAGCAAATATTACAAGACGGGGTCTTCTTTTTTCAAAGGCATTTCTTTATCAGCATCTCCCAGAGTGTGTCCAAGGCCCACCTTGGCAGTGTGCTAAAAATAATAGTTTCTGTGCACCCATCCCCAGGCCTGCTGGGTCATCCTGCAGGGTGTAGAGTAGGATTCTGGGTGATTTCAGAGACCCGTGAGAATGCCGGGGCAGTAAGACTGAGGCTCTACACAGTGGGCCCATAAGCTTCACAGGAGATAGGGGCAGAGCAAATCGGTTTTTGGAGCTGGCAAAGAAAATCTGCCCGGAGTGTGAGGGTGACAGTTCAGCAAGAGAGCAGAGGGGCAGCAGTTCAGGCTCTGTGCCCTTGAGGGCCCAGCTTCAGGTCAAGAACTTAAGTTCCCAGCCTGGGACCTGCCTCCACCCTCCCAAGTAGAGGCAAAGCCCAAAGGCGAGGCTGCCCTCCTTTGCAGGGCTCCTGGGGTGGGGTCAGAGACCTCCCAAAAGACCAGGGAACCCCCAGATCAGCAGCACTTCTAACCCACCATGGCTCCTTGCAGAGTGGGTGCTCCGTAAATAAAGACTATTATTATTGCAATCGTGGTTGTTATAATGGCTCACCTCCTGGCTGGCTTGGCCCTTTCCTACACCTTATCCTCTCGCCCCCTGCCCCACCACCCGAGTCTCTGAAAGCAGCTGGGACCACCACACATCCGTTTCCTGCCACCCCTACCGCGCCCTGTCAGGGGACCCCCTGCAGACTCTCATCAGAGGATCCCAGCAAGAAGGGCAGGTGGGGATGGTAGGAGGTGGGCGATTCTAAGCAGACACTCTCCCCATCTCATTCCAGTGAGACCCCGCCTCCTCTCGTTCTTCTCTTCAGGGGCGCAGACCAGCCAGGAAGAGCCCATCCTCTCCTGGCGGCTGCGGCGGGGAGCGGGGTCTCACTCCCTGGGAAATGGCGCCACCTGCAGACCCCCAGGCGCGCCGCAGCATCGGCCCCTCAAATCGGGATGGAGGGGACAGAGAGGACCTCCACTCTGGTTAGAGGCCTGAGTGAGACTCCTGCACTGGACCACAGTATCCCACTAACACTCGCTGCGGTGAGACCCAGAAAGCGTTCGGTATAATTCACACCCTGATTAAGAAGTTTGGAGAATGCCCCTTGGAGATGACGAGTTAATCCATCAGTTTCCTAACATGAACACAGGCCATGGGAAAGTTTTTCTTTCTAGGCCTCAGCTTCCTTATCTGCAGAATTGAGAGTGAGGGTATTGCACTAGAAGAGACTATCTCAAAGGCCAGATGGGATTCTCAGACTTTAATGAGAAAGAGAATCACCTGGAAGCATGTTTAAAATGCAAGTTCTGGGGCCCCACCTCCCAAGAAATCCTGATCCATACGGCAATCTGCATGTTGAATCAGTTTCTGGGAGATTCTGATGCACATGTTCTACCAGCCCCGGCATGAGAAACACTGAAGGAACAGGCCTCACGGAGGCTGGAAACAGGAAGGCGCCTGCCAGATCACGCATCTAATGTGGAAGTTGTGACACTATCCAAAAGGCAGTAGAAGCCACAGGAGCTTTTAGATGAGAAGTGACAGCTCTTTAGAAAGATCACTCTGGCTTTGGCTACTATGAAGAAAGGGTTCATGGGGATTGGACAAGGTGGGTGACAGAGACATCAGGTAACTGCTGAAGCTTTTTTTTCCAATGAGATTCAGGGGTGCCCTGGACCAGGTTGTGGGGAGGGGAGGAGACAGATTTTAGTGATAAATTCTTTCATTCCTTTGGAATACAGGAAGAATATACCGGAATTTGATTACATTTCTTTCTTAACCCAGAGGGGTTGCATATGTATTATGTACAGTGATATAATATATATATATATTATACCATATATATGCCACACACACACACACATACCCATATATACATATTTTTTGCCTGGGCAATCACTTTTAGAGCCCTAATCTAGGAGTACATTGAGGCCCCCACACTGTGAGGAAACCCAGGCCACATGGACAGGCCACGTGCTCCTGCTGACAGCCCACCAGCAGTCTCAGCCAGCTACCAGCATCAACAGCCCCATATACCACACAACTGAAGAGGGCTCCAGATGAATCCGGCTGTTGAAATCATCACCAGCCTTCATATCTTTGCAGGTGAGGCCCCAGTTATCACAGAACAGAGAGAGTTGTCCCCACTGGGCCCTTTCAAAATGTTGGACCATAAAATCTATGAGCATAATGAAATAGTTGCTTTTCACAACTAAGTTTCAGGGTGGTTTATTATGAAGCAATGGATAACCAGAACTGTCATCATTATGTACCAAGGTGTCTTTGTCCATGCTTTCTGTGAGGAAACCAGTGTCCCCAACATAGCTGTGAAGCCGAGGAGAGAGAAGGAAACAGAAATAGTATAGTGAGATGGTCTGAGGGAAAAGAGGTGGGGCCTCAGGGTGGGGAGCATAATGGGTCCCACCTTCAAAGCCCCTTGTGGAAGAAACTAGAAGCCTAACCCACTGTCTGGTTCTGACTTCACCACTCCATTCCAGGTCACCCCGGATGATTCTAGATCCTGTTGCCTATGGCCTTTTTACTCTCAGTGAAAGAGTTGCAAGAGAGTTGGCCTCTTCTTTGGCCCCCAGTATCTGGTCACATTCACAGTTGGCACCTTCTAAGGGGGCCAGGGAAGAGTTTCTGTGAACCTGCCCCTCCTCGCACTGTGGCTGAGAAGAGCTTCAGAGGCTGGATTGTTGTGGTTCCACTGCTCACCAAGCTCTGCGACCTTGGGCGAGTTATTTTATCCCTCTGAGTCTGGGATTTATCAGCTGTGAAATAGGGCAATGAGTGGTCCTACCCTCAGTTTTTGTGTGGATTAAATGAGATGAAGCAGATTAAGTGCCCAGTTTTAGGAAATGCTCCCTTAACGTTTGCTATTCTTTTGGGACTGTTGTTCACGTTGAAAACCAAAAAGTCCAGGCAAGTAACATCACTGCGAGTGGAAGAACACATTTCTGCTTTGAAGGAGAACCTTTCCCTCTGCTTTAAGCCCAAGGTGCCCTGTGGGAATTTAGGCCCGGTTTAGCCAGAATCTCATGGAAATCTAGCCTGGAACTGGAGCAGAATCTGGGCTGCAGTTTCCAAAGGTCTGTGTTTCTATCTCAGCTCCACCTGACTCTCCTAAGTAAAGCCAGGACACAGCTTAACAGGAAAGAAGGAAGCTGCTTCCTTGCTAGATGTGAAAACCAAAGTTATAAAATGCAGGTGATAACACATTTTGGGTACCCCTGCTAATAAGTGACAAAAGCAGCAGATGGATTTCCAGTACTATGAAGGCCATTTGTTCAACAACTGTTGGGTGGGTACCCAGTGCAGATAGGCAGAGACCTAGATGGGGAGACAGGGGAGTTGAGTTTAAGTCTGAGCTCTGCCAGGACTTGCTATAGGATTTAAAGCACCTTGTGCCTCAGTTTCCCCATCTATAATTTATTTCATAAATATTTGCCACAGGTCTACTGGCACTGTCCAGCTCAGGCCCAAAAAGATGCCCAGGGTGGCCTCCCAGCCTTTGTACATGCTACTGAAAATAATCCTCCTTTCTCCTTCACATCTTTTCCCTTGCTGAGTCTTTAGCACCTCTCAATCTGAGCTGAGACAGTGCTTCCTTCCATAAGCCTTTCTTGGTCAGGTGCCCTCTTCTCAGTGGGTTGTACTACATTGATTATCCAGTGTGTAGTGGCAATGATGACAAAGGAGAGGATGAGAATGGCCTAATTATCCCACCAAACCATGAGCTTTGTGAGAGCTGGCATAAAGTTGCCCAAAATACAGTTGTTGAATAAATGGCCTTCATAGTACTGGAAATCCATCTGCCGCTTTTGTCACTTATTAGCAGGGGTACCCAAAGTGTGTTATTACCTGCATTTTATAGCTTTGGTTTTCACATCTAGCAAATGGGGCCATAACAGCTGTGCTTCCCACCTCTACCTCAGAGCTTTCTAAACCCTGCTGGGAGCTTTACAAACCGTGACCTCACAGCGATATGAGGCAGCATCGTGGGTTAAATTGCGTCCACCAAAATTCACATCCACCTGGAACCTCACAATGTGACCTTATTTGGAAATAGGGTCCTTGCAGATGTAATTAAGGTGAGGATCAAGATGAGATCATATTGAATTAGGGTGGGCCCTAACAATAAAAAGTGTCCATATAAGAGACAGAAAAGGACACACAGGGACATAGGGAAGAAGGCCATGTGGAGACAGGCAGAGATTGGAGTGATGCAGCTTATAAATCAAGGAATATCAGGAGCTACCAGGAGCTAGAAGAGGCAAGGAAGGACTTTGGATCTCTGGAGAGAGTATGGCCCTGTTGCCACCTCAGTTTTGGACTTCTGATCTCTTGAATTGCGAGAAAATAATTTCTATTATTTTAAGGCACCTAGTGTGGTAATTTGCTATGGCAGCCGCAGGTGTTATTACCTGCATTTTATAGATGAGAAAACTGAGGCTGAGGGATGAGGTTACCTCCCCAGGCTCACAGTCCCTGGGCTGCCGAGGGAGGATCTGAACCTTGTGTACCAGACCCCATAGCCCCGTGCTCTTAGCATTACATCTTGGCCTGCTGCCGCAGTGGTCTGTCCACATATCCACCCACTATCCAGTCTCCACTTGAACAAGAAGGATTATATTCCAGAATTCTGCTGCTTCTAAAAATGCTACCCTCACTTTACTAAAATGGGAGGCAGCCTAAAAAGCTTCATCTGTACCCTCCCCAGAACCAAATTATTGCCTGAGCAATTGATTCTTTCCTTTTCTCCTCTCACTCCCCTTCTTTTCCCCCTTCCTTCCCTACTTTTAATGACCCTGTAAACTCCTTAGTCGGGAGCTCAAGATCCTAGTCTAGTCCCCAACCTGCCTCTCCAGTTTTACCTCCCACTTCTTCCCAAGCAAGCCCTTCCTCCAATCAAATCCTCCTGAGGCAGCCCCTCACCTACCTCCCTGCTTTGTCTCCCCTCACAAGGTTCCCTTGGTCTAGAATGCCCCATCCTTCATAGGCATAAATAAAAAGCCCACTCCGTCTTCAAACCTAAACAAAAATTCCACCTCCTCCTGGCACAGTCAGTCAACACTTCCCTCTGACCACACACACGCATTCACAAACTTCCTTGAGTACTTGATCTGTGCCAAGTAGATCTAGAAGCCAGGAAATGCAATGCCCTCACTGTCTGGTAAGGGAGTGGGAAGTCATGACAAGTGTGGGGAGGTGGGGAGCGGAGGAGGGAGCGGCAACTCTCTGCAGGACAAGGCAGACTGTGTCTGGGAGAGAAAGGCCAAGGGGTCTGGGCTTAGCTGGTTAAGTGCTAGGAAGCCAAGAGTACATGTTCCAAGAGGTGGGGAAGTCTGCATAATTGTTGGAGGTGCAGTGGGGTGGGGGTAGAGTGGGAGACATGGGAGGAGGTGAAAATGGGAGCCAGGTTACGGAGGGACCATATATAGCCATTCTGAGGTTTTGATCCTGTACACCTGAGTGTTCCATAGTGTAACCCCAGCCCACCTGGATTACCCGAGGAGTTTGCTAAAAAGCAAATTTCTGGATTCCCACCCAGCTCTGGGGATGGGGCCCAGGAGACTAGAGTTTTACCAAGCTCCCTGGGTAATTCCAATGTACCTTTAGTCTTCCAACCACAGAAGAGAGGATGGAGGCAGAGTGAGGGGTCTGAAAGGAACACATCATCAGATCTGCTTTTTAGAAGAAATTAGTAGCACTAATTTCACATCTGTCTGGTTTTTGGTTTCTGCCTCCATGGTGTTAATTTGGTACCATCTCCTCAGCAACCATCCCCTTCTTCCACATAGAAACCCAATTTAGTCCTGGTATCAAGTAGGCAATAATGGGCTCTGGGAAGGGAGGTCCCACCACCAGCCCTAGGAGAGAATCTTGATTGGACCCATTTATCTGGCCTCCACTTTCCCAGACTCCTTTGCAGCAAGAAGTATCCATGTGACAGTTATGGCCCATGAGACAGTTTGTGTAGTCTTCTGGGAAAGGTTTGCCTCCTGTTAACATAGGCAGAAGTGAAAAGAAAATCTGGCTAGTGCTGATCCTCCTGTTTCTAGACCCCGAGGATGTGATGAAGGGCCATCTCATGACCAAGAGGTGACAGGCCCAATAAGGGGAAGCTAATGTGTGGAGGAAAGTAAAGGAGGATGCAAAGAACCTGGTTCTAAAGGACATGGTCGAGCCGCTGCTACAAGTCCAGACACCCACAGAACACCATGGCCCCCATCCAGCCCTCTGCCAACCCAAGACTTCTTGTCCTGAGATTATTAGAATGCAAACACCTTGAGGACAAGGACTCAAGTCTGTTGCATGCATTCCCAGTGCCTTGAATGATGCCTGGCATACAGTAGGTGCTCAATAAATACTTGTCAAATAAGTCTTGAATTTGTAAGTAGATGTCTTTACTGCTTATACAAATCAACTGAATCTTATGTAGCTTGTACCAAGGAATCCTGACGTGGTAACTTCTCTCTCCAGTCCGAGAACCTCCTGAGAGCAGGAAAGGGACTTGGCATTACTGAACACTGCATCCAACAGGCTTGACACAAAGCCCACCATCTAGTAGGAATAGGCAAGTTTTTCTCAGAGGAGCCCCAGACACTGTCTTAGACCTGGTTTTGGGCCTGCCAGAGCTGGATGCCTGGGTCTGTGAGTTCCCGTCATCTAGACCTGGGGTGAGAAGCCCCTGAGGTAACTGATGAAAAGAGCTTAATGTCCACTATGGACCACCCACACCAAATAATGCCCAGGGACCACCAGCTGTAGGCCAAGAAGGTGGAAGCTGGCAGCAAGCATTACCACTAGATTCTTCTTGAGGTGGAAAGAAAACTGAGAATAGCCAGAGCCAACCTCTACACAAGTCATGAAATTTCAAGTCACCGTGGTCAAGTCCCAATTCTTAGTGTGGCAGCCCTGGGAAGAGGAGCAATGAGGGGCGAGGAACAGGGCATGAGCAGCTTCACAGACAGGACCTGCCCCCCTTGTTTCACGGATGGGAAAATGAGATCTAAGGAGGGGCCGACTTGCCCCTGGAGCACCCAGTGAGCGCTGGTAATGTTTAGTTGTGAACTGAGATTTAATCTTAAGAGGTTTGAGGATAGGCACTGGGGAGGGATCCTCTCGATTCTGAGAATTTGTGTGCATAATTAAGAATAAACATGCATAGATCGATCCATTTTTATGAAGGAGAGGGTCCATAGCATTCATTGGATTCTCAAAGGGGTATAAGACTAAAGAAAAGTAGAGAGTGGAAGAGACCAAAGTCACATGGCAAGGCACAGCAGACCTGAGAATACCACTTATGTCTTAGATTCTCAGTCACTGTCCTATACTTCCTCCTCATGGGAAAGGCCATTTTTTTTTTCAATGTACTGATGTATCCGATGGGCCTAGTCAGTGGGAACACCATGTTTTCCAACAGGTATATGCTCTGTTGTCCTGCTGATATTGCCCGTGGACACTGATAAAGAACTAGGGAAGACCTTGGGTCTACAGAGAACCAATTCACTCCTGAACTGTTCCCAGAGGGTCCCCATGCAAGATGATGGCCACAGATCCATGGCTTTCAGAGCCTAAACATATTTCTAGTAAGACATACTCTGCTCTAGTTCAAATTGTTGACATGCATCATGCTCAAATCTTCCATATATTTCCATAGACTCCCCTGGATCATGCTGGCCTGGAAAGGGTCAACTCCCGAAGCAAATGACAGACTGATTAAACACAATGGCAAAGTATGAAAATTAATCGAGATATTTAATAGACAGTGCAAACCATAATTTCATCTGAATATAAATGTATGCACATGTTTCCAATGAGTTATCTATCAGTTATCACAAACAGCAACAAGGACCTTAGAGCTATGTTAGAAAAATGTATAGCTGGAATTTAACTCTAACAATCTCACTTGCTCTCAAGAGAACACCATCCATTTCAAATCAGTATCACAAACTCCAAAAGACCAGGGGAGTGGGAGTGAGGAGTGTGGGCTAGAGTAGGAAACACAGGGGCCAGTACACAGGTAGTGGACAGAAATACAGCTCTCGAGGAAATCAAAATCAGATGCATTATTACAGCTAAGGATAAGGGAAAGCCTATGGCTTTTAAAAAACGACTTTTCTGCCAGTACCATACAAGTCTTACAAAGAAATATGCGACAAGTCAACTGACTTAAAAGGACAGAGACTACATTTAAGATCATTTCAACTGCAAACAGTCGACCCTTTCCATTGAGGTTCAGCAGTGGAGTTAGCGTAGTCCAGAAGCTCAATGTTGGATTTGCAAATACAGTTTATTTTACAGAAATTCAACATTATAAACAGCAGGCACCTCCCACCCCACCCTTACCCAACCCCTCCCTCCCCCCTCCCGCCCTGCTGGGTGCAGACCATGCTATGCAGAGTGAGCAGTGATGCGGCTCTACTGCTTTGGAGGGAGATTTGAGAGCGATGGAACCTGCCTGCACCATGACCTGCCTGCCCTGCACACACACACGCCTGCCCACTGTGCAGGCCACCAGAGTCTGTCTGGGCCCAGTGTGTGCTGGACCAGTTAAATGGTTCCAGCCCAGGACTCCAATTCCTTCATGTCCTCATCTTCCTCTTCCTTCTTCTTGGCTGTGTGACAAAAGAAAAAAAACACAATTTAGGAGGACTGGTTATAGTCCTCTTAACACACTGTGGCTGGGTGCCCAAGCTGTGCTGCATGGTATCTGCAAAACAGCCTTGTTCTTGCAGCTACCTCTTCTCCAAGCTATCAGAAGACTGCTTCTCTCTGTGCCTAAAAGCTTTAGCATTAAACTGCAGATAACCAGGCACTTTCCCCAGCACCTCCCCTCCACTCACAACGGTGCCAGACGAAAAAAGGATCCTACACTGAGAGTCAGGATTCAGGGAAGGCCTCAGTCCCAGAGCATCCAAGGGTGGGAAAGAGTACAAAGAACCCCAAAAGAGAGCTAATCCTTGCCAACCCCACCTCTACCCTGAAGAGGTGACCCACCTCTCCAAACCTGCAGGTGGCTAGCTAGACAGCACTTAGACTCCCTTTGCCCATACCCCACCTCAAGCAGCTGACTCAACTTGAGGAGCCGCTTCCCCCTTGAAATACGGGAGAGTGAGGTGACTACACCTGGTCACACTCCACTCCCTGAGCTCTCTCCATGCCAAAGCAAACTGCTTCCCTTTTCTAGTTTTTTTTTTTAATGTGATGTTTTATTTTATTTTATTTTTTTACGCCTACAGGACCTGGTCTTCCTAGGTGATTTCCCATCTAAATACTAACCAGGCTCAACCTTGGTTAGCTTCCAGGATCAGATGGGATCGGGCGTGTTTAGGGTGGCATGGTCGTAGACTATCTTTTTCTAGTTTTATGAGGAATACTTCCACCCAAGAGTGAAATAATGGGGGAAGGAAGGAGAAGGAACGGGCAGAAAGAAATGAAGATTTTAAAGAACGAGGTCTCTAAAAAAGCCAAGCTGTTTCCATCCCACAGTGATTGCCTCTGAGGCCCAGGGCTTTTTCAGGTGTGCACAGCAGATTTAGACAGGAAGCAAGAGCTGTCCTGGAATTAAATTCTTACACCTTTTCCCAGTGCCTAGAATGTTCTCTTATTTGGTGACAAAGGGAAAATCATTCTGGGATACTGGTTCTCAACTGGGGGTGATTCCCCCCATAATGCCAAAGGGACGAATGGCAACATCTAGAAACATTTTTGGTTGTCACAACTTAGAAAGAAGGGTGCTACTGGCATCTAGTACATGGAGGCCAGGAGTGCTGCTAACCATCCACAGTGCACAGGACAGGCCCCGCTCCTGGCCCCAACCCAAAGAATGACCTGGCTTTGTCAGTAGTGCAGCGGTTAAGAAACCCTGTTCTACAGAGAAACTAGGAATAGGCAGGTAACATTGTCTCTGGGGCCATTACGACAGATCCCACCTGGTTCTCAACCCTAGGCAACTCAGGACCAAAACTGAGGCTGACCGACCACACCAGATTACCCACCACATAGCATCATGGGTGTGTCATGACTCTGAAAAGAAGTACTCACCGGGTTTTGATGGTAGGGCTATAGAGGGAACATTTGGTAGAGGAACTGTTTCAGGTCCACTGATTTCCAGTAAATTCTTGTCTAGTTCTTCCTGTTCTAGTTCTTCTAATTCTGCCATGAGCTCATCCTGGTAAAAAGAAACACAAGAATGTGAGAGACACCCCTGGGAATCCCAGCCCTTGGAGTAGTACCTCTTGCCTGATGGCTGAGGGGGCATACACCCCTTCTGAGAGGGTCAAGGAGAGATGAACTCCAAGTCCACACTCTTTGTGACTCAAACACCCTAAACAAACTTTTCTACTGGTGAACATAACACACAATCAAGCAATTACTGACGTCTTTGGCTACATCCTCCACTAGGCTGTGCGCAGCTTGAGAGAAGGGATTGTATCTTTTCATTCTTGTTTTTTATCTCAGAACTGGGCGTATTGAGTGAATATAAGAATATTTGCTGAATTGAAATTAACTTGACTAGTCAGTCCATCAAACTCTAGTTCGAAAACATGAAAACCTTGGTTTTGACAACTGAGGCTAAGAGCCACAGGCTGTTTTATCAGCTACACTATGGAAATCAGCATAAAGAATCAGGTTCAGTGGAGAGGGCCTGGACCTTCAGTGGACTCAAATCTAAGACAGAATGAAGTACATTCAACATTTTAAAAACCCAAGTGACTCAGAGTCCTACCTGCTATAGCAGAAACCAGTAGGTGGCCAAATTCCAGACAAATCCCTGCCTGAGGAGTCAGACGTAAATGTTCCTTCTTTGGCTTCACCTTTACCTCACCTAAGAGTTGTCTGAGTACAAATCCTGTAAACTTCTCCAGGGCATGGTCACCTTAGCTGCCCCAGCTATTTGCCCAGAGCCTTTCACGGGAGCAGTGAAGGGTAACTACCTACTTGTTGAAATCAATTATTGACCTAAAGCCTACTAAGGGGGCCCAACAAAGGTTCCTTTACTCTACCTAAGCTTCTACCCCAAACAGTAAAATCATCCCTCAAATTCAAGAACTAGGGAAGGTTAATGCTCTGTACATCCAAGTCTCTGGAGGGATAAGAACTGGTGGTGATTTCCATAGCACATGCTTCCTGCCAGAGAACCTTCAATAGCACATTGAAGGGCAGCTGGTGTCATTCATGAAGCTTATGTGATCTGCATGAAACTACTCACCTCATCAAATTCTTCACCAAACCCTACAGGTTTTGAAATAGCTGTTGAAATCTCCTCTGCAAGTTCTTGCTGGTCAGCAATGTCCTGCATTAACTCATCAACTTTATCGATGTCCCTTTAAATGAAATGGAGAGATGTCATATCGATGATCAGTCTATGTAAAGAGAGTATGTGAGGCAGGAACAAAAACTCTGTTCCACACAACCTTCTTCCCAGCTCCATTCCCTACAAATCACTCCCTGTGAAGAATTAATCTTTATTGTCTTCTTCCTCTCCCTTTAAAATAGAGAATCACAGAATCAAGAAGATGGAGGTGTCCTTAGACATCACCTAGTCCAACACCCTAAGGAAATAAGGTTGAGCAAAGTTAGGTGCCATAATCATAGTCTCTCATGAGACCACAGGACTTTCACTCCTGGGCAAATAGCTGTTCTTCAAGCTCAAAGGCAAGGCAACTCTACAGGGGGAGATAAAATCACAAATCATAAAACAAAGCCATGCCACTTGACAGGCCCTTCCCATCTACTCAAACCAACTTATGGCTCCTCTACTAGATCTCAAAGGAAAAGTAAACATGCAGAATTATTTTCTATACACTGTCAATCTCAATCGTATAAACATACCATTAATCGATATAATATGTACACAAATACTTCAAAGTGTGCACAGTATTTACTGAGATGTACTTTGTGCTAAGCATCCTGAAGAACATAGAAATGAAACAGACATGAATCGCACTAAGGAAACTAAGTCCAATGAACATCCACTATTTGAAGGATACTTTTCCTACACCCCCATGTTTCTAGAGCAAGGATAAAGAAACTTTTCCTGTAAAGGGCCAAAGAGTAAATATTTTGGAATTCGTGGGCCACATGATCGCTTTCGTAAATATTCAACCCTGCTGTGTAGCACAAAAACAGCCAGAGACAGTAGGTAAATTAATGGGCATAACTATATTTCAGTAAAACTTTATTTATAAAAATAGGTGGCAGGCCTATAGGCTGCATTTTGCCAATCCCTGTTTTAAGTAGGGTTGAGTACCCAAAAGGAAGGAAAAAGGGGCTCCAAGCACCGTCAAATATATGCTGCCAAGTCTAAGCACCAAAAAAAAAAAAAAGTAGAATTCTGTTCATGGGAGAGACCTGCATTTGGAGCCTAGTGTTACCCTGGCCTTTGATTACAACTGTAACAAGCTTGGTTATCTAGTTTGTTAGGCCACTGTATATGAGGAGTAGCCACATAAAGAAGAGGCTGCTGAAGTCAAGAACACTGGCAATATGACAGCCACAGGAGAGCAAGGACAGAGGCAGAAACTTCCACCAAAAGCATACAAAAGAATAGACAGATCCAAAGCCCTTGATGAACCATGTTTCAGGGCCCCTGACAGCATCAAGAAAAAGTCATGGACATTAGTTCATAAATATCCAAGCTCATAAAAAACCAGGGCAAGTCACTTCCCCTCTGTGACATGGCTTCCCCACCTTGATAATCAGAGGCCTGGGTGAGAGGACCTTCTAGGGACCTTTCCAGCTTGAAACTAAGCTCATCACAATAACCCTGAATTACTCAGAAAATACTGTTTCATTCCATGAGACCTGTCTCTGAAGGCAAGGTACATGACCCATTTTAGAAAGAGTTCCAAAAAGAACGCAAATTAAAACAAACTCAGGTGCTTGAATGAATAAGTCAAGAGGTCTGCCCAAGGCTTGGGCTCCAGGCATTCCAGGGCCGGCACTGCCCTGCAGCGCGGGTGCCCCCTTCCACCAGCAGGTAGCTACGTACATGTTGTCGTGAGCAGCTTTCATGGCCTTGGCGGCATAGCCCATGTTCTTGAGCACCTCGGTGTTGGTGTTGGCGTTCTCCAAGGCCTCTCGCTGGAACTCAATGGTCGACAGTGTACCATCGATCTGCGCCAGCTGCTTTTCATACCTCTTCTTGCGCTTCAGTGCCTGAAGGGCCGCTGCATAGGGAGAAAACAGGATTTCACAGAGTCCATACACAGAGTAATAACCTGGAGTTCACTTCTAGGATATCTAGGGTCTTCTCCTTAATTGTGAGAGATGACCCTCAGTTGTTGCTTCCACTATAACAAAGGATTAACAATCTCCTCTATACAAAGGGCACATTCAATTTTCTGAGAAAACTACACAGAATTCACATACTTCAAAATGCAACCAAGCAGTTAAGCAAAAGTGCACATTATCTGGTAACCATATACACACAGATCAAAGCATGGAGAGGCATCCAGAGTAAGAATGTGCTCTGAGTCAAAACCCAGCTCACAGACTTAGGTGAGCTACTTAGCTTCCATGATAAGTTCATTGTGAGGAATAAATGAGATAATATGTGTAAGCATCTAGCATAACAATAAGCAGTGGATCCCAAAAAAACATCAGCTCTAATTATGATAAAGCAATTTTAAGGTATCATTTTATGCCAACTAAATTACAAAAATAATAATGACTATATCTACTAATGGATCAGTTGGGATTAAAATGCTATCTCACACATTGCTGACAAATGTAAATTGTTATGTTTCTAAAAAATATATGGCAACAAACAGCAACAGTCATAATGATGTTCCTGCCCTCTGACCCAGTAATTTCCTTCTGGAAATGTAATCAACAAAGCAGAAAGCCCCATGCCTAAAGATGGTTACTATAGCAATCTCTATCATGGAAAACACAACAAAACATCATCTATCTCGTCTTCTGGCATGTTAAGGTGTGTTAAGAGATCATCTTGTTTTAAGATCCAGTCAGGACAAACAATTTGACCAAGGTGAATTCATGATGGAGCAGGGGCCAAAATCTCATCTCCCTACTCAAAACCCAGGCTTCCCGCCCCTTACTGTTTCAATTACTCTCTTTACACTAAAAACGATCTTTAGCACACATCTTAGTTCTCAAAGCCAGGAAGGAGGCTCAGCACAGACTCAAGTAGAAGACTTAGTCAGGGAAGCTGTCCAGCCCCTATCTTGATCTGGAGAGCACTAGCCTTACATACATATGGTCACACATATGCACCCAAGCACACATGTTCCCCATATCCCCAGGCTCCAGCCCAGAGTCATCTCCTGCAGGCTGTGGGCGACAATCAATTACCTCCCCCACAGGGCTGTGGTTTCTCCACACGTCACATAAATAGGTTCCATGCTCCTTTCAGTCATACTCCCTATTAGCCTAGGATTACATTCCGAGGACCATTTGCCAAGGGCAAACAGGCTTAGCCTGCATGTAAGCAGTCCATAGTTCCTCCAAAAGCAGCAGATAAAATCACCAGGAAAATTCCTCCAGCCAAAAACTAAGGCAAGCTAAACAGAAATTTAAAAAGAAAAGAAAAGAAAAAAACCCTGAAGATCAAACGTGACTCATTAAAAGCTGAAAAGTCGCTCAATCTGTTATCTGCCTTGATTCTGGTGTGAATGGCCAGAATGGCATATGACTTCGAGAAATCCAACTTGAAATCACACCCTGGGGTCCCCAAGACCCCTTACTCAATACCTTTACCTTCTGCTAGTACTAAGTCATGCATGCAAAATAAGTACCTCCTGACAGCAACCCTTCAAGGTAGAAATGACTGCCCTTTTTAGTAGATGAGAAAACAAACTTCACAGAGGTCACGTAGCTCAGGTCACCAGGTGGTTAAGCAGCAGAAAGGGGACTAAGCCAGGTGTGGAACTCTAAAATCCACACCCTGCCATTCTAATTTTTATGCCTCTCACTTAATGAAAAAGGTAAGATCCTGCCCTGGAGGGAGTGTTAAGAGGACTGTGGGAACATAGAGAAGGGACTGCAAATCCAACTATGTCATTTCTTGCTTTAAAACCCTCAACAGCTCCCTTGACCCACAGGACAAAGCCTCCATGTGGTTTAATGTGGCCCCCGAGGTCCTGCAGAAAGAAAGGGACTGAGATTCTTGCTACAAGCCAGGTTCTGGGAGCCCTAGTGCCAGATGTGAATCCCTTTGCCACTGACCATTATATAAGAGGGAAGATATTCTGGGAGAGTCCTGGTACATAAATGCTCCAGGCCTGGGACTCCTTCCTCGTGACTTCCTTGGTGCCGAGTTGCTTTTCCACAGAAACCAACCCAAATACATCTCAATCAGCAAGTGATTCTCAAGGCTTCTCAGGCCAATGTCCCATACTTGCCCTTTTACCAGGTCCTCTCCAGCCATCCCCACCACCCATGGCGTAGCCCAACCTATAACAACTTGTCCACCAATCAAAATTCAAGAAGGTAGTCTGAGAGCTTTCTACGTGGAAAGCAAGCAAGGGGCTGTGGCAGTCCCATCTACCTCCTCATTTAATCTTCCTGCAACCCAGTCATGGGGTAGAGATCCCAGATCCATACAAACAAGGAGACTGGAGATCAGAAAGGTGAAGCAGCTCATCCAAGTCACCGTGTTAAGAGGGCAGAGGAGGGCTCAACCACCGGTCTGTGTAAATCCCCAGGCTTCTGCTCTTCCCACACAGGCTCAGAATGATGGCAAATGACTCTAGGACAGTTCTCGAGAATAATTAATATGACACATTGGCCTTGCTTTTCAGTGTCCTGAGTGCAGCAGGAACCAAATGTATTCTTCCTTCATTACCACAGATTGAGAAATGCTTTAACTTTCTCTCTAACACATTGCCAACTGGCAGTGACTCCTTGTATGCCGATCTTACATTTCTCTGATCTCTACTCTTCTTCTAAAATCCCCCAAGCAATAAATGACCTGGAAGCAAATATCTCAACATACTAGGGAGGTAAGCGACAGTCTTCCCATGAATGAAATAATGTTTATATTATTCACCTTTACAGACCAACATTCAGCACAATGACTAGTACAAAGTAAGTGCTTAGTATA
Organism: Pteropus medius; assembly: GCF_902729225.1. Lineage (NCBI taxonomy): Eukaryota > Metazoa > Chordata > Mammalia > Chiroptera > Pteropodidae > Pteropus > Pteropus medius. Next base: position 7,718,369 of record NW_024342471.1, on the reverse strand, counting down.
TACTAAGTTGAATCTTCAAATTCATCTGTTTTTTTACATTTTTCATATGTTCTGTACAGTATTCCTCATTTGGGGTGCACCTGTACTTTATCTCCTATGCATCTCTGATTTAGGAGAAATAATAATGTCTCGTTGAAACACAAGCTAAAACAATCATTTGGCAGGTTTCTTTCCCTGAATTCTTCCTGGCTCATAAAATAGGAACTTCTGCAAGCTTCTGCCCTTCCCTTTACCTTCCCTTTATCCTCGCCATAAAGTATGCCTCTTTGAGATTAGAAAAAGGTCCTGGGCAACAGCCCAGCCTCCAGGGCTACCTTTCCTGCTAGCAGGGTTCATGGTCTTCTCTCCTCCATGCAGTGAACACTCCAGGATGGTGTCCAGCAGGGACAGTTTATTTGTTTACCCCAATCTAACTCCTGTGTGTATTTCCCAACTAAGAACTCTTAAAGAGAAAGGGTGCACGATTATTTTCCCCCTCCATACATGGTTCATGAGTAAAGTAACCTTTAAATTTGACATAGGGTCCGCACTTGGGCTGCAAGAATACGTGTAAACATGTCTGCAGCACTTTAACCACTCTCTGTCTCACAAACCTGCGGCACCACGGTGGAGTTTAGCTTAGAGCAAACAAAATGAGTAAAATACCACTCTTCCCGCAGAGTTACACTGAAAGTAAAACAGCCTCCAATCCCAACCTTATTTCTTACCACAAGACTGCTTCTGTATGTAGCCAAAGTTAAGAGCCAAGTTCAATGTTTTACATAAATATATGCTGGCTCTTAATGTCTTCCTTATACTTCTCCAAATTCCTGATGGTTGATTAAAAAAACAAGTACTAGATTCTCATCATAAGAAAAAACAATTCATAACTATGTGAGATGATAGATGTTAACTAAACTTAATGTGGTAATCCATATTTTTGAGATATATATATATAAACATCTCAAGTCATTTGTTAAGCACCTAAAACTAATATAATATAATATGTCAAATATATCTCAATAAAATTGGGGATAAAAACAAGTACTGGGTTTACAAGGAGTTTATCTAAACCAAATATTCAGCGAAGGGTTGTACAAAGAAATCCCTTTTCTGCCAAAGAATCTCACTGTCAATCATAAGCACAATGGCTTTAACAACTGAAATCTAACCCAGGCCGATAGAAATTTAAGAGGTTGCTTTTAGATGGAAAAAAATAGTCCTTGGAATCTCCATATTTAATTATGCCTTTGCTAGTTCCAAGAGAGTAATTACAGCAGCAATTACAGAATCTAATAACCAGCTTTATTGGCTCTGAAAGCTGAAGCAAAAACAACTCCAACCATGTTGAAATAAACATTGGTCTCTAGACAGTTGCTTCATTAGACACTCTAAACAGCTATTTGGAGGAAAAATACAGAAGAGATACCTCAAGAAGCAAAGAAACCAGTGGGAAAAGATGTTCAGCCAGGACCGGAAACTCCTTCTGCAAGGCATCTGTTAGTGACTGTACAGAAACCATTTTCAGAGAACACATCAGTTCAATATAATTAGATAGGACATTTCTATCTCTTACGCAAAGGCACACTTCACGTCTCTTTGAAGAGTTGCTGAGAAGGGTAAGTTTGCCTGCCCCAATCTGGCGGTATTCACTGTAGGGGCCATTAGCCTAGGGCATCTCAACAGATGCTAAGAAGTCTTAACTGTACACTCATTACTCATACAAAGAGATTCACGCATTGCGGGAAAGGAAAGTCCAGTAATACCCTCTCACTAAATGAATGATGGTGTCTACAGTTCTTTCAAGGAAGGACCCAAGATTCCACATCTGAATTCATCTAGCAGAAGTTTCAAAAGCTGAGAGAAGGAGAGTGCTGCTTCTTTCCCACTCTTAGCATGAACACAATACAAACATACTCTAGAGGACACTTACACACAAATGCAACACAAAGTGAGAATACTGAAGAACCCTCAGCAGCCTGGTCAAGACAGGGCTGTTGGCAGACAGGGAGCTGAGTGAAGCTGAGGGAACAATCATTCAGATGCTCTTTGCTCATTATGCCCATGAATAAACCTCAGATGTTCAGGGTACCCTCAGCCAAGAGAACCATACCTGGCTTTCAAGCCACTAGTCACTTTGTTCAAGTCACCTGTCATCTGCCCTGTGTATGTGGGCAAAAAAAGATCCAAAGTTAAAACAACAAAGTTACCCACCAATATCAAAGACTCAACAATGCAGTTATTAGTAACCATCCCTGCACTACACATGGCATCAGATAGCCCACCAAACCTTGACCAAATAAGAGCTCCAATCTTGGCACCAAAAGCAAAGGGGGCTTGCAGGACTCTTGGAAGTCCAACCAGTCACATTAGATAACAGAAAAAATAATGCCCAGAAAAGGTGACACAGCTTACAAGGATCCTACGGCGAGTTAAAGGTTAAAGACAAGGACTAGAACCCAGGACTCTTTTCACCACTTCAACTCTTGTCATCTCCAAATAACGTTACCATAAATAAACCAGCAGTTCCCCTGACATAAGGAAAATAGTCTGCCTAATGATCTTCCATCCAATTTCCAAACCCTGCCCTTTGCAAACCTCACTTAAAAGCTCATGCTGACACATGAAAAAACTGGAAAGCTATCTGAAATGCTCTCCTAAGTTTCCAGTTAAAACAAAGAGGAAAAAAGAATGAAAAAGAGGTGCTAGTTAGCCTGGTTCCAGAGTACTTTCCCCAAATTGGTAGCTGTTCCTGCTTGTGGTTTCAGAAGACAGGGGCATAGCTGGACTCTCCTTTCTCTGAGATGAGATCTACAGCAGGGGTCCCCAACGACAGGCTGCAGGCTGGTACGTCTGTGGCCTGTTAGGAACTGGGCTGCACAGCAGGAAGTGAGCGGAGGTTGAAAGAGCGAGGAAGTTTCCTCTATATTTTGCAGCTGCTGCCCAGCGCTAGCATCACCGCCTCAGCTCCACCTCAGATCATCAGGCATTAGATTCTCAAAGGAACACCGGTCCCTGGTGCCAAAAAGGTTGGAGACCGCTGATCTTTAGGACCTACAAAAAGTTCTCTAAAACCAAAGTGCAACTTTAAGCCCAGACAGGGGCTGTTTTTATGTCCATCATTGCTGTGTTCCAGGCTCACCTGTGGAAAAGAGGGCCTCCTCCTGTAGAAGGAACACTGTCCCTCACACTGTTGTATTTATTCCCACACGGCTGGGGAATTCAAGCTAGAGGTGCAGACAGCATTTTTCAGAGTAGTCTCCTTCTCTGTTAGGTATCTCCCTGTTTCCCTAATTTCCTTTCTGTGGCCTGGAGCTAATGCACTCCATTTAGAGATGGTAAAATAAGTACTTGTGTATAACCAGAAAAACAGAGTCTGAAACACAGCTGACTTCATCAGCTAACACACAGGAAGTACAGTACTCACTGCAAGGGGGAAATTCTAGAAAGAAAGCAGCCGCTCATCTGTTTAACAGGGACAAAGATGAGAAGGGTAAATGAGATGCTCCTTCTAAGGTCTTCTTCCAGCTTTAACAATATGTGAACCTATATAGTTCTGAGATTGTTCAGTAACTGACTGAAACAAATACCAAAGGCTTTTTTAGACCGACCCTCCACAATATTTTGAGTATTTCACATAATCAAGTTTTTCCTGTCCAATGAGATTAGCAGTGCCTCTGGCAGACTCCCTGAATTAAGGAGCTGGGGAGACCAAAACAGCTACAGTTTATAGGACAGAGTACATAGAGGAGAGAGCTGCAGTAGGGGATTAGGGAGACAAACTCTGGAGGTCTACACAGAGTTGCCCCTCAAGTATACAGAATACTGATCAGCATATGTGTATGAAGAAATTGCTGAGGTCAGAGAAAGACCTACTCACCAGGATTAGAGAGAATAGTACCAGGTGATCACATGGGGTCAGTTAGTTATAGTGCCTACTTCTCAGTCATACTGGAAAACCTCATAACTCATGGGGCTTTGGGTAGAGTATTCAGAAAGGTCTTGTCTCAATAGCAGGGAATAACTACCCCTACTAGATAAATATTGCTCGGGGCCCACCTAAAAACAAGACCCAAAAGGACAAATTGTTATCAAAGAAATTATGCCCAAACAAAGCTTATTTATGGAAATACAGAAATATCCAGTAAGCAACAGGGTAAAATTTACATTTGACATCGAATCAAAAGTTACCATGCAATGAAGCAGGTAATACTATCCAAAATGCAGAGAAAAATCAATGAACTCCAAATAACCCAGAACTAATACAGATGGAGAGTTAGCAAGGACTAAAAATTCAAGGAGGCACACAAAGACATATTTTTTAAAAGACCCAAATTGAGCTTCTGGGAAGTAAAATTACAGGATGGGATTAGTAGCAGATTAGACATTGCAGAAGAAACAATTTGTAAACTTGAAGACATAGCAATAGAAACTACCCAAAATAAAAGAGAGAAAAAAAGAATTTAAAAAATGAACAAAGCATCAATGAGTTGTGAGATAACTATGTAAGTGTAACTGGAGTTCTCAGAAGAAAGAAATAGATAAAAAAAAATATTTCAAGAAATAATGGCTGATACTTTTTCAATCTGACAAAAAAGTATAAACCCACAGATCCAAGAAGCTCAATAAACCGAACGTAGAAACATGAGGAAAACTATATCATAATAAAATTGCTCAAAGCCAGTGATGAAACGAAAATCTTAAAAGTAGCCAAAGAAAAAAGTACACATTACATATAAAGCAACAAAGAGAAGAATGACAGATTTCTCAGAGGAAACAATACTAGCAAGACAATGTAACACTATTTTAAAAGTACTGAAAGGAAAAAAAACAACTGTCAACCTAGAATTCTAAACCCAGTGAAATCTTTTAAAAATGAAGGCAAAATAAAGATTTTGTCAGACAAAGAAAAGCTGAAAGAGTTCATTACCAGCAAACCCAGACTACAAAATATTTTAAAGGAAGTCCTTTAGGCAGAAGGAAAATGATACCAGATGAAAATATAGCTCTATAGAGACATATGAGAAGCACCAGAAGGGAGAAATACAGGGGTAAACATATAAAGCTTTTTAATTATTTAAATCTCTTTTTTAACAACAAAAATATATATGTAGTGTGGGGTTTAGAACATGTAAAACACATGACAAGAGCACATAAACCACAAGAGAAATGGCAGTGTACTATATTGTAAGGCTCATATACTATTTGTAAGGTGGTAACAAAATCACTTGAAAGTAGACTACAATAAGCTAAAGATGTACATTATAAACTCTAAAGCAAACACTAAACAGTTACAGCTAATAAGCCAATAAACGAGATAAATGAAATCATACTCAATCCAAAAGAAGGCAAAAAAAGAGAAAATAGTGTGAACAAAGAACAGATGACACAAACAGAAAAAAAGAGTGAGATGACATTTAATCTAACCATATCAATAATTATATTAAATGTAACTTTCTAAACACCCTAATTAAAAGGCAGAGATTGTTCAATTGGATTTTTCTTTTTTTAAAGATCCAACTATACACTGCGTACAAGAGACACATTTCAAATATAAACAGGTTAAAAGTAAAAGGATGGAAAAAGATATACCATGGTTACACGAATCGAGACAGCTGGAGTGGCTATATTAATTAACTTACCAGACAAAAGTAGATTTCAGAGCAAAGAATATTACCAGGAATAAAAAAGGTCATTTCATAATGATACAGAGGTCAATTTCTCAGGAGGACATATTATAAACATTTATACATCTAATAACAGTTTTAAAATATCTGAAACTAAAATGCCTAGAACTGCAATGAGAAATAGACAAATCCACAAGTACGGTCACATTTTTTTTAAATTTATTGGGGTGACACTGGTTAATAATCTTATATAAGTTTCATGTATGTAATTCAATAACATATCATATGTATACTATATTGGGTGTTCACCACCCAAAGTTAAACTTCCTTCTGTTACCATGTATTTGACCCTCTCTATGTTCATCTACCTCCCTCCTTCCCGCTTTCCCTCTGGTAACTACTAAACTGTTGTCTGTGTCTATGAGTTTTTGTTTGTCTTGTTCATTTGTTGCTTTCAGTTTTATATCCCAAATCTAAGTAAATGATATGGCTCTCAACTTTGTCTCATTTATTTCGCTTAGCATGATAATCTCAAGATCCATCCATGTTGTCACGAATGGCAGTACAGTCAATTTCAATACCCATTTTCAATAACTGATAGAATGAGTAGACATAAAATAAGTAAGGATATAGAACAGCACAATCAGTAAAATTGACCTAATTGACATTTGTAGAACACTTTACTGCTCCCAGCAGAATACTCATTCTGTCCTTGGGTATACGGAACATTTACCATAATAGACCATATTCTGGGCCATAATACAAGTCTCAATAAATGCAAAAGAATTCAAGTCATACAACGTTCTCTCTGATCACAATGAAATTAAATTAGAAATCATAAACAGAAGATTTCTGAAAAATCCCCAAATATCTGAAAACTAAATAACATATTGCTAAATAATCCATGGGTCAAAAAAGAAATAAAATGAGAAATTATGAAGTATTTTGAACTGAATGAAAATGAAAACACAACATATCGAGATTTATAGAATGCCACCAAAACAGTATGTAGAGGGAGAAATTTATAGCATTAAATCCCTATATCAGAAAAGAAAAAAGACCTCGAATCAACAACCTCAGCTTCTACCTTAAGAAATCAGACAGGAGACCGAAAAAAATGCGTAGATTCATCCCTCTGGTGACCAAATCAAAGTTGTGATGGAAACAAGGAGCAGCAGCAAGGAAAAATCACCTGGGATCTAGATGAACAAGCCATACAAATAGGGAAAAATACAAGAAATCACCCTACATCGGCAGAAGGCAGGAAAGGGTGAGGACACAGGCCTGCCCAGTCTCGAGCGGCTGAGTGAGATGGAGGCTGCCGCAGAGGCAGAAGCCTCTTAAAAGGGCAAGTCCATGAGCAGATTTTCGCAGTGACAGACCTGCTCACTCTGAGCACCAGTGCCAATTCAGCTGCGTGTAGGGAGCACCAGGGACTTACAGGGAGACATTGTCGGAATGAGGGCCAAAATGAGACTTGCTCTGTACAGAAGTGCCAGCAGTATCCATTGTTCACTGTTGAGCCCTCCCCGCTACCAGCGTGCCAGACACAGAGGCCGCCATAGCCATGAAGTCATCGAACTGGATAACAGAGGTCACTCCACCCAGAGGATTCCCTGAAATTCGCCTCCCCTAACTCGCGGCCTCACTCAAGCCACATCCAGGTATATCCTTAGCGAGTTGGGTGCTCCTTGCTGAGCAGCGCCTAGACTCACACTGGAGCCAGCTGGCCTGTTTCTGGTGTAGCCTTTTGAGGCAATGATAAGCACAACATCTGTGGATTACCTGCTGAATCTTAACAGGTGGCCCCAGAGGGATAGAGGCTTGGGCTAAATTTGGCCTGCAGTTGAACCCGTCTCAGGACTTTGCCACTGGACAGACATCTAGTTCACAAATCCACACTTCAATAAGACCGGGAGACTTGGGAGCTTTGCTTAATACATAGAAACAGACACGGAAAGACAGCCAAAATGGGAAGACAAAGAAGCAGAAACCATATAAGAGAATGGAACACAGATCCAGATATAATGGAGTCAAGTAATCTAAAAGATGTAGAGTTCAAACACTGGTTATAAAGATGCTCAATGAACTTTTGGGAAATGTATATAAATTCAGTGAGAACGTCAACAAAGAGATAACAAACATAAAAATGGAAATGAAAATTACAAAAGGGAACTAGTCTGAAATGAAGAAAACATTATCTGAGATGAGAAATATATTAAATGGAATAAACGAAGTGAATAAAGAAAAGGATCAAATGACCTAGCTAGAGGATGGGAAAGCCAAGGACATTCAATCAGAATGACAAGAGATAAGAAGCCAAGACTATAAAAATAATTTAAGGAGCATATGAGACACTATTAAGGGTCCAAATATCCGTTTGATCGGCGTAACTGAAGAAAATCAAGATGCTGAACAGCTATTTGAAGAAATAATGATGGAAACTTCCCTAACCTGGTGAAGGAAGCTCAGAGAATTCCAAAAGTCAGGGATCCAAGAGGCCCACACCAAGACACATCATAATTAAAATGTCAAAGGTTAAATACAAAGAAAGAATACTAAAAGCAGCAAGAGAAAAACAAATAATTACTTATAAGGGAACACCCATAAGACTGGCAGCTGATTTCTCAAAAGAAACTATGCAGGACAGAAGGGCCTGGCACAAAATATTCAACAGGATGAAGACCCAGGATCTACAACCAAAGATACTTTATCCAGCAAAGATATCATTTAGAGCTGAAGGACAGATAAAGAGCTTCCCAGACAAAAATAAGCTAAAGGAATTTATCGCCACCAAGCCAGTATTACAGGAAATGTTGGAGGGACTTCTTTAAGAAGAAAAAATACAAAAGACTCACTTCAGATTAAAAGACACACATAGACTAAAAGGAAGGGGATGGAAAAAGATATTGCTTTGATGGACCTAGAAGGTATTTAAATCAGATAGAGAAAGATAAACACTATATGATTTTACTTATATGTGGAATCTAAGGAATAAAAAGAACGAACTAATCAAAAACAGACTCACAAATATAGTGGACAATTTGGTGATGGGCAGAGGGGAGGAGGTCTTGGGGGCATGGGAGAATGGAGTGAAGGGTTAAAGAATTACAAATTAGTAGCTGATGGATATTCACGGGGATGGAGTAGCATGGCATAGGGAATGCAGTTAGCAATAATATGTTGGCTAGGTGGAGGGTCAGGGGAGGGAGGGAGCAATTGGGATCATTTTTACGAATTATATAGATGTCTAACCAATGTACTGTATACTTGAAACTAATTAAAATAAATAAATTTTTTTAAAAAATTAGACAAAGAGCAAACGAAATCCAAAGCAAGCAGAAGAAACGGAGTGAGGATCAACATGAAAATCAAGAATTAGACCTTGTTCATGACACTTTGCTATGGAACCATGGGTAAAAATGATACAGTCTCAAGGCTGAAGGAACTCACTAACCAAAAGAGAAATGGACAATGTGATATGACGTAGGTAAGCACAGGGCACTGTGGGAGCCCAGAGGAAGGGAACCTAATCTTTGGAGCTATCATATATTTTAAAGGGTGATAAGATATAGCCAAGAGGGACATATCCCAGGCAGGAGGAACACAGAGGCATGAGAGAATGGGGGATGAAATAAGGAAAGACTTAAAAAAGCCCTAGAAAGAAAATCAAGAACAGGCTTTTATGTCTTATAAGGAGTTGCTGGACTTTATCCCAGGGTTAGAGAGGAAAGACATTAAAGGATTCTAAGCAGGACAATGGACGTGATCAGATTTGCATTTCAGAAAGATCTCTCTGGCTGCTATGGGGAGAAAGGACTGGCAACCACTGTAATAACCCAGAGGGTTTGGATTTTAAGGGCCTGAACTAAGACCACAGTAGAGGGTCAGACCAGGAGAGGATGAACTTGAGAGAGACCAGGAGAGATGACTCCATGGGCTTCTAATCCTGTTTGAATGTGCAGGGTAAGGAAATTGAGAGTCAGGAACAACTTCCAGGTTCCTGGCCAAGGCAAATGGGTGGCTGACATGCCATTTCTCAAAGACCAGTGACTTAGGGAAGAGAAACTGGGTCGGGAAGGGAGAAACCATTCTCATCAGGTCTTTCTGTGGGGCTGTGGACTTCAAAATTCAAATAGTACCTGAAATTTAAATCAACATCCTCTAAATCCATAAGATGAAAAAGAAGAAGTTCAGGGATGTCTGAGTAGGTCAAATCTAAAGAATTTCTTATAATACTGTAAAGAACACAGGATCCAAAGGTAACCTAATTACTTCCATTTAGGCATGTGTGTGTCAGGAGAATATACAGGTATATGTTTGTAATTTACAGAGACTATCTCTGGGCCTTGAAATTGGTTACCTCTGGAAGGTGCACTGAGGGGCTGGGGCAGGGAAGGCATTTTGTAAATTATGTACCATTTACACTATATGTAATCAAAACAAACAAACATTTACTTAAAACATCAAGTATTTGCTAAAAACACCTATGCCTGTCAGTGGAGCTATGGTCTGGTTCACCAGTAGAGTAAAGGCATTAACTGTTCTCCTCTCCCCAGCCCCCCAACCTGCCAGGTCTCAGAATGGATGCTCTTAGCTGGGCTTACTCAGGGTGACCAGGTTCTTGGCTGAGACAGAGGGGCGCACAGCCTGCCCTTGGCTTCCGTTCCCAGGCTAGGATGAAATGTTTCTTTTCTGACTGGCTGTTCTTACTCTACTTCCAACTGAATCCATGCCAACAAGAGCCCCCTCTGCTCGTGCAAGCATGAGAGCACCCTGGCAACTGAGATGAGAATAGAGGTCTGGGAGCTAGGGTCGTTTGTGGGGAAGTGGGAAGGGGGAAAATGCCAGCAGAAAAATACTTTCCAGCGTTTTTCCAAAGCAAAAAAGAAAACCAAACCCTTTTCTCCTTTTAGAATCAGAGACATAAGGGGGTTGTAGAGACAAATCACCCTCCCCTACCCAAATGGCAGCAAGGGAAGAAGGACAAGAGGAGCCATAGGAAACTGGTGTCAAGAAAAAAAAGTGGTCTTGCCTTGCTTTCCCCCAAAATGGGGGCACAGACTCTCAGAGTCCTGGAACCCTAATGCGTATCTCTATTTTCACACTGCCTGTTAATTTAACTAGAATGTGAGCTCCTGGAGGAACTATTTCTCCCTATCTCAGTATCCTTGGTACATAGTAGTTGCTCAGAGGGATGACTGGTTACACAAACACATTCTTGGAAAATAAATCTGACCTTGTTTGTACAGAGGAGAAAACTAAGGCCCAGGGAGGTACAGGCACAGAGTAGGTGCTCGGTAAACTGTTGAATGAAAGCCTGGTAGAGGGGTGAGCCTAGGACCAGAACCCAGGTCTCCAGGCCTACCCCACAAGCCCTGCTGGAGCTGGAAAAGAATGGATGAACAGGAGCAGTGAACTCTACCAGGGAGGAAGAAAAAAGTACAGGAGAAATTATTTTCCTGAGGAACAACCTGTTCAGACTCCAAGCCTGCCTCCCTGGCCATAGGATGGAGCAGGCTTGTGATCCAAGCTAGGCTACACAACAGCCTCCTCTTTGATTATGGTAATTGGTTTAGTCATAAGTACATGACCCAAGCAGCCAATCAGACTCCTTCTGTGGGATTTTTCTAACAATGCCAGGAGAGAAATGGAGTAGAAGGAAGTAGAGACTTTACCTCCCACCCCAGGATCCAAAGTTGTAAGTCAAAGCAGCCTGTAATCATGGCCCAGACTCACCAGGAAGTCAGAGAGAATGAGTAAGCATGCAGAGAGATCAGCTCCACCCTGTCCTTTCCCACAGTCATGTGAGTCAGTAAGTCCCCCTTCTGCAATCAACGTAAGCCTGTAGGAGCTGGCATTCGTCACAGGCAACTAATCGCCAGCAACTGAAAACAGACTGGCCAATTCAAGGACTGAGGTAAAACAGAAAAATAGCAGAGGAGAGAAGTCAGAGCAGGTATCTTCAACTTGGGGTCTGTGGAGCCCTAATACAACACACAAAATTTCACATGTCCTATAACATGTAGTTTTCTGAGGAAACAGTACTTACCGGATTTACAAAAGGGATGATCCCCCAAAGAGTTAAAAATGAGGGCGCTAGAGAAAAAGCAGGCAGATATTCCCAAAGCCAGGGCTTCCTGATGAGGGTATCTCAGGAATTCTTGATTAGTCTGCCAAGTTCCGTAGGTCTACTTCCTAACAAATTCCATCTCCCAATCTTGCTGCCCCAACTTCCTTCATGCCTTTCCCACTTCAATTGCCTCTGCACAACAAAATTGATGTTTTCTTCTAGCTACTCTCTGCCTTCAGCAACTTTGGTGCCTGGTTGCTTACTCCAAATTCTGAGTAGGGTGACCATACTCAGGTGACCTAGGAAAACATCCCGGTTTTCCTAGGACAGTCCCAGTTGATAGGTGCTATACCAAAGTAATTATTAATGGCACTCCTTTGACTCTCATAAGTATATTGACTTGGAAAACATAAGGTCACCCTGCCTCCCACGAATCATAAGAATCTCTCTTTCCCCTTTATTCCTCAGCCACAGACCCTGTCACTTGGTAGGGAGATATATACAACAAAGGTTTGGGAGCTCTCAGGGCAAAAAGGCATCTTGAGAGGACAGGGCTGACTTTTGGCTGAGCAGCACCATGGCAGTCGGCAAGAACAAGCACCTTATGAAAGGGGGGAAAAAGGGAGCCAAGAAGAAAGTGGTTGACCCATTTTCTAAGAAAGATTGGTATGATGTGAAACTATATTCAATATAAAAAAAAATTAGAAAAACCCAAGTCACAAGAACTTAAGGAACCAAAATCACATCTGATGTTCTCAAGGGTCATGTTTTTGAAGTGAGCCTAGCTGTTCTTTAGAATGATGAAGTTGCATTTAGAAAATTCAAGCTAATTACTGAGAACGTTCAGGGCAAAAACTGCCTAATTTCCATGGCACAGATCCTACCCACGACAAAATGTGCTCCATGATCATAAAATGACAGACCATGACTGAAGCTCATGTTGATCTCAGGACTACTGATGGTTATTTGCTTTGTATATTCTGTGTTGGTTTTACTAAAAAACACAACAATCAGATTTGGAAGACCTCATATGCTCAGCAGCAACAGGTCCACCAAATGCAGAAGATGATGATGGAAATCATGACCTGAGAGGTGCAGACAAATGACTGGAAAGAAATGGTCAATAAATTGATTTCAGATAGCATTGGAAAAAGCAGAGAAAAGGCTTGCCAATCTATTTATCTGCTCCAAAAGTCTTAGAAAAGTCAAAGTGCCGAAGCAGCCCAATTTTGACCTGGGAACACTCATAGAACTCATAGTGAAGGTAGCAGTTCTAGAAAACCTACTGGGATGAGACAGATGCTAAAATCGAATGCACTGATGGGTATGAGCTCCCAGTCCCAAAATCTGTTTAAAATTCAGATTTTTAATGGTGACAAATAACATCTTTTTGTAATGTTTAAACAAAAAAAGAGAGAGGACAGGGCCATTTCTTCTCCTACATGCACTCTGGCCAATCTACCTAGGTAAGAGGGATAAGGTGGAGTTTGGCTAAAGTCCTATTTACACACACACACACACACACACACACACACACACTCTTTCTCATCTTTAGGAGAACTTGCCTCTTATTTCTACAGTTACGCTCCCTGGCTGAGGAGCCAGGTGGTTAACAATTCCTACCTCCTTTCCCATAGCCTTTGCTGCCCCTCCCAATTCTGACGGACCTGGATTAAGGCTGGAACATGGAAAGCAACATCAGCCTCTCCTTTCTTAGGGGCTGGAAAAGCCTCCCTTCCCACAGTTCATCAGCCTAAGCCACAGCCCCCAGCTCTTCAGCATACAGAAAAGGCAGGCCCCTCCAGCAGCTCGAGCAACCAGCACCCAAGAACAAGAGAACTGCGTCCAGGGTAGGGCCCTGTGTGGTCAGCTGTGTATGTATTCTTGGCTGTAAGGGGATTGTGCTGGATGCTTGCTCACAAGGTTGTGGGTTGGACTGTGTGGGCTGGAGAAGGGAGGAGGAGGAAAGAGAGTATGCGGCTTTGAGTGGGGGTGCCTTCTCTGGTTCCTTCTCTGCTTGTCACCAGTGGTTCTTCTAAACACAGACCTTAACATTCCACACCCGTTTAAAAACCCTGCACTGGCTTTCATTCTCTGTAGCCTCCTCAGCCTTCCAGTTCTCCTCAAATGCCCTTCTCATTCTTCACCTGTCTAGATCCCACTGGTCTTGCAGGGCTGTCCAGGCAGCAGCTTCTCAATCACCCTACTCCTCCAGGCTGGGCTAGGACCCTTCTCCTGCATGCTTCTGTACCACTCTTGCTAAAAGCTGTAATGTCCTAATGCTATACTGTTACTGACACCCCCCCTAGAGTAGTGAACCTCCAGAGGACAGTCCCTGATTTTGACGAGGTGCTCAAGCCCACATTTGAATGAATGAGGAGCAATGCCTACAGTCTGGTCAATCACTGCCTCAGCTAATGGTTTTCAAGGACTCCTGGGCTTTGGGAAAATGTTTTAGAAGTTCTTTAAACAACCAAGCATTTTCTACCAAGCCAGAAGGATTTAAACCACCCAAGGACCAGCCCTCATTGCTTCTTCACATGAACTAAAAACCCTAACACCAGCCTGAGATCCTTATAACTTTGGGAGAGAGCTCTAATGAGATTTTTATCCCTGCCAGTCCTCTGTGAAATCACAAGATCCCACTCACTGGTCTACCTCCCAGGGTCAATGCAAGAATAAAGAATCTGTTCCTGGCCTTAACCTCTGGGAATATAATGAAGAAAGTGATGGCAGTTCTCTATTTCTGTTCTTTGCAAAGCTTTTGAGAAGACATGCTAATAATAATAGCTGGGAAGACCCCTTCCTTATCTCTCTCCCCCGCAAACCTTTTATTATTTTCTGATTCAGGTCAAATCTCATTGCAATTAATTTCCTGGGACTGGCCAAATTCTAATGCTGGAATGAAATTCATTTTTATCAACAACTGCTTGAAACAACTGGGTCACAGTCAGATAATCCTCAGTTATCATGAGGTGGAAGTCAGGCAGACCTGGGTCCATATTCTGGCTTTATCCTTTACGATCTGGCGATCTTGGGTGACTACTAGGCTTTAACTTCCTCATTTATAAAATGGTATTAAGACAGTAAAATAATACTGGCCAGAACTACAATGTCTATCACCTAGGAAAGGATCAGCAAACATTAAATGAATGAGATTCTATGTTAAAAAAAAAAAAAATCCCATAATAATTACTACTAAATGGCTCTTTCCAAGACTTATTAGTTGGGTGACCTTGAGTAAGTCACTTAACCTCTCCAAGGCTCACTGTCCATGAGCATGAAATAAGGATAATAACATCTGTAATCTCACTGGACCATATGATATTACAAGGCAGCAAATGAAAGGCACTGGTATAGCACAATACCTGATAGATACTCAATAAATCTTCATTCTCTTCCCCTTCAATATGGCAAGAGTGAAAACTGAGGCTTAAAAGTTAACTTCCCCAAGATTGCAGTTAGTAAGTGATGATGCCTAAATTCAAACACAGTTTTTCTGACTCCAGAGCTCTTATTATTATTACTACTCCCATTTTACAGATGAGGACACAGACTCAGAGAGACCAAACAGCTAATCTCAATGGCAAACATCAAATTTAAGCACCCTTCTGCTCAATGACTTAATTGGTAGAAAAAAATCCGAAGAATGAAAACAGATTGGGCGAAACAATGTGAATGTACTTAATGTCACAAAACTGTACACTTAAAAATCATTAAAATAGTAAATTTTATGTTATATATATTTTATCACACAGACAAAAACAAATAGATTGGTTCATGAGTTTGCTATCTAGTCCTCCCTTCTGAATACTGCAGTTTATAACCATATTTGTAAGAATAATAAAACTGTTGGACTAACTTCAAACTGCACAGAATAACCATAAACCAACACGGGGGAAGAGGGAAGGAGGGTGTAATAATTTCTGTTCCCTTGAACAATACACAACAGTGCTAGATTATAATCTGATTGTTTAGAAAAGAACATAAAGAAAGGAATGTCCAAAAGCAGGTTTTCTACCAAGGCTTCAGGGGTTCCCCATGTAGTCCATTAAAAAACAAAAAGATAAGGAGGATAAACGCTGAAAAGTCTCCAGCCAATTAAAATCTTTAATTCTGGCCTAAGTAGTCCCTTACTGTGGGGCTCCCAGAGCCCTCCCCACAGATGACTGACAGCCTCACAGTCTTCTCTGCTCCCCCCAACTCTCCCCTCCCCTCCTCCTTTGGTACTTTGGTCTTCTTGGCTCCAAATGCTGTGGAGAACCATCCAACGCTCCTGCCATTCCATTTACCCTCCACCTTCCACCTGACCACCACCCTCTCCCACCCAAACTTCCTGCTGAGCACTCCCTTCAGACCATCTCTGTACCCCACTAGATATGACATCTGGTTCTGGTTTCAGGTCTCTGGTCAAATCAAAGTCTTAGTTTTCTTACCTGTAAAAGAGGGGTGGAGAATGGACCCAGATGATCGAAGTCTCTTATGTTTCCAAGACACAGCAGTAACTCATCAGAACTTGAACAAGGTCAGTTAGGCTAAGGCATCCACCCTTCTTTCTTTCTTATCTACTATCCACACATGTACCAAGATAAAGCTCTGTAATGTTCAAATGTCCTAGCATGTTATCTCTTCATGCTGACTCTGTCTCAGGCACTGGTCTTCATTACCTTGGGAGATTATCTTTAAAGAAGGGGATCACTTTGCATCTACTTTAGACATGGCCATTTTCCTCCTACCAACCACAGAGCCATATGCCTTAATTAGCAATTAAAACAAAACACAAACTTGTTCCTCACACATGAAAAAAGGTTGGGGAAGTCCTTCTTCGGTCTGTTTTC
The DNA here is from genome assembly GCF_902729225.1 of Pteropus medius. Taxonomy (NCBI): domain Eukaryota; kingdom Metazoa; phylum Chordata; class Mammalia; order Chiroptera; family Pteropodidae; genus Pteropus; species Pteropus medius. The sequence goes on along the minus strand of NW_024342471.1, from coordinate 7,701,852 downwards.
ATATAAGATATAGAAAATTCTATGTTTTAAACTACTGGATCAAAGCAGGCAGAGAAATTCTGGCCAAAATTAACTCATAGCACTTGTGGTCTTATGGGTCTTATGAGCTTTAAAACCTGAGACAGAAGGGAAGTCAGCTCCTGAGAGACTTGGAAGCCAAAGGGGAGAGAAGTACCTCTTGTTTTTGCTTTCTTCCATACTGCCTGTGTTTTCTCCTGCTTCCCAAAATAGAAGGCAAGACTGAGTAAATAATACAGATGCGGATTTTTAGCTGGGCTTGCACCTCTCCAAGTACCCAACATAGTCTGAGAATGAAAAAACTGGCCGAGGAGGGACTGAAAATCCATAACATGGCCCCTTTCCTATATTTATAGACAGTGAAAAGACTTGGAAAAATTTTGTGTCTAGATAAACATACATACCCTCTCCTCTACTGCAAGAGACAGCCTTCCTCCTCTAAGCTACCTCTCTCAGCCCTTCTCACTTTCTGCTTTGGATCCTAGTCATAAACCCGGATGGGTTGTGAGCACGGGGCCAACAATGACCAGTTTCTACATTCCCAACAACACCTAGCACAGAGCCCTGCACTGCTAGGTGTGTGGGAAACAGTGAATGAGTAACAGAAGGATAATATAATGGCCTCTAAGATTCTTAAAGGGGCCAGAGTAAACAAGACTGCTCTCTTCTTAAGTTCTGAGCTACTGTAAAAATCATCAAGACAGCCAGAGTACTGGAAATATTTTGAATCTTCATCTGGGTCATGGTAACATGGGTATAAAAATTTGTAAAAATTCACTGAGCTGTACATTTAAAACTTGTCTGCATTACTATAAGTAACACCTCAATAAAAAAATCAAGAAGCACCAAAAATTGCTATTTATATACCAACTCTTTCCTAGGTCTCTTTATAGACTTCTTAATCCTCCTAACTCCTATAAAAAGGGTTAAAAGTAGGAACTCTTCTGATCCCTTGCACAGGAGGCCCTGGGACTCAGGCAAAGACAGCCTAGTTACACAAGTCAGGAATGTAGCAACAAAACCCTGGGGCTTATGATCCTCCACCCAGACTGTACCAGCCCACCAAACCACCAACAGCCAGTTTTAACTCAAAAGAAAACAACCTCTTAAAATAGCAACTGTTTTCTCCATCTCTCCTGTCAGCTGGCAGCATGGCAACTTTAATTTTATTTTCAAAACCATTCTGGCAGGGCTGGGGATATGCCACCACAGTGTCTGTTGAGAAACAATGAGGCAGAACTCACTGGAATGAGGAGGCAGAAGCCATGGGTCCTACTCCTAGGTTTGCCTTCATGAGCTGTGTCATTTTTAACAGGTCACCTAACCTCTCTGGGCCTTGGACTTCCCTCTGCACAGGCAAGATGAGCCCATAAAGTATGACTTTCAGAGCTGCTTAGAAGACAGAAATGTACTGTGAAAGTTAATGAATGGGAGAGAACTGTTTTAATGGGCACTAGTAGGGACTTGAGGTTTTAAAGGCCTGAATTTAGAACCAGGTATGTAAATGTCTTCTATATTCCTAAGAGGTTTAGCTACTTATGGTAGCACCAGGGTTTACATTAAGCAATGAGGCCTTTCCAGGGAAACCAGCTACAGCCCCCAAGACTCCCAGCATCATCTTCAATCGCCATACTAAAGAGCAGATTTAATTAAAATGACTCAAGTCAGACCAGCCCTTAGCAGCTGGTTCCTTTCTCCGTTACCCTCACACAGGAGATAAACTGCTTGCATCCTGTGGCCCAACGGTGGACCAGTGAGGAAGTCAAGTCCTGCCACAAGGAAGCACACCCAGTCTGTTTAACTGGTCACCACTGGGCTTTTGTCCAGCAGAGCTTAAGTCTGCTCAGCCCCAGCTTCTGTGGCACTGATTTGCCACAAGTCTGGCAGTCAGGTCACAGGCAGGCTACTGACCCAAATGAGGCTGAGACACCAGGACAGATGCCCTTCAGTATCGTTGTTGCTTGCCTAGATGGAGGCTCAGGAGAGCAGCTAAAAATCATTATTCAGCTTTGGCCTCTGAGCCAGGTAATCAAAATGGAAAACTGTCCAGCACCTTCTACAAAACAGTCTGTGGCTGCCCTCAGCTTTTACAATGAGCAGGAATGTACCCAAGCTATTACCAGACAAAATGAATGCTGAGCTGCTCTATCTTTTTATGCAACAAAACTGCTTGGAGCAACACCTGGTTCTCTAGAGGTTTACTAGACAGTGGTACTTGTTGACTCAGAGAATGTTAGAACAGAAAGAAATGTTAGCATTTATTTAATCCATCCTTCTTATTTTATTATTGAGAAAACAAAGGCCTGGAAATAGGAAGACGCTGGCCTAAAGATACCATTTGACAGGAGTCAGAACTAGAACCAGGGTGCAGTGTCTATAAGTCCTAGGGCTTAGCTTGACCATCCTCTTAGCTTGACCATCTGAGTGATGGAGAAAGCACCTGGAGAACAGGAAAGCTAACAGGAAGCTGGGAGCTCAGGAAAGAGTTGTGGGGGGATCATTTTCAGATATTTGTGACTATAGTCAATAGACTCTGGGATGAACTCAAAAGTATATCCTGAGAAACAGAGATCCTTGTCATCTGCCAAGTTAACTATAGCGCCGCTCCCTCTCCCCGCCTCCCTTTCTCCCTCTTTCTCTCCCTCCTTCTCTCCCTCTTCCCCTCCCTCCCCCCTCCATCTGTCTGATCAAAGATAAACAGGAAGGGAAGATTAAATAATCTCAAAGATCACACCTAATTGAGTGAGCCAGCCAGGCAGCTGGGAGTGAAACCCTAAAACATGAGGCAGCCAAGAACCTGATTAATAAATGAGGCTGGGTCAAGCTAATTTAAATAGGAAAGATTTGCCTGGTTAAGTCTGGCATGTAACCTGGGATATTCTCAAATGGAGAAAAGTTACTATTCTGTCCCAACCCAGCTGCCCAGGATGTGCTAGGCTTCAGGCTTCAGATAAAGCAGAAGAGAAACCAGGAAGAAGTAATGAGAGAAAAGGCGGTGACCCATGTATGCTCCCTGATAAGGGAACAGGTCCCCTCTACCCACCTCATACCCTCAGGCAGTAATGGGTAGAAAGCCTACTAATGAGAAACTTTCCAGGGTGCTGCAGGAAGATGGCTGCTGGTGCCTAGCAAACTGCTCTCTAGAGAAAGTGTCTGTTCAGTATGTGCCTCACTAAATTCAACCTAACACAGGTTCCTCAGCTTGGCATCCAGGGCCTCCTGAGAAGCCGCAGCCTACCTTTCCAACTCTCACTCTACCTGAGCCACCACTGTTCCTCATCCCCAAATCCCCATAATTCCCCCTCCCCACCCCCAAACAGCATATGCTAATCTCAGTACCTTGGCTTGCACAATCCCTCTGCCTAGAATGGCCCTCCCCCTTCCCTCTGTCCCAGATTCTGCTTATCTAGTTCTGATACAGTCCCTTCTCAGGGAGTCTTTCACAGTGGGCGTTCAAAATGTTGGCCGGATTGGGTAGAACTTAATCTAACAACCTTTTTTTCTTTTCTCACCATCATCTGACCATCCTGGGGTGCCAACCACAGTCCCAGCTCCTAAATCTGAGAGTATTTGCCTCTTTCTCAGGGACCATTTGTGTGGCCTGGCCTCTCTGCCTCTTACCTCTGAAATAAGAGTAATAGTTCTTGTCAGAGAAGCTGAGTGCTTCAAGATGAGAGGCTCCAGAAACACAGATTCCCAAGTTCAAGACCATTATTTTAAACTCCCCTTAGACCCATGCACCATTTACCAACTAATGCTAGGAACTTAAAGCTTGTTTCCAGCTAAATGCCTCCTCTTTTATCACAGATGCCCTAGTGTATAGCTATTGAGAGAGCTGCACTGAGGACTCTGGGTAGCCTGTTGGCTTTTTATTTCCAGAGTGTGGAGATTCCCATCTCAAGTGTGGAGCTAGTTAGTTCATGGTTTCAAGAAAAGCCTAGAATTTTAGGCCTGCTGTTCTCTCAAATCGCATGGTATAATGCATCAATTGGCTCCCAACCTATGGGCTATGAGCCCACTGGGTTCATAGTTATCACTCCACTGCTCTGTGAATGTGGCCACCCAGCACTGCCTGTGCACTACATGATGAATACATATATCACACAAGGATAATAAGAACTACCACTTGAACACCTACGATCATTCATGTCAGACACAGTCCTAGGACAGAGACACAAATAGTGGGTACTCAATAAATACTGACTGAAAGGAATTATTTATCTTCTCAATCAATAGGTATTAAAAGTACAATTATTATCACATAGCCATCTCTGATATATATTTTTGCAATCAGAAAAGGCTCTTTCAGCCTGAAAAGACTGAGGACCTCTGGGTTGATGAAAGAGTCCTGAGTGGGAGGGATTCAGATCTGGGTGCCAGTCCTAGCCAGACTCCCAGAAAGTAAAGCCAGGAAGCCCTGAGCTGTCTCTAGACAACTCAGAACAACAAAAGCATATGATTAAAAGTACTCTGCTCTTTAAGACCTTTCGCTCTCAGGCCAGCCTCTAAGCTCTAGCTTTGCACCTGCAGGTCTTCACCAGCCCTAGAAGTAGTTCTCAACCCTAGCTCTTGTCTCCCAAGGGACAATTAACAACATTTGGAGACATTTCTGGTTGTTACAACTGGAGAGGGATGCTATGGACATCTAGTGAGCAGAGGCCCAGGATGATGCTAAACATCCTGCAATGCACAGGACAGCCCCCTACAACAAAGAATTATCCAGCCCAAAATGTCAATAGTGCTAAGGCTGACAAACACTGCTCTAGAGTCCACTGAGAAAACTAGCTTATTGTGGTGAAAGAAATGGAAAGGAGACTGAGAAATACACAAAGCTAATGTTGTAGCGGACTGTGAATAAATGAATACAACGAATAAAGGTTCTCACGCCATTCCAGACATGAACAATCTTCATCTTCTCTCTGGCACTAGTCCCACTGTGTATAAGATGATCCAGTCATTCTATGGACCCCCAAGTTTATCCTGACTGACACTCATTATTGACACATAGCCTTGCTGAAGCTGGCAAGGGAATCTAAGATTGAACATTATTAAGAGGGAGGCAGGACAGTGCAGGAAAGCACTAGACTTGGAGCCTAATGAGGGGTTCTAGCCTTGACACAGTCCCTAGGAAAACCACTTAATTGCTTTGAGCCTTAGTTTCCTCCTCTGCCAAATGGAGTTAAAAATCATACTCTGCTCTACCCACCTTATAAAGTTCCTCTGAGTTTCAAAATAAGATCGCATATGTGAAAGTGCTTTGAAAGCCAAAAAACCCTGTACAAATGTGAAGTATTCCCCTGCAGAATAACAGGTACTCGCACTGTGGAGGGAATATTATAAAAATTGATTTCCAGTGACAGGATTTTGTACACTGTTAAGTTACAAGCACTAATAGCTATAAAGTCCTGGCCCTATGAGAACACCAAAGATACCAGAACCCACTGTGATGTGGCCCACCTCAGGATGCCCAAGGCTCCTGGGTCAGCCGTGTGACTCACATAATTTGAACCTTAGCTTTCTCATCTCTGAAAGGGGTTTGGGATAGGGGGTGGGGGTAATACCATCTAATGCATGGGGTTGTTGAAAAGATCAAATGTGATAATTTGCAAAGTGCATGGCATTTCCCAAAGATGGAGGAATATTTTTATTTTCTGAAGATTTTTCTCCTGAAAAAAAATTTTTTTACTTTGAAATATAACTAACTTATTTAGAATGATGAAAATAACTTAAGGAATGGTGCTCCTACACTGCTATCTGTCCAACTCCAAAATTACCACTAAAATTTAAGCATGAGAAGGCTTGTCTGCAGTTACCACCCCTGCAGCCCTGTCTGCTAAGAGCAAAAGTTGAATGCCAGGCTGATACGAGTTCTCTACTTGGACATGGCCACAGAAGGCTATCAGAGCCCATTACAATTCAACACCCAAATCTACTCCAGACTTGCTAAGCAATCTGCAACTACATCCTACCCTTGTATAAGATTTTAAAGGGAGAAAATGCTCAAAGAAGTGAAAGCAAATGATCTACCTGATGGAGACTTAAGAAACTATCAATCATCTGAGATTTAAACATTGACTGACACCGCTGTCAGTCAATGTTTCTAAGTCTAATGAATTCCGGGGACTCAGAGTTGATCAAACTCCTCACCCGAAGTCTTTCAGGTGGCGTCATCTAAGTAGGAACTCTTCTTCAAACCTCTGCAGAGAACAGCAGCCAGTACACCCATGTACAAGTCTTACTTTAGCTTTTACAACTATCAGGTCGTATACAATTAAAAACAAGGAACTTACAGTTCCTCCTTATGCAAATAGTAAATAATCCACTCCTCAGATATATTAGCATCTACTTCCATTTGTGGGAAGACAATTGTAAAGCAAATTTTGTAATAATTATCAGAATAAGCTATACCTTAAACTTAGTATTCTAAAGCTAATTATTTCATAGCTAACCTCCATTAAACATTTATCCGTTCTTATGTCACCCCAAAGGAACTTTTGATTCAAAATAAGTGCTTTTTAAAAGTACTGCATGTATTTCCATGTTCCTGGTTTTTCTCTCTCAGAAACTCTTATTAATTCAAAGTTTCAAGCACTCATACATTGAGTTCCCTTCTGCTCTAACATTCTAGTACTCACCAAAATAACTAATAAAACATAGATTCAAGAAACACACACACACTCCACTGTATATCCTAAACTCTGAATTCTGATTATGCTTCTAGAACAGATCATATTGTATCTTGATTGTATCTGTTGACTTGTCTGTCCCTTTAGCAGACTGTGAGCATCTTAGAGGCCATAATGACCTGTCTTCATCTGCATTTACCCAGTAAACCAGAACAGTAACCAGCACACAACTCAAGTTAATATATACTTATCAAATGGACTCATGAATGAAGCAAGTATCTAACTACCTTCTTTTAAAATGGACCATCTGAAATTAAATGCAAATGTCTATCTGTGCAGCACTAAGACCAAAAAGATTTGGGATCTCAACATCAGAGTCCCTAAACAGTGCACAGTAGCCAAATCCATTTCAAAGCACCTAGTTTCCTTTTTCTCAAACACACTACTCTTATGCAACACAGCTAGATGAAAGCAAACATTCTGCAACTTCCAGTTGTAACTAGATCTGAGGTGAGGTCAAATACCAAACATGAGGGTTTATGCCCAACCCCCACCCCACCCCATAGCTGCCTACTCCTTTCAGGACTAATACAAAAGACCACACTGTCACCCCCAACTCTAAACTGTGGCAACTGCTCTCTTCTTCAAATCTCCACCAAGCTCCATTTAGGGGGTTCCTGTAGGTGGCACTTATAGCCAATTTGGACTTTAATTACTCCTGTTCTAGGTTTATCCCCTCAACAAGAGTATGGGCCTTCTAAGAGCAAGATCATAAAGCAGGGCTTCACACTAGAGCAGGAAACTCTGATTGGATAAATGCCTGAACTCCTGCTTTGAGACCCACAGAGCCTCCCAACCTGAGCAAACTCAATTGCCCTGAGTGTTCGATGGGAGGAAATTTCCTCAGTGGGCTGTGCTAAGCTCCAGGCCAAGCACCCTGAGCAACCTACTGTTTGATGCCTGCTTTTTCTTTTTTTCTCTCTTTCTTTCTTTTTCTTTCTTCTCTTTCTCTCTTTCTTTCTCTCTCTTTCTCTCTCTTTACCTCTCTCTCTCTCTCTCTTTTATAGGATGAAAAGAAAAAATAATGCTCTTTGGTGGGTTTTAACCCCTTTAGAAATGCCAGTTCGAAAATTCACTATCACCTCCCAAACTCCAGAAAAATGTTATCTTATAGAATTGAACAGGGCAGATTTGATGGTGAACCGTCCTGCTTCATCATCCCACCTAACTCCTACTCTCCTAGCTCAGAAGCTGCTTGCATTTTCTAGTTTTACTTTATCCATAAGCTCCTGAAAGGAACACTTTACTTAAGATGGTTATAAGACTCCAGTGAAAAAACACATGAGCTACTTAGTTGTGATAACTTTTATCTCTGAGACAGCCACAGATCTGTTCAACTGTAGGATCCATTGGGCCAGGCTGTGTCTTTTTCACTGCCTGGGAATCCACGTGGCATCTCATATGGTTCCTAACACAGAACAGGCACTCAGTAAACACCTTTCCCTCCTGATGCAGAAAACTGGTGGATCAGATCAGTATCAATGTCATATAAACAGAACAGGAAACTACCACAAAGCCACTGAACCAAGAAATCAGAACTCACTGAAAAATCATTTCTGGTGGAAAATTACATGACTTAAAAAAATAATTTCCTAACTTCCCCAGGTGGAGTTCATTCCTCTTCACCTGGGGTCCTTATGGCACTCTACACAAGCCTCACTAGGTGGAAATTCTTTCCTTACCAAGTGGCCCCCCATACCAGGCAGTGGTGCTCCCTAAGGATGGAAACTGCCTCTAGCTTTTCACAGGGGGTTGTCAGTGCCCAACAACCAGTGGGTCCTCATGACTGAAATCCTGACTGAATGCTGTCAGTTATCCAAATGAGTGGCTTCTTTAATGAAGAAGGCTGTTACCCTATCAGCAGGACATGTGCTTCAAATTCTTTTTCAAGAATGGGAAAGCAGACTCCTACCGAACCATCTGTGTTCCGAGGCCTCATCGGATTTGGAGGTAACTGAAGGTACCTGGGAATATGGTGAGCTGGATAAGAGTTCAATCTTTGAGCAGCAAAAGGGGTATGCAAATTGACCAGGGAGACAGCACCTCTGAGTCTCCAGGAATGAATACTGACCTGGACAGAAGAAAAATGCCCAATATGCTCATTTAATCCCCACAATAATTATAGAGAGGTGTCTCTCAAACTTTGATGTGCATATAAATAACCTGGGAACCTCATAAAAAGTAGGTTCTGCTTCAGAAGATCTGGATGGGGTCTGACAGTCTGCATTTCTACCAATTTCCCAAATGTTCCCACAGACCAGATTTTGAGTAGCAAAGTTGTATAGTAAATATTGTATCCTGGTTTTGCAGCGGAAGCAGCTGATGCTCAGAAATATGAGGAGACTTGCCCCAGACCACAAAACTAGTAAGTGGCAGAGGTGGAAGGTGAACTCAGGTCTTCTGATCCCAAATCCAGCACCTTTTCATCATACTATACGTCTAACCTTTTGAGCTAAACAGCCACAACCACAGAGATGTATGGCTTTCCTGCATCCCTCAAATAAGCCTTACAATCAGCTTGTAAGGAAGGAGGAGGTAGAGCTAGAAATATCAGCTACAGGAGAATCAAGCCAGCCAGATGCTCTCGTTAAGCACTTAAATACTTCAATCCTTCAGCTAAAACTCCTGAAGAAGAACCAAACAAACAAGGGGTTGCTAGATAGTCATTCCTTTACTAATGAAAGGCCGTAGCAAAGTATAATTGCATTTCAAAAACAAACAAAAAAAAAAACAAACCTGTCTCGGTGATATGGGAATTATCAGAGCCATACAGTACGCAGAACCAAATTAATTCCTAAACAAATGTCTAGTCCTGCATGTTGTGGGCTGCACTGCTCAGACCTTAGCTGGAATATTCAGAGTATTCAGCTCTGCCCACTCCACACCTTAAGAGCAACACTGGTGAGCAGGAGAACATTCAGAGGAAAGTAACAAGAACAGAAAGACCAGGCAACAGAACAACAGTCAATGGAACTGAGAAGATCTGTCCTAGAGAAATGCAGGCTTGAGACATATACCCCATCTTCCTTGATATGTCTTGTCCAAGGCGCTTTCGACCTGTTCTCCGAGGCCCCAAGAAACAGAATAAGCAACCTGTTTTTCCAATGAAAGAAACACAGTTCACAACTGTCTAGTATCAGAGCTGGGATTTGCCACCTTTCTAACTCTAGATCCCACAATCTCTCCACCACCCCAAGCTGCTTCCTTTGGAGCTACCACCCCAATCTGTACTAAAGGTAAGCACTACAAGAAGACAGATCTCAGTTCCAAATAAGAATGATTTTATAGCCAGAGCTGTCCAAAGACAGACTATGCTGTAGAGTGGGAGGATAGAGCACCCAATACAAATCCCATTAGCAGAGAGGTTCAATCAGAGGCTAACTGCTTGGCAGGAATAATGCAAAGGGAATTTGGGTATTGGCTAAGTGGCTGGGTGAGATGAACCTGCCAACTCTCAAAGATGAATTAATGTCTTCCTGCTGCATTTTCCTCTAACACATCATTTGTACACTTACCACAGTTGCTTTTTATCAGTTACTTGTATAAGTGTGTCTCTTCTGAACTGTGAGCATTTATAGGCAGAAAGTAGTATCTTAACCACCTTTATTTTCCTTACTGTACCTAAGATTATACCTGGGAAACCAAGGAAACGTTTACATACCCCCTATGTACCATGCGCTCTGCTGGGCACTTTACATATATCAACTTATTCCGTAGCTTCACAAGAAACCTAAGAAGTGTTGTTATTCCTTTTTTAGAGATAGGAAAATTGAAACTCAGAGTGGATAAGTAACTGCCAAGGTACTGCTGGTGAGTGGTGAAGCAGGCATTCAAACTGAGAAACCTTTTGCCTACACCACCATGTTGCCTTCCTCCTAGAAGGAACTCAATAAACATCTGTTGATTTGAGACAAATACCTTAAAAACAGGCTAGTACTATATCCAGCTAGGTCTGTTGTTGTTTCCTACTGCTATACTTAAATTTCCTTTCTAAGTATAACCATTCATACTCAGAATGACCAATCTAAAGTTGTTTTGAATATTCTCTCTCTTACTTTTTAAAAGACAGTGGCAGAGCACAAAATAATTCCTTTCCAAAGGAATGCCTCAAGGCCTCAAGAGCTCTGCCCTTCTTCCTAGTCAGCCCTGGCTCCATCTCAGGGCTGTGACCACGTAAACAAACCAACTCCTGGCTTTCTGCCTCAGAAATGTACACTCACACTAAAACCCAACTCAGGACAACTCAGACTTTCCCTGAGCAAAACAGCTTGGCTCAAAAGTCCTCACATTTAGCTAAACCTCCAAACAAACTCTATCTTGAATTTCGAATCACATTATAAACCTACCGGCAGGCACTTAAAAATATTTAATCTCCCTGCCAAATGGGGCGAATTCAAATTTTGTCATTTGAATCAAAGGTGCCAGCATGTTTGGATAGCCAACACATATGGCCCCTCTGACACTCCATCTGTCTTAAGAAGTAAACCAACCCATTCTAGCCAACCATTTCTTCAAAGAAGAAACTTCAGTGTCACCAAGGGAAATTCTCACTGCTCAGTTCCCTGGGTGGAATTCAGGTTTTCCATCCCAGGGCCTCTGGGAGAGGAGATCCTGCTGGCACATACACCATTAACATGCTATGATTTTCAACCTGATACCTTTATTCCAGAGAATCAAAAGGCCACGATCACTATAAATTTAACTTAAGATGTTTCCTCATATGCTAATGTGTTAGAGCAACTTTATTAAACATAAGAGCTACCCTGGCTCCAGCAATGAGCAGGACTTAATGAAGACATATCTCCTGTGAGCGCCTGGCCTCTCTGCACCCATCAGACATTTTCAGCTGAACCTAAATTAACCTGTAAATGAACTGATTTGCATCCATAAATCCAAAAGAAATGTACCAGTGTAGGGTGTTTGAGATACCCAGTCTCCATTTCCCAATCTCAAACAATTCTCTTCTTAGACTAAAATATGATTCTTTCTACAGATTGTCTTCATCTTTATTAGAACGGGAAAAAAAAGGAAATCTGAACCACCTAAAGTAGATATTTCATAACTATAATGCCTTCAGAAGAAAAGAATATCTGATATCTGATTATCTTTCTTAGGAAGAAAACCAATTGTTTAGAAAAGGACCAAAAAAGACCTAAGTTTGGGTGATTTTTGTCATTTCACCTAGACTGCAATCCTAGTTTCTATCCAGTTCTCAACTTTTTCTTTTTGACAATCAAACCAAAGACGTCTGATCTACAATAACTTCATCAGAAAAGGAAGAGTATACTCAATATCCACAACGTGCCACACTCTTTCATATATTATCTTAGCTATTCCTCGCTATAGTCATGAGATTATTATTATTTCCACTTTATAAAAAAGGAAAGTGATGATATTTAATTCCCTTGGATGGCAAGGATTGTGTCTGGTATGTCTATGTTCTTAGAACTAAGCTCCCAGCACTGAGTACATGGCCTAGAACAACTTAAGAGCCTGCTACATGCTTAAGAATGAATGCAAGACTAAAGGAAAGGAAAAGAAATTTGGAAAAAATGTGTGATCCAAATTTTACTCTAGGCCACTAACTGAAACCACTGCCTGGAATATACCTGCACACTGTAAATAATCTACACCTAAGCTTCAGAGATTTGTTTCAATGGATAATATATCATCTTTCCAATGTGTATGCCACAAAGATAGCATCCATATTTGGCTATATGCTCCATAGGGCAGGGCTTGGTCCTGTCTCACTCTTTTTTCACCCACTCAGCACCACACCTTGCACAGGTAGGCGTTTAATGACCTGAGCGATGACAAAGGTTATGAAGACACTTTCTGCCATCATGGTAGTAAATAGAACACAAGATGCCACAACCACCAGAAGAACTGGTCTCTGAGTCAAATTACATCCTCTTTCCAGCCTCATTTTCCTTCTTGTATGATGGGAATAACAGAAGATACTCGCTAAATTGTTTTCATTCCTTTAATAAATAATTACTGAGCATTAACCACATGCCAGGCACTGTGCTAGGTGTCGGGAACACAGTGATGAACACGATCATCACAACTTGCCTCATGGAGCTCAGTCTCAGTGGATGCTATAAGACTCATATAAAAAGAGGAGTTTTACAAACTTCAAAGAACTATACCATTATGAAGTATTATTGTTCCTCCTCTATTCCCCAACTTGGTTAAAGGCATCATCCTCCACCTACTGTAAACTTGGGAATTGTCCTCAATTCCTTCATCCTGCTCAGTTTCAATCAATCACCAAGCCTCTTCCGATCCTCCTTCAGAGAAGTCTCTGACATGTATTACTTCTCATCTAGTTTTCCATCCTTCTACTCTAGGCCCTTTGCTCTTACCTGAATAATTACAAGTCTCCTTGTAATAATGTTAATAGCAAGTATTTATTGATAACTTACCATATGGCCAGCATTGTACTAAAAGCTTTGCATGTATAACTAATTTAATCTAATAAAGTAAATATTAGTACCCTTATTTACAGAGGAGGAATCTGAGATGCAGAGTAACCTGCGTAAGGCACACACAGAGCTAGTGACAAAGCTATAGCTCAAACTTATATCTATGAAATTCTATCCTTATTCCTTACTGGGTCCCTGCCTCCAGTCCCTTCCTGGTCAGTCTACACTTCTTCCTTATGCTGCTGCTGAGGGTTCTTTTATAAATCCAAGCTTATCTGTCTCCTCTGCATAGACAGCCAATGGCTCCTCACCAACTCCAGGTCAAGGTCTAAACGTACAGGCCACCCCTGTGTTATCTATCTGCTGTTCTGCCACACTCTCACAGCTTCCCAAACTCCTTGCTGACCCATCTCACATCTCCCTCCTCCGCAAAGCCTTCTATGCCCTTTCACCTCCAGAGGAACCTCCTTCTCTTTAGCCTCAGCCCCAAGTACACACTCATGTTTCAGCACTGACTAGTATGTTTCCTTCCCTTCCTCCCTCTTCCCTGTCCCTACCCCTCCCAGTCCCTCTCTTTCCCTCCCTCCCCAGCTCCCTTCTCTCCTCCACTCCACCCTCACCCCTCCCCGCCCCACCCACTCACACACTCAACAAAACAAAACTACACACCTCCAATCCTGAGTTCCTGGAGGGCAGGCACAGTGCATTTTAATCTCTGATTCTCTAGGTCTCAGCACAGTATCAAGTCAATAAGTGACTAAATGAGTGGTATGTTGGTGGTGGTGTTAACACCTCACAGCACTATCCCAATAAGCAGATAAGACCTTTTCCTTCAGAGGACATTAAAAAGAAGGGCTGTAGCTTCTGTCCTCTCAGGCAAACTCAAGAAGATAGACTGCTTTCGGCAAAGTTATTACAACTATCTGAGGTTGGTCCTCCACAGTCTGCTAGCAGTCTCTCTCCAAGCCTCTTGAAAGCCAATTCGGTAACTTCTAAAATTGCAGAAACTAAACTAGCTCCAGATCACAGGAGAATTGCCCTCAGATAGAAGATGAGGTAAACTGATGCCCTCCTTCAACACCCTACAATGGGAAAAACATCCCCAAATGCAGACTGGTAAAAACAATGATTCTAATTACCATGAACAGAGGATCCTGACTCAGAGAGAGTCATCAAAGAAAAAAGCTAGAGACAGCAAAATCTAATTCTGCTCTCTATCTCCAGAGCTACAACTGGAGTCCAGGTCACAAACAGATGACTGTAACTGCCTCTTCACTGGTCTCCCAGCTCCAACCCTCACCCACCGCCCCATTGGTCTACTTTCCAAAGAGCAGCCAGATGGTGCTTTTAAAAACTGTATCGATGTTAGGACACATTCCTGCATAACATTCTCCAATAGCTTTCCATCCACTTGGAATAAAATCCAAATTCTTTACCAGGAAGTTCAAGGTCCACTCCCCACTCCCTTATGTCATACCACTCTCCCCTTGAATCAATACGTGCCAGAAACAAAGGTCTTCTGTTTCTTAAAATAGGACAACCTCTGGGCCTGTTCCTATGCTGTTCTTCCGACCTGAAAGACCTCTCCCCTGATTTTTACAGAGCTGGTTCCTTTTTAAGGCTCAGTTCAAACATTACTTTTTTAAAAAGGGCTTTCCTGACTATTCTATCTAAAGTGGCACCCCTTCCCACCCCATCACTCCCCATTAGATTTTTTTTTTTAGCTCATCATGACTAGACAATATTTTCTTCATTTTCCTGGCTCTGTCTTCTCCCTCATTAGGGTGGTGGAAGCTGTGTTTTGTTCACCCTGTGAATACAGTGCATGCAGTAAGCACACAAAAAGACTTTCTGGAGGATTTGTTGACTATCAACAGTGAAGAATCCTCAGGATGAGCTATTTTGTTCTTCTGTTAGAACTAAGAAAATATCCATTTAGCCCCTGCTATGTGCTGGGCACTGTAGATTCATGATCTTCCTTTCAGAGAGGTAAATTAACTAGCTCAAGGTCACATGACTAGTGACTACCAGACTTCTGAGTCCAGTACTTGTTTGTACAGCTTCTAAATCCCTTTCAAGGGGAGGGCTGTTACTGTGGTTCACTCTCATATTGCTAATAGCTAGAAAAATTAAATATGTCTAAATTGCTTTAGTTATTAAAGCATTTCCACATTTATCTCACTTAAGAATATAAAGCACTAACACGGAAAGCCACACACAACCAAAAGAAGTAGAGTGCCATAAGGTTCAATATTCCTGCCCTGGGGACTGGAGAGAAGTCCGGGCAAATGGAGAAATGAAATCCTTATTTTTGTTATAGAGGAATGAGGAAGCTGTAAGTCACAGGAATGAAGGCTTGGACTTGTTGAAACTCCAGATAACACCTGGCTATGAAGCAACAAGAAGTGAATCACAGAGCTGGAAGGCACTTCAGGCGTCATGGAGGCCAATCTCTGGCTGATGGATGGAGGGAAATGAGACCTCAAGAGGAAAAGTAACTTGCTCAAGTTCATTCAGCAAGTGAACAGAGCTGGAAAGGAGGATCTCCTCTCTCCCAGTCCCCTTTGCTCTCAAGCTTTCTCAAGAATTGTGGGGCGGGGTAGGGGTGGAGAGAGGCCAGAGACAGCTCATGGACTCCACAGAGGGGTACACAGAAGGTAGGAGTGGGACCAGGAAGGTAAAAGTGTTAGGATGGGGGCAGAAATGAGCCAAGAAGGAGGAGGTGGCAGTATCTGGGAAGGTGGGTGAGGGCACGCCAAAGGGAGGAGAGGAGGAAAAGACGGAAAAGAAAGGAATAGAGGGAGGGCGGAGGAAAATGTGAAAACAGGGTCTGGAGGGGCCTGATAAGAGTGGGGAGAGCCTGAGAAGAGAGGGTTTGGAATGAGAGTCTGATGGTGGAGGAGCCCAAGGTTCGAGGAGACGCTGAAGGGAGTCAGACAGGGAGAGTCCAGAACCCGGAAAGTCACGGCAGGGAGTCTGACGTGGGAGATTTACGGGATCCAAGTAGGCCCTGGGGTGCGTCCGACGAAGGTGGAATCCGGGCCCGGGAAGCTGAGGGGAGTCTTAGGGGGCCGGGTTTACTCACCGCGCTTGTTCTTGGTGCCGTGCTTCTTGGCGGCTGTCAGCTCCTGCTCGATCTTCTTTTCCAGAAATTCTTGCTTCTTACTTAGCATTTCTTCAGTGTCCCGCAGCCGCTGGATGGCCTCCTGGGGGGTCGGGCCGCCCTTGCCAGCCTTACCCCCTCCCGCCCCAAACAGCTTCCCGAACATCGACATGGTTGCTGCTCGCCGCGCCGGCCTGCGCCGCCCGCTCCGGCTCGGCTCGGCTCCGGCGCCCGCTCCCGGCCCAGCCGCTCCCTGCAGCCGCAGGCCCCTCTGCCGCCTCCGCCCCGCAGCTGGGCCAGGCCGGTCCACCTCCCACAGGCCCCCACGCCCGGCCGGGCCGGCGTCAGGGCAACGCGCCGCTGACTGCAATTCCCGGTGGGCAACGCGCTGGCTGTGCCTCAAATCTAATGGAGGGAGGCACACGGCATGCCGGGAAGCTATAGTCTTCCGGCTTGAGGCGCTCCGTGGCGCGTATTTTTGGTCTACATAAGGTCAAAGGGCGAGTTGGCATGCTGGGAAATGTAGTCTCCTTGAGACTCTGCCCTATCGAGCAAGAAGGACAAAAAAGAAATAGCAATATTTTAAAAAAACAGTAATATTATGCACATTCGCTGATCCAGGCATCGTGCAAAGTGCGTTATATGCATTCACATTTAATTTTCATAAGCCTATGACTGATAATACCGTTCCTATTTAGTAGGTGAATAATCAATAAGACAAAAATTAAGTGCCTGGGTTAACTAACTAGCCCCGTCTCTACATACGCCGTTCCCTCTACTTGGAGAACCTTTCTACATTTTATTCACCTAACAGGTTCTTCGAAACCTAGTAAAGGCTAATAGCCTTGGGACTGAAGTTATGACTGCAAAGGTTCAGAACCCACCTTGAATACCTACTTGGGCAAGTTACTTACCCTATTCTGTGTGCCTTTCTTTCCAAATCTGTAAACTGGAGATAATAACAGGACCACCTTCAAGCTTATGTAAAATAAGGAATGTAAAGTGCTTACTTAGCATAGGCTTAGCACAGTAGGTGCTCAAAAACGTATATTCATTCCTATGTATTCTGAATCATCGTTATGCACAATAAACCAGGAGGAAACCCAGAACTTTCAAAAGTAGCAGAAATATTGAGGATTTTTTTTCCTTCTGTATTACACAGGCTCAGCTGGTTGTGGAGCCATATTTCATTATTTTCCCTTCTCTTTTACTACTAAGAATAATTTCTCCACTCATTAGCACATTGGCTGCATCTAGTAGCCAAACCTTCCCCAAGCCCACTATTCTTAACTTCCTGCTTCCAATCACCAATAAAGAAAAAAGTGAGGGGTAGCTCCATAGTGTAGTGGTTAGCACGTCTGCTTTACACGCAGAAGGTCCTGGGTTCACACCCCAGGTGGGTCCACAGACCATGTGCCAGGCCCCCTGAATGTACCAGGGGTGCCAGGCCCTGGGGGGCTGCGAATGCTTGGGAGGAGACGCCCTGCCTTCAGAGATCCAGTTCTTAAGGGGAGATGACAACATCCGAAGGTCAGGGGTAGAAGTGGTGGGGCCCGGCTGGGGGGATCAAAAAGGGGAAAAAACAAGTGACTTCTCAAAGACCTTTTTCATTCCTTCTTGGACCTTTCAAGTATGTGAAGTTGCTTGGGAACAGAGTTTCAAATAAATGACAGCTTAACTGACTTTTTTCTCTATTATTTCACACATGAGTGTTGTCTCTTTCCCAGGCTTTGATCTACATGTGAATAAAAACATGCCTCAGATTGTTGTTCTTGTTGTAATGTGCCACAATCCTGTAAATATACAGGTGACCATTCTCAGAGAATGGGAGAGTTTATTTCACCCAACTTTCCAGGTTGGAAGAAATTTTTCAAATGTGAGAGACATCCTAGAAGTATCGAGAATTTACAGCTGCATAAATTGTGAAAATATAAGGCACACTTGTGTTTGTTTTGTAATTGAAACATTGAAATGTTTTTATCAAAATAAAAAATTAAAACAAAGAGACTTCAATCAAGTCACCTTATGGATAAAACAGCCCCTCCCCTCTTTTCTAAGTCATGCTGCAATCAGGCATACAGGTAGCAAAACACTTGCTGGGCTTGAGCCATGACCGAAAGACTATATGAACAAGCAGACACTGTAGGCCTCACTACCTATCTTCTATTGCTATGGGGTAAACTTTGATGTTAGCAGAGTCCCTCATGTCATAACTTTAGGAGCCCAGAAAAGCATTCTGGGGATATGACAGAACACTCAGATTCAATCTTGAGCACTAACCCCAATCAATTGGTGTGGGTTACTCGGATTGCTGGGTTGAGAATAATTTTGAGGCTACATCAGGACTCCTTGTTAAAATGTGCTGAGATCGATTTGTGATGTCTGTCTAGAGTGCTAGATTAGAAGTCGTGACATTTGGACAATGTAGCTATCATACTGGCTGAGGATTCACCTGCTTTGGTAGAGGTTCACTGGGTGCGTCAGCTCCATACTGGAAAACCCTGGGTTTCCCTGGCCTTCATTTTCCTAGTCTCTTGGGCAAATGCACAGCCTCTTCAAACTGTGACTGGTATGAGCTCATTAAAAACCACAGGAAAAGAATGACCTATCATTTCATGCAACAACTTGAATGAATCACAGATATTATGCTGAATGGAAGAAATCAGACACAAAAACCTGTATGATTCCATTTATACAAAATTTAAAACCAAGCAAAACAAATCTATGGTGATAGTAGTCAGAATAGTGGTTACCTCTGAGGGTGGCATAGCCCAGGCAGAATGACTTCTACGGAGTGCTGGACAGGTTCTATATCAAAATCTAGTGGTGTTCACATGGGTGTATACAAATTTATCTACCTTTATTCTTAAGGTCACTTCCCTTTACATACCTTGTGTGCTTTATTAAATACATGTTATATCACAATTTAAAAAAATTTCTCTGGTAAGAGCAGCAACAGAAGCATACAGTTTTTGTTTGCAAAGTACATTTGCATACAAAATCCCATCTTGTCTTCATCCACCAAAGCCCCTTGAAATAAACATTACTATACCATCTCCATTTTACAGGTGAGGAAACTGAGGACCACAGAAGTAGGATTTGCCCAAGGTCACATGATTAAAGATACTCAGCTATATATCTGTAATCTTCTTTTTAAAAATGTCAAGAAAAGCTGAATTATTAAAACCTATTATAAATAATGAGTTTTAAATTATGAATAAAAATTATTATAAAACTTGATCTCACATAATTACACCATGCCACATACAGAGGATTTTGCTGATTTCTACTTGTAAAAACCAAGTAGAATACATCCAAAACTCTTTCCTGGTAAAAACACTCAACAAACTAGGAATAGAAGAGCACTGCTCAATCTGATAAAGAGCACCTATTAAAAACCCACAGCTGATATCATACTTAATGGTGAAAGAATGACAGTTTTCCCTCTAAGAACAGAAACAAGACTAGATGTCTACTCCCACTACTTCTATTCAACATTGTACTGGAGATTCTAACCTGGACAATTAGACAAGAAAAATAAAAGGCATCTAGATTTCAAAAGTAGAAGTAAACCTATTTCTATTTGCAGATGACATGATCTTCTATATAGAAAACCCAAAAGAATCCACAAAAACTATTAGAGCTAAAAACGCGCTCAGCAAAGTTACAAGATACAAGACCAATGCACAAAAGTCTGTTGCATTTCTATACATTAGCAAAGGACAAACTAAAAATATTAAGAAAACCATTCTATTCACAATAACACCGAAAAGAATAAAATATTTATGAACAAATTTAACAAAGGACTAGCAATTCTTGTAAACAGAAAAGTAAAATATTTTGTTGAAAGAAGTTAAAGAAGACTTAAATAAATGGAAAAACATCCTACGTTCATGGATTAGACTTATTATTAAGGTGGCGACACTCTCTAAATTGATCTACAACACCTATCAAAATCCGAGCTACCTTTTTTGCAGAAAATGACCAAGCTGATTCTAAAATTCATATAGAATTGCAAGGGGCTCTAAATAGCCAAAACAAAGCTGGAGGACTCATATTTCCCAATTTTAAAACCTACTATATAGCTACAGTAATCAAAACAGTGTGGTACTGGCATAAGGACAGACATATAGATCAATAAAGAATAGAATTGAGAGTCAAGAAAGAAACCCATTCATCTATGATCAACTGATTTTCAGCAAGAGGGCCAACACCATTCAATGGAGAAAGATTATTCTTTTCAACAAATGGTGCCAGGATAATTAGATATTCAAATACAAAAGAATGAATTTGTACCCCTACCTCACATCAAATACTCAAATGGATCAAAGATCTAACTGTAAGATATAAAACTCTTAGAGAGAAACATAAGTGTAAATCTCTGTGACCTTCAGTTAGGCAACAGTTTCTTAACTATGACACCAAAAGCACAAATAACAAAAGAATAAAAAAAAAGATACACTGGATTTCATTGAAATTAAAGATTTTTGTGCACCCAAGTATGCTATCAAGAAAGACAATCCATGAAATGAGAGAAATAATGGCAAATCCTATATCTGATAAGGGGTTAATATTCAAATATGTTTTTAAAAAATAACTCTTACAACTCAAAAACAAAAAGACAACCCAGTTAAAAAGTACTGAATTGTACGCATTAGTTAAAATGGTGAATTTTATGTTACATGAATTTTATCTCAAAAAAAAGTATGTTGAAGTAATGAAAAGAAAACATGTTTTGGTGCCAACCACACAAACCTAGATTAGAACCGAGGCTCTGTTATACAACAATGTAGCACGGTGCAGGTAGCAAAGTATGAGACACTACCTTCCTCGCCAGGCCATTCTGAAGATTCACTGAGAACATAGGTAAAGAGCCTGGTAAGGAATACGCATCTAACAAATATTTACAAAATAAATAAACAAAAATAAAAACAGGAATAATCACTAACACCTGTTGAGCCCGAGTCAGATGGCTTACATAGACTGTATCACTTAATCATCCAACTATTGCCCTATGTAGTAGATACAGATTACAGTTGAGGAAAAAGAAGCTTAGAGAGGTTGAATGACTTACCCAAGGTCACCCTCATTATTAAGTGGTGTGGCTGGCATTTAAGACCCCCAATGAACAATAGAAAAATCTTTATTGAGCATTTTATGCTAAGCAAGACATTGAGCTAAGCATTAAATGCATTACCTCATTTGGTATGCAAAACAACTGCAATAAGTGGGCATTATTATTGTCCTCATTTTATACAGTAGGTACTAGGGAAACAGAAAAGTTGAACAGCTTGCCCAAGGTCACACAGCTTGTAAAGGCAGAGCCGGAATTCTTACTGTAAAGATGACCAGCTTAGCCATACACTATACTGCCTATGTCCAAATGAATGGGTGGACAGATACAAACAAACCCATAAAAATGAAGTGTAATGGGTCTGGGAGAAGGTATGACCTTCCTGAGGAATAGTGTAGTTAGCGATAGGGGTAGGACAAACCTGGTAGAACCTGAGAGGGGCGAGTGGGGGGAAACTGTGCACTCGAGCTAATGGTGGGTTACAGGGTCTACTCCATACTCCATACCCATTCATCTGAGCATGTGGAGGCCACACAAAAGGTGCTGTGCCCTAGAGGGCTAAATGTGTCCTTCTCAGTGAGACTTTCTAGGTCACCCCATATAATTCTACAATCTGCCTCCTAACCCACACTCCCAAACCTCTATTCTCTTCTATTTTTTCTTCTTTCTACAATACTCATCACCTTCTAACATATCATATAATTTGCTTAGTTACTTTGTTATTTATCTTCTGCTTCTTCCACAGGGGATCTCCACAGATCACTGTTTGGTTCCTGATGTATCCTCAATGCAGGAACTATACCTAGCTTGTAGTAGGTGCTCAATAAATATTTGCCAAATGAATAAATGAATGGACTGAGGTAGCAGAGATGGGGGGTGGGGGCAGGAAAACTCGGTCTGGACTAATCCTTGCCATGATGAGACTTTGGACAATACTCTTTCCTTTTTTGGGCTTCAGTTTATTCTGATTTTACAAAGGGCCCAAAGCCTTGAAATTGGACCTCTGCCACATTCTGTGCCTGACCACACATCAGTCACCCTTGGTGAGAAGGAGGTCGCCCACAACACTTGCAGTAGAATCTGCTAACCTGACTATTACCCTTCAGGCCCATGAGAATCCATGGGGGTTACTTGCTGGCAGCATTGGGGGTTGGGAGCACCTGTAGTTGTCACCTTCGCTCTTTCCTCCCCAAGAGAGACAAAACTGGTCCAACTGGTTCTTCTGGGCCACCGGGATACCTGCTCTATCAACTGAAACTTCCAAGCCACCACCTTTGTCATTTGTCCCAAATATTCTCAGCTCCCTCTTAAAAATGGAAAATGTCTTTTATATCAGATATTAACTTCTAGGACTTTGGGTCAGCCACTTCTCAGACTACATGGCAGATTCTCACTGGGGGAAACTCACCTTTGACCTCCATGGAATGGGAGGAGGGGAAGGGTAGAGTGGGCTTTGTTCTCTCAAAGTGCTGTTGCTGTTCATTCATTCAACAAATATTGATTGAGCGGTTCCTGGGCAGTTCTAGGCACTGTAAAAATAACAGTGAACAAAACAGACAAACGTTCTTGACCTTGTGGACCTTTTGTTTCTAATGAGGGGAACAAACAATAAAGAAGTGTGTAATCTAATGTCAAAAGTGATGAATAAAAATGAAGCAGGGTAAGGAACTAGAGTGTGATGGGGTTAGGTGGGAACTATTTTAGAAAGATTGGCCAGGGAAGGCCTCTCAGAGAGAATGGCTTTTGGACAAAAGTGAATAGTGAGAGCGAGCCAGCCATACGAAAATCTAAGAGGCAAAACCAAAACAAAACAAACAAAAAAACCCTCCATTAAACAGAGGAAACAGCAAGTGCAAAGGCCCTAAGGCAGGAACTAGCTTATATGATGGAAGAGGAGCAAGAGGGCAGGTGGCTGGCATGGAGTGAGAGAAGGAAGGTGTGTTAGGAGACAAGGGCTGCATCATGTAGAACCTTGAAATCTACAGGGAAAACTTTACATTTCATTCTGGGAGAGATCAAAAGCCACCAGAGGGTTTTAAACAGGAAAGTGGCATAATATGATTCAGGCTCTAGAAAGATTCCCTGGGCTGCTATCTAGAGAATGGATCATGGTGGGGGAAGAGAAAAAGCAGGAAGACCAAAGAGAAGGCTGAAGCAATCATCCATGCAAGAGAAGTTGGCAGCCTAGGTAGGATAGTAATGTCTAAGGAGATGAACAATGGTGGAGCTTCGAAAAAGTGGTTCCAAGTTAAGACCCCAGCTCATCAGAGCTGGTGAGAACTTTAGAGATCCTAAGACGAGGCAGGAAATTGGAGTCCTGGGTTTGAAGCCCTGCTCCACATGTTCTGGCTGTTAGTCCTTGGGCAGGTTGCTACACCTCTCCGAGACTTCGTTTCCACATTTGTACACCGAGCATGATGAGAGAGCTTGCTTCTAAGGGGAGTCTTGCGGACTCACTGACATGTACGTAAGTCACAGAGCACAAGGCTTGGAGCTTACTAGACAGTAAAGTTAGTTACAACTCAACTCCCCACAATTATCAGTGAGGAACTGAGGCCAGCTAGCTTAGAGGCAGACAGAAGACTGGAAGGGGAAGGGAGAAAAGGAAGCAGAATTTACAGGGTTCCTCAAGCCATATACCCACAGCGTCCAGACATGGATGAGTAAAGTGGACCAGGTACATGAAAAATCATATGATCCTCTCTGGTCATCTTGTTTTCCCACTTTTGAGACACGTGGATAATTAGAAATATTTTTCTACTCTATGATAAATCAAAAGAAGTACAGTAGGTAGCAACTGACATTCAGTTGCAATGTCAGGGGGACAACATGAGAACTATGGCTATATGGAATGCATGTGCCCATCGAAAGGGGCTGGTGCCAGCTCCATCTGACTGCCACCCAACTGTGCCAGGTATCCTAATTTAATTTTAAAAGTCAGAAATCCAGATTTTTAGGTGAAATCTCCTGATTTTAATTTAAATTTATAAATGCTTCTGGGTATTGGAAAAATAGCAAATTTTATATATTGTTTCTTGCTATTATTTCAGCATCTTTGCTATTTTTTCACCCTTTCTGATCCTTCTATCATTTATTTCTTTTTCTTGCCTCATTGCCATGGCAAGGCCTCCAACATAATGTTGGAGTCATGAAAGTAGGCATCCTTGTCTTGCTCCTGATACAGAGAGAATACATCTCATTTTCCACTGTTGTAATAGGTTTTTAATTTCATTATTTTTAAATGTTGGCTCATTTTTTTCAAACATTGTGAAAACTAAACAAAGTCTGTTTGTGGTCTGGGTTCAGCCCATAGGCTGCCAATTTGTGATCTGTTTTACCTGAATTCTCTCTCTGAATTGTGACATCTCATCAGGTAGGTACTAATATTCTCCCCATTTGACATATAAGGACACTGAGGTTCAGAGAGGTGAAGTGATTTGCCACAGACAGCTGGGAAGGGTTAGAGCCAGGATTCAAACCCAGCTCTTCCTGATGCCCAAATCTGCGGGATGCCCAGGACAGCCTCTTTACACTATATCCTGTCCAGCATCTCAGTGCTCTATAAGGAGCCCTGGGGACCTGGAGCAGTTCTGTCATGAACTCTGAGTGACCCTTGATCAAGGGCCTTCCCCTCTCTGAGCCCCAGTCACCTCATCTGCCAAGCTGGGAAGGATTTAGCTATGGGAGCCCCACTATTGTCCCAGCTTCCTCCCCTGTAGTCAAACAGTACATCTATTAAATATTAGACCTTATCTTGATATGTCCCTTGTTCTGTGGCCTACTGCTGCATGACTTGGAGCTGCTTAACCTCACTGTGCCTGTTGACTCATCTCAGCTGTAAAATAGGATTCAAAGTAGCACCTACTTCAAAGTGCTTAGGACATGCCAGACAAGGCATAAGTGCCTAGTAAATGTTAGTCCTCATGATTACTGGTAAATGTGCATGCACGTGTACATTGACAAGAGGCAGAAATATAACTTAGTTCTATTAAGATGAAAGTTGTGGGTTTTTTTTAACATTTCCTTTAATGTCACAGCTTTTTTAAATGTTTAATGCCTCCTATGACTCATTATGTAGAGAATAAAGTCCAAATTCCTTAACCCAACATCCAAGGATCTCTCTGATTTGACATCAACCTATATTTCAATAGAGCAAAGTGATTAACAGCACATGGAGGCAGACCACCCCAGCCTGAATCCCAGCTCTGTGACTTACTAGCTGTATGAGCATTTTGCCTCTCTGTGCCTCTGTTTCCGCATCTGTAAAATAAGGAAAGTAACAATTCTCACCTGATGGGCTGAGGTAATTAATGTGACATAAAAAGCTTAGTACAGTGTCCATAATATGTCCAAGTGGAAGCTTAAACATGTTAGTGATTATCATGACCCCCTCACATCTCTGGTCACCCTGGACCATTCACCAGCCCTGGAATACAATAGGCCTTGCATTGTCGTACCTCACAGCCTTTGTTCATGCCTTGCTCTCCTTAACATAATTTCCCCTAACTACTCATCCATCAAAACATGTGTCAAGGGCCAGCTCAAATGTCACTTCCTCTGAAGAGACTTTCTGTCCTCACCAGTTCCTCTCTTGGCCTTTTTGAGGATTGGGTACACTTACAGCCCGGACCCCCTCGTCTGTGCACTATTGCCTCATTTGTGCCCCTCACTACATCCTAGCTCTCCTGAGGATGTGGGGATGTCGGAGTTCCAGCCTTGGGTCCCAGCACAAATGTCTGAGGGATGTGCCAGCCTTCAAGGAAACTCAGTTATCAAACTGAGTCCAATAGTTCTGCTATATCCTGCTTCGTCCCCTCTTGAGCCTCAGTTCCCTCTCCTGTAACAGGCTCATGGCCCAGTAGTATGGTTGTAAAGATAAATGAAGAAACATCAGTCAAGGCCCCTTTACTCTCTCCCTGCCTCCAGATGAGCCTGGTTTGCTTCCCCCTGGAATAGCTCTGGACAGGGAAAGGAATGCTGGACATGAGGGCATCTATGGCCATCCGGAGGCCTGCTTGAGATGCACTTCTGGCTCTGGTCAGAATTTTTTTTTTTTTTCCAGTCTGATAAATCAGTCTTTTAATAATTTATAGTTGAATAATATTATAATGTTCAACTATAATGTTTTAATTAAAAATATGGAACGTTTCACGAATTTGCGTGCCATCCTTGTGCAAGGGCCAGGCTAATCTTCTGTGTATCGTTCCGATTTTAGTACATGTGCTGCCGAAGCAAGCACTGGTCAGAATTTCTGATTCCAAGAGGTTTGGGGCAAGGTCTAGGTCCTGCATTTTCAAAAGTGAGTATAAACCCCTTCCGCTAGGTGTTTCCAGGATCTCTATTCTGAAATAACCATTCTGAGGGCAACAAATTTCTCCAAGGTTAATGGAGCAACCCTGCCTTGTGTGAGGGGCCATGAACTCCTTGGCCCCCACACACTTTGGAGGGGGAATGCTGCCATCTAGAAACTAAGAAACTGCCAAAGTTAGGGCCTTAGCCATGTGGACACTAGTTTGATAAAAACATTTACTGAGCACTTTCTAAGTGCAGGGCACTATGCTGAACCTTTTGCATATTTCATCATACTGGATCCCCATGACAGCCCTATGAGGTAGCACTGTCATAAGCCTCATTGTACAGATAAGGAACACAGGGCTCAGGGAAGTGACTTACCACGGTCACACAGCGAGCGAGTGGCAGTATTTGGATTTAAAGCCAGATCTGGCTCATAGCTGCACTCTAACCAGGACACTCAAATGTCTCCTAAATGCCTACATCACAGAGTTGTCTGGGGATGTTATGAAGAACCTTATGTGAAAAGGTCCAGCAGATAAGGGCTCTGACCATGTCAGGCTGCCCAAACAGTGGCTTGACTGTAGGCCACCCCTAAGGCAGCCCAGAAGGGATGGGCAGGACCTGTCTTCTCTCTTAGGCAGCCCAACCATCAGCCTAGACTGGCCAGACCCTAGGCTGCTCAGGTTTAGTCATCTCTCTTGCCATTACCCCTGCCTGGAAGCCATAGGCAGCCCTGCCTCAGGTCCCAGAATGCTACAGGGCTTTCCAGAAGGATAGGGGACACAGTGGGGTGTTCATGGGTCAGGGTTTATAAATGACATTGCAAAAGGATTTCTGCTGACAGCTCGCTTCCATTGGGAAGAATCTCTAGTCTGCCACCTGAGGCCCTGGACCCAAATGTGACCATCAAGCTGGGCCGTGAGAGCAAACACCATGGGTCTGTCACTCCGAGGCCTGGATGTAGACGGGCACAGCAAGCATGGCACATGGACCATCAGCCCCTGCTTGAAGCTCTGCCAGCGTCAGGTTGGAGCCCAGACCCTCGGCATGCCCAGGCACTACCAGCTCAGGTTCACCACCCACCGTGCCACCCACTACGATAGACAGCACGGCATCTGGCTCCGAGAAGGGTGGCTTGCCTGGGGCAGCCTCGGGCACTGGCCCAGCCCCTGCATCCTTAAGTTCCTCCAGCCCCAGCGGGTCAGGCAGGGTGGTCACCACTTTGCGACCACCACTGCTGCCACTGCGGGGGGCTGCCCTCCTTCGAGGGGGCCGCCGGGCTTGCAGGTCCTTGTCCTTTTGGGGGCCGAGGCGACAGCGGTGATCCTTGAGGTATTTGTGGCGGGAAAAGCCCTTGGCGCAGCCAGCACAGCGGAACTTGTAGTTGCCGGTGTGGGCGCGCTGGTGCTCAGCGAGGTGAGCGCGGCGGCTGAAGGACTTGCTGCACAGGGCACACTTGTGGAGCTTCATGCCTGGTGGGGACAGGAAGTCAGTGAGAGACACCCAGACCCTTTACCCTGCAACAGTGCCCCTGCCCTTGAGATAAAAACCCAGTCTCTTGGCTTGCCTACAAGCATCCACGTGTTCGGGGCCCTGCTACTTCCAGTCTTATCTCCCACCTCCTCCCAGCCACTCTGAGCCAGCCACACTCATTCTCCTCAAATGTGCAAGCTGGCTCCTACCTCTGGGTCTTTGTACGTGCTGCTTCCCTCTGCCTGGAACAATATGCTCAGCCCCTAAACCTTGGCTAACTTTGCCAGGTCACCATAATCTCTTTCCTCTGTGGTCTGCCTGCCTCACCTCTGCCTCCTCAGACCATTCCCTATAGGGAAGCTAGTGATGTCTTGGAAGACACACAAAGGAACATGATATTCCCTGCTTCAAATTCTCCAACAATTCCCCAAGTTTTCCACAAAGCCCCTTGTAGTCTGACCACCCCCTTCACCTCTCAGCCCCATCTCCTCCCTCCCCCTGCATTGTTCTCTGAGCTCCAGGCCTCCCTGCTGCCTTTCCTTGTCTCAAACATCTCCCCACCCACACCAACCTGATTTCTTCCCTGCCTCAAGGCTTTGCACCCGCTACTCCTTCACCCTGGAAGCCATTTCCTAGCTCTTTTCAGAGCACGGTTTCATGTCACCTACTCTGGGAGGCCCTCTCTGATACCTGTCCCCCTTCATTCTCTGCCCCATCACCCTGTTTATTTCTGTCTTTGCACTCAGCATACTTTGCCACTGCATACTTACTTGTTCGCTGTTCATTTTCAGTTTCCACTAAATGGTAAGCTTCTTCAGGAAGGCAGGGTGGGGTTCTGCCAGTCTGATTCCCTGTTGGCACTCCCAGTGCCTGACACGTGGTAGGCCCTCAGTAGTCACTCAATAAATGAATCGCTGGTGCCTCCACATATACATGAAGTCAACTCCAGCCCATACTCAGCCTGGGCCACAGCCTCCCTCAGCCTCCCTGGCTCAGAGAGGGGCAGTGACTTGCCTGAGGCCACCCAGCAAGAAAGTAGCAGTGCCAAGACTCAAACCTAGTCCTTGTCTCCAAGTCCTTGATCTACTTTCCCAGTTTTCAAACTTCCTTTAGCCACTAAATCCTTTCTGTAAACCAGTGGTTCTTAACCAAGGGCAATTTTACTCCCCAAGGGACTTTTGGCTTATCCCCTGGAGACATTTCTGGTTGTCATAAATGTTAGGAAGATGCCACTGACATCTAGTGGGTAGAGGTCAGGGATGCTACTCAATATCCTACAGTACACATGGCAGCCCCAAAGACAATGAATTATCTGGCCCAAAAGATCAATAGTGCTGAGGTACAGAAACCTTGTTCTAGACCAAATGGTTTGTGGAAAGCCAGCCAAGCTGCTTTGGGGAAGCTCCATGGAGCCCCCAGGAACTGAAGAATGGTGTGGAGACCGCTGCTCCACATCCCAGCTGCCCTGCTCTGCTGAGGGGACCCAGGAACCTTCCTGGCCTTATCTTGGACCCCCTTATCTGATCTCCTGCTGCACCTGACCCATACCTCTATTATACCAAGCACCTCTCTGATTTATAGTCATCGCCTCTCAGGTTGGCTTGCCCCTCAGTGGCGGGCTGTGTCTGACTCACCTCTCTGTACCCCGTGGACCCTAATACAGGCCTGGCTCATGGCTCACATGAGCAAAAATCTGTTGGCTGGAATGTACCAGACAGGGACAATACGCCTCATGGGATGTGTCTGGAGAGCCTGCCCCAGGAGGCTTAAGCTGAACCAGACTCTCCTGACAGGTCCACAAACCACTTACCAGAGTGGGAGAGAATATGAGCCTTCAGCTTATCCGGCCGGTTGAACTCCTTACTGCAGCCTGTGTGCGTCCTAAAACCCAAAGCCAGCCGCTGATCAGGGGGTGCTCACCAAGTTCAGGACCCTCCTGCTGGCCCCTCTGCTAGTCCTGGGCATGACGACCCCCTTGTCCACCCTAATGGCTCAGCAAAGAAGTAGGATGGAGAGTGAAGCCAGCAGGCAGGGCCCAGGACAGGATAAAAGTCGAGAGGGCCTTCAGACCTCAGACCTGACATCTTTCTATCCTGCCACTGGGTAAACCTGCACCCCCTCCATGCCAGTCTCTACTCACGAGAAGGGACATTTGTATTTCTTGAATGGCTCATGGATCAACATGTGTCTCTTCAGTTTGTCCTTGCGATTGAATGCGGACTCACACACTGAGCATTTGTAGGGCTTCTCACCTGCAGGAGACAGGGATGAGGATCCCATGAGAGGGAGTATGAACACGGGGCGCTGAGGTCCCCCACTAAAGGGAAGCAGCTCTTCTAGGGAGGTGGCCTGGGAGAAAGCCTCTCCCATTCCTCATGGCTTTGTTTTGCCAAGAAGAAGGGGCCATTTTCGATAAGATGGTCAGGAAAGGCCTCTCTGATGGGCAACGTATGAGGTGACACCTGAGGGAGCAAGCCATGTGGAAATCTAGGAGTGAGGGTCCCCGACAGAAGGATAGGTGAGGGCACGTGGTGTGTCTAAGGGACAATGCGGAGGCCAGTGTGGCTGGAATGGAGTGGGGGGATGGAGAATGAGACAGAAGATGAGAGCAGCGAGGCTGCCTGGCCAAAAAGAGGGCCTGGAAGGCTGAGGAAGGAGTTTGGCTTTTATTCTGAGCCAGATAAGAAGCTACCAGAGGGGCTGAGCAGAGGAGGGTCAGGGTCTGACTGAAAAGTGTCACAGGCTCCCTCTGGTTGCGTGTAGAGAATAGGCTAAGGGAGGGTGAGGGTAGAGGCAAGAAGGAGGCTGGTACGGAAATGGGAAGGAGTCAAGTATGGGCTATATTTAGAAAGCAGGACTGGCAGCCCTTGCCAATGCATGTGTTGTGGGGTATGAGAGGAAGCAAAAGGTCAAGGATGAAACTATGGTGGGCCAAGTGACAAGGGTGGGTGATCACGGCATTCACTGAAATGGAGTCCACCACAGGAGAGGGGGGAATTACACCTTACTGAGTTGGATCCTTACAACAAACCATGAGGTAAGTACTATCATTATTCCGTTTTATAGATGAGAAAACTGAGGTTCATGATCTACGACTAATGGTTGAAGGAGCTAAGATTCTAGCCCAGCTGTACGATCCAGAGTCCACCTGAGTTGCCCCAGATTATCCAGTGGCAGAACCATTGAGAGGTCAGCTCTCGCCTGACAGAGGCCAGAGGTCACAACCTGCCCTTCGGAAAAGGAATATCACTGGGCTATTTTGATTTCCTGCTATTATTTCCTCTCTATTCTCCCTCTTGAGTAAATAAAGTACCTTTGAAAAATACCAACAACCCCTACCCAGTGATTAAGGAAATTGTGGTCCTTACAATAGAATGCTCTGCGGTCATTAAAAAGATTAAGGTTAGTTTGTGTTTCTTGATCTGGAAAGATCTCCTGAACATACTGCTAAGGGAAAAAGAAAGCTGTAGAATAGCTTAATACAGTCCCATTTTTGTTAGAAAAAAATACAATTCCCACACTCCAAAAAAAGCTCAAGCCGTATGTTTTTGTATATACACAGAATATACAGGGAGAACGGTTGGGGAGGGAACACACCAAACTCTCAGTAGCAATTAGGATTTGAAGGAGGAATTTAACATTTGACTTTATGTACTTCTATACTGCTTTCATTTTTACAATAAGCATGTATTATTTCTGAATAACAATAACCATTTGAAAAGACAGATTGTAATATTTATCAAAATTACTAATGCATATACTTTTTTTTTTAGTAAAATATACATAACGAAGTTTACCATTTTAACTATCTTTAAGTGTATAGTTCAGTGGCATTAAGTATATTCACATGGTTGTGCAACCACCACCACCATCCATCTCAAGAATTTTTTCAGCATCCCAAACTGAAACTCAGTACTGCATAAATGTTTTAACTCAGCACTTCCACTGCTAGGAATATACACTACCGATATACTACCAAAAGCTTGCCAAGGGACCCACACAGCATTGTGTGTGCAAATTAACAGCTGAAAAATAATTTAAGTGTCCATCCATAGGAAACTGGCTAAATAAAAGATTGTTAATGCAGAGGAATACTGTGCAGCTGAGAAAAAGAAGGTGCATTTAAGGAACACCTTCAAGGTATATTGAAAAAAAGGGTACATAGTAGAATTTATAGTATGTGTTCATTTGTATAAAAGTAAGCAAGTATTGTGTATAGATGTAAAATAAAACCAGGATTATGCAGACTTACAGCTGTTGCTTTTGGGGAGGGGAGTAGGAGTATTTTTCAAACTGCAAACCGCAAGTCACAACCTGTTAGTGGTTATTTTAACAACTAAAATTGAACAGAATAGGATAGCAAATATTGCTTTGTTAAACTTCTGTTTCAATATAGTCTATGTGTATACAAGTGTTTCCTGAGTTGCAATATAAAATGTATTTTTTACCAGAGATCATGGTTAAAAAAAATTGAGAAACATTTGGATAGTCCATTTGAGGTGAGATGGGTTTATTTTCATTATGTATCCTTTTATATTGTCAAAGATTTTCTCTTCAGGTATTCTCAATCTTTTAATCCTTTTCAATGAAAAAGAAAACCAGAATGTTTTAATAAAAACATTTTAAAGATGAAAACAAAAACATGTCTCAACTGGGGAACCAAGGAGAAGGGGTTTTGTTTGGGTGGTAATTTTGAGGTGAGAACAGCACCCGCACCCCCAGGGACTCAGAATAGTCTGAAGGGGCTGACTCTTAGCCAAGAGAACTCCCACCAGCCTCTAGGGGCTCATCTCTGCTTTAGCGTTGGTGGGAACCCCTTGTTCACTTGAGAGAGCAGGTGGGTAAGGGGCCAAGAAGGAGATGGAGAGGGAAAGGGGAGGGAGAGGTGGGGAGGAAAGCAAGAGAGGGATGAGAAGAACAAAGAGGGGGTTGAGGATGGGGAGGTGAGGAAGGCAGGAGCTGACAGGAAGCAGGGTACCCACCTGAGTGGATGTGAGCATGCAGTTTGAGGTAGTGCTCCCGCCGGAAGAATTTCTTGCACACCTGGCACCTGAACCTGCCCCCGCTGCCATGTGTGGGCAGGTGACGCCGCAGGTAACGTTCGCAAGGGAACACCTGGTAGAAGAAAGGAGTCAGCTTCAAGTCTGACTCACCAGCCCTCACTGCCTTTTGATCTCAAAGGATCCCTCATTTTCAGCCCTTCCTTATGGAAACACCTTCTTTTCTGTTCACCAGGATTCAAGGCCCATAATGTCAGGCACAGCCCTTAGAACATCATGGCTCCCACTACTCACCCATGTCTGCTTTGAGCTTCTGCCTAGGCTGTTTTTCCTACCCAGAGGGCCTTTCTCTTTTAGCCCGACAAACTCTTACTCATCCTTCAATACCCAACTCAGGTATTATTGCTTCTGTGAAGCCCTCCCTAACTCCACAATGCCACACCAGGCAAAACAAATTCTGCCCTTGAATATCCACCCACACTTTTAAAGTCAGCACTGAACACTCTAAGTTACAGCCCTTTGCTTACAGGGGATCTCCAAGAGGACAGCTTTCATTCCTCAGCACAGGGCCTGGGTCGAATGACTAACAAGTAAAAGAATGAAAGGAAAAAATGAACAAGTAACTAAAGAAATGAATGAAAACATAATAAAAAGTCAAAAACACAGAAGCCAAATTGCCTTCTTCCCATTATAGGATGGGCATTCATTCATTTTTTCATTCATTTAGTATAGAGAAGTGATCAAGGGACAGACCCAACTGCCCTACTACTTATTAGCTCCACCATTTCCTAGCTGGGTGACTGTTCTGTGTCTTAGTTTCCTCATTTTTAAAATGGGATAGTAACAATATGCCTACTTCTTAGGGTTAAATGAGTCAACTGAGGTAAAACGCTTAGAACAGCAAGTGGCACATGGCTCTTGCTCAATTCATGATACCTTTTACATGGACCACAAGTTTCAAAGCTCAAAATTAGACTATATAATTAGAAACATCTACAATGAGGCCGAAGTGATACCAGAGCTATCTTCGAAAATCTGCCATGTAAGGGTGTAAGAAAATGAGTAGAACAAAGACACAAGTTAAACACACCAGGGGTATGCAATCAGCAAAATGCAAACTTTAGGTAACTCCACAGGACTGATGGCCCAGTTTCTTCAACAAATAAATTGAAAGAAAGAAAAAAAGGAACAATAGTGGGGGAAACCTATAGATTAAATGAAACTTTTGTCACTTTGGTCATATCAACCAATCATAATATATAGACCTGATCTAAAAAACAAACTTTACAAAAATTAGGTTGTTTTGGGGACAATTGGAAATTGGAACATAGTCTAGATATTTGATCATATTAAGGGACAGGCTTTAATGAGGGGTTCCAGATTTTCTGAAAAGAAGAACCAACAATAACGAGCTGGAAGCTGGAGGCTGCTGTTGCAATGCTGGGCCTGGGCCTAGGAGAGGCCTCACCCCATGTTAGCCCAGCCTGGCCTGGCCCAGTAGTGGCACAGGATGGCCACCTGTGGTGTCCGATGGGTAAGAGAGGCCAGGCAAAGCTCTTACTCTTCAAAGACGGTGTCGTCTGTGAAAACAATCCCAAGCTTTGTCTGCACATACAGAGCCAGGAGGGGAAGAGACAGTGAGGTCTTCATTCCACCACCTCTCGCCTCTTATTGTTGCAGGAGTACCCACCTTTTGACAGTGTGGGCAGGGGAAGTTGTGAGTGGCAGTCTGTAAGTGGTGCTCCAGGGCCTCGGGGGTAGAGTATTTGTTGACACATTTGACACATCTAAATGGGAAGAAGCAGAAGTGATAAGAGAACAGTGTATGGGGGCTGGACTCTCCCAGCAGGCCCAGGGACCAGCCCCCAGGGCGAAAGGAGGCAAAATCCTATGTTTAATTCATTCTCAAATCAGTCTCCTCTTCTTGCCACTGCCTCTATCCTAGTCCAAGCTGCTGTCTTCTCTCCCTGCTTATGTAAGAGGTTATTCTTGTTTTTAGAAAATATACACAAAAGAGAACAAATAAAGAAGCATCATTCTTTAAAATTATTCTTAAATGGCTCAGAATAGGATAAAGCAAATGTGGTAAAAAGTTAACATTTGAGAAATATGGGTGAAAGATATCTGTGAGAATTCTTTGTACTGTTCTATTCTTTTTGTAATTGAATGTTTTATTAAAGTTTATACAAATTATTAAATTTATATCCTTCAGAAAAGATTCCTTGTGGTTAATAATACTTATCTTAGAATTACAATTATGAGATGTATAATTAAACTGTACAGATTATAAGTAAAATATTGACAGCTATAGTCAAACCAGGTGAAACTTGTTCCTTATGACAAAAATAATCCGTAAATAAAAATTCCACATTGTAAGATGATGACATATTAGCTTGAGTTAAGATATGTTTAACATCTCTTGAGCATTTTGAGAATGACTTTTCTAGTTTTTACAGTTTATATTTTAAGAAAGACACTGAAAAACCTGGAAGGGATTCAGAAAAGAGCATCCTAAATAATTAAAGGAAAAAATATGTCCTAGAAGTATGTTGAATTTTATCTTGAATTTTTTTGAATAATTCTATTCTGCCATCTTGATTGAACCATCCTTTGTACTATTCTTAATAACTTCTCTGAAAGTCTGAAATTTCGTCAAAATAAGTTTTAAAAGAATACTTCCTGAAAGCGACTGCGATGGGGAAGTAGGTCAGGGTGGACGGGGAATTCCTTTTCACTCTATGCGTTTTTGCAGTTTTTAAATATTGCATTGTAGGCATATGTTTTTTGAAGTACGTTATTAATCTTTTTTAAACTCCCTTTTGCTCTTTGACCTGCAAAATAGCTACCAGGAACTTATTTACAAATAAGCAAAGATGAATGTCTAAAGTTCTTCCCTGCAGCATTATTTGTAATAATGACGAAATGGAAATAACCCGACTATCCCACAATAAGGATGGGTTAAATAAATTACAATGAATACTAAGTAGCTGTTTAAAAGGAGGAGGCAGGCCTATTTGTGCTGTAAGGCAAAGATATCCATATTATAGTTTTATGTGAAAAAGTTTTAAGTGATAACACCAAGTGTACAAAGAGATCCTATTAAGTCTCAGTATGGGAGAAATTGCCCAACAGGCTGATGGTATGATAAATTTTCACCAAATTCGATGATTGTGTTTGGGGTGATCTGACTCAAATATAGCCTGTGATATTTATATCTTATCTATAAACATGCTAATTACAGATATATACCAAAGGGCCTGTACCAAGAAGTTAATGAGGGTTATCTTGGGTGTCACGGTTTTGTTTTTTTGTGTGTTTATTTTCCCCTCTTTAATTCCCCCAACACACTTCCACCCCTATGGATGTTGCCATTTCCCCTTAAGAACTGGATCTCTGAAGGTGGGGCATCTCCTCTCACGCACTTACAGCGTGAACCCAGGGTCTGGCACACCCGGGGTATGGTCCGTGGCTCCACTTGGGGCGCGAACCCAAGACCTTCTGCATGTAAAGCAGATGTGCTAACTACTAAACTATGGAGCCACTCCTGTGTGGGTTTTCAAAAGATCCTTTTCTTGGTATTAAACATGAATTTTGTAATTAGGAAAAAAATAATAAATCTTATTTTTTAAAAGGAAAAACTATATATATAGCATATATACAGTGGCAGAAGTGTTTGGGCAGGCCCCATAGGCAGGCCAAGAATATGTAGCCCAAAAGGAACAGAGAAGCCAGACCAATGAGGCCGGGACCCCTGAAAATGGGATGAAACCATAACACCTGCTCAAATGTTATCGTGAGAGAGAAATAAACTCTCATCTTGTTTAAGCCATTGTTATTTTGGCTATCTCTATTTCAAACTTATGTCTAAATTATATGAATAATAAAAATTGCAGCAATGGTATTTATTGAGCACCATGATGTTCCAGGCATCATGTCTAAGTGACTCATACTCGTCTAACTTTATCTTAATAAATAATCCAATAGCGTAGGCACTATCGTACTCTCACTTCATAGCTGAGAAGACTGAGGCTCAGAGTGGTTGAATACTTTGCCAAGGTCATCCATTGGGTTTGTGTCCAGCTGCTATTTGAGCACAGGTACGTGATTCCAGAGCTGTTATTGTTATTCACAACACCATTCTACCCTCAGGCCATCCAGATAGTGACCTACCTCTCTGTACCTTACTTTTGAGCCAGGAGTTCCAATAGCTTTAGGGTCATTGGCACTCTAACTTTGGCAAGAAAACATGGCAAGAGAAGTAACTGACTGCAGGCATGAGACCATCAGCATTGGGCTCAACCCTCAGCCTGCAAACTCCAAGACAAGAGCTCTGAAGCTTCCAAGGTCCTGGACTACAGTTTGAATCTCAGCTCTGTGTTGACATTGTTACTTTGTTAGGCAGGTCACTTCTCTTAGGTGAGTCTCATCTTCAAAATGGAGAGACTACCACTCCTATAGAATGAACTATGTCCCTCCAAAATTCATATTTGGAGCCCTGACCCTCAATGTAATGGTATTTGGAGGTGATTAGGGTTAGATGACATCATGAGGGTAGAGTACTCATGATGATGAGATCAGTGCCCTCTCCTTCTTGTCTATGGTATTTTGTTATAGCAGCCTGAACTAATATAACCGACCTCCTAGGATTGCAGGGATCAATGTCCCTAAGTCAGAACTTGGCACATAGGTGCTCTTTTCCTTCAATTTGGCATCTCACTTCAGAGAGCCACACAGTCACAAGAACTCACAGGTAAGCCACAGATTGTAAGGGCAAAAGCAAAACAAAATGCCCCCTGAGAACAAATGGATATTATTCATCTTTACCCAGAATCTCCACCCCTTGCCTGGTCAAAGCCTTGCCTAGCTTTCCTGCCTCTCTGGCCCCATTTCTCAATCTTCCCCAGGGCCAGTTGCCCTATACCTCATTTCAAGAGTCCCAGTCCCCCTGCCGACTTCTCAAAGCTGTTGTGATTTCTACAAGCCCTCGTGCTCTGACCCCACTTTCTCTCCTAGGCCCCATCTAAATATTCCCATCCACTGCTACTCTACACAATAGTCATTCTAAACCACTTGTTATTTTTTTTATACCCTACACTTGATGGTCCTCTTATTAGGAATGCACTCTACCCTATATCTGGCAAACTCCTACTCATCCTTTAAAATCTGGTTCGGATTTCATTGCTCCTGGGACACCTTCCCTGCCCTACTGTAGTAGTACTATACAATATATATATGCATATATATATATGCATTTTAGCACAGTATATGGTAAGAGCATTTACACACTTGTCTCCCTAAGCAGCCCATGTATTCTAAACTAAAGGTCTATATTGACTTATCTCTAAACTCCAGAAGCTTCACCCAGGAATTAGAGTGCGACCTCCTTAACAGAGGTCATCAGCCAAGTTCCTGCACATACAAATTTGTACAGAGAAGCAAAAGCCATTTTAACATGAAAATATTCATCAGTAAACTGGAAAGAGTCCTCAGATAAACACTTCTCCTTATTTTTCACTAATGTTTATCCCCTGCACTATGTGCTAGGCTTTGTGAGGCAGCTATTCCCAGATGACATAGGGCAAATGAACAGCAAAACAACTACAGGGCCAAAATGTGGGATTTCACAAAGTCACAAAAGTGATGTTGGATATCTGCAGATAATACCATGGACAAAGGAGAATCTGAAGAAGAGACTGGGAAATAATTGAGGAAGAGAAACTCAACAAGGCTGATCGTAGGAACAATAGCTCCAAAGAGAATGCGTTGAAGATCTAAGGACTAAAAGCATGTGGCAAAACTAAGGGAGCCCTCCATCATTTTTGCCAAAAGGACCTTCTTTAGGACTCTAACAGAAGACTAAGGTGACATAAGGAACTGTCAAAAAAAATTACCCCAAATCAAATCTACACTTGATGCATTCCTTGTTCATGCTAAGAATCAGTATATAGCTTCAACTTTAATCTAAATTTTATAGTTTTAAAAAAAGAATCTTATTTTTATGATTTTTGCTTTCAAATACGTGCTTGTTCATTTTTTTTCATTCTAAGAATCCATGTACCATTCCATAATCTAAATTTTGTACATTATCAAATAAAATATTTTCATATTTTTAGGTTAGAAAAAAATCAAAGCTTTTTCCCACTATAAATGAGAAAAGACTCATTTCCCTTTATAAGGATTTTTTTTAGAATAAAAATCTGCCAAGTGGAAGAATAATATAAGGAGGCCTATCATCTTTATGCCCACCAGTGCCAAGGCCCAGAACCCACTATGGTAGGCTGGACCCCAGCCTGAGATTCAATTTCCCCTCTGAGGTGTCTCACTGGTTCTGAGCCATGAGAACCACCAAGCCTGCAGACCCCTGGGCTCCCTGTAGGAGAAGGCAGTAGAAGGGCACATACTTGTAGACAGCGCTGTCCTTCTTGGGGCTGTGCTGTGGCAGGAGGCTGTGGGAGTACTGGTGCACACCCAGGTCATACAGTGAGGGAAAGTCCTTGCCACAGAGGTGGCAGCGGTAGCTCAGCTCCTCCTGGTGGCTCTTGATGTGCTCCAGAAATGTGTCGAGCTTCGGGAATGTCTGCGCGCAGCTTTTCACCACACACTTGTATACCTTGAGGAAAGTCATGGGGCAGGTGAGGGAAAGCAGGAGAGCTGCCTCCACTGCTGCCCGCTGCCCTGTGGCATATGCCTCAAATCCTGTTGGTGGATGACCCTATTGCTATTCCTGTGCTCCCCTGCTGCTGGAGGCCTGGTTTTATTTTTATTGGAGGGTCCTCTCCTCTCAGCCAGTCATAATGGCCCCATTACTCTTCATTCAGAATCTGTGTGTCCTGGGTATGTTTAGAAAAACTACTCAAAATCTAGAAATACAGTAAAAATATGACATTGTGTCCTTCCATTGTCATACCATAGTGGCAGCTCTCCAGCTTGAGCATACATGATGTAACAGATGGCTGGGTGCCAGCCCCAGAGCATCTGATACAGCAGGTCTGGGTGGCCTGAACATGTGCACCCGAACAAGTACCCAGGTAATGTTGGTCCAGGGACCTCACTTTGAGAACTACTGTCTAACAAGCCTGCCCAGGATCATCCACTCTGTGGGAATGTGAATTGTTTTGACTATTTACTATTGATAAGAATCCAGATTATAAAGTTAAATATTAAATTGCAGAAAACTGACTCAATGTAAATGATTTTTGTCAGGTAGAAAAGATAACCCCAAAGGTCATGGGTTTTGTTGCTCTGTAGGACATTACCCAGATTTGTATCTAATTTAGCAATCTTATTCCTTTTTTTCACTGATATAATTATAGGTATAAATAGCAGTATCTCATAATCTCTTTTGAACTGACTCTGTCATCCTTCCAGTTCCCTCATTAATGAGTTATATAAAATGCTGACTCATGTTCACTATTTCATTTATATGATAATTATGTTTTTAACATTTTGAAAATTGTACTTCGACAAGTGGTACACACTCCTGGTTGCCTACACAATTCCACACGTTCCTTTTTTCCTAGCAAAGTGAATCATGACTTGCTTAGGGTGGCAACATTTCCAGTTAAAACATTTGATACAATCTCCCTAGCTCCCTTGTCAGCCATGTGACTCCTTTCTTGCCAGTGATATGTAGGCAGTAGTCTTTAGGGAAGGCATCAACTCCAGAACAAAAAGGCAAAAGCTTCCTAGGAGAAATTCCCTCTGTTTTTTGCATTTGTCCTAACTGAATACAGATGTGATGGCTGGAGATATAGCAGCCATCTTGCAATGTTGAGACTGAGAGCCACATGCTAAGGATGTCAGAACAGAAGGCCAGAAAAAGCCTGAGTCCATGATGACATATCTGACCTGTTATACAAGCCCAACACTGCCTACTTATGACTTCTTGTGATGTAAGCCAATTTCCTATTATTTGCAGCAGAATAATATATTCCTAAATGACAGAGCACATGCACTGGCTCTGACCAATAAGTGATCTTCCGGGAAAGGTTTCCTTGCTCCTGAAAAAAGACACAGAAAAGATAACCTTTTTGTTCATGGATAATAGTATGTCAGGACTGCTGCTCAGAAAGAGTGACAACATCTCAGGACCACAGGTGAGCCATCAGTAAAAGAAAAGGCCACATGGTGGCGATAAGCTAAAAAGACACAGGGTCCTTGATGCTAAGTTGAGTCAACTGGCTATTTCAGGCCTGGAGCTTCCTTATCTTGCGTTCTCTTGTTATGTAAGTTGACAAATTTCCTAATTGTTTAAGCCAGTTTGAATCAAAGTTTTCTGTAATTTGTTCAAGGATATCCTAACTTAACTCTATTAACCCCCCTGCAGGGAATCTATCATAAGGAAAAAATCAGACGTGGATAAAGATTTGATTATGATGATGCTCACTATGGTTTTGTTTATAAAAGCAAAACTTAGGAAATAACCTCAATGTTCAACAATAGGGGATTTTTAAAAACGTAGTCATTAAAAAAATAGTGACCGGAGAAAATACTCAGAATATAAAATTAGGTTAAAAAATAGCACAAATCTCAAGAGAATTTATGCTGAGTGAAAAAAGCCAGTCTCAAAAGGGCACATATTGGATGACTCCATTTATACAACATTCTCAAAATGATAACTTATAAAGATGGAGAACCAATCGGTGGTTTCCAGAGACTAAGCATATTGGGAGAAAAAGGATGGGTATGTCTAATAAGGGGCAGCACAAGGAAAATCTCTGTGGTGACAGAGTAGTTCTGCGCTGTGATTGCAGTGGTGGCCACACAATCTACACAGGTGGTAAAATGACGTAGAACTACACATACACTTGACACCAATGTCAGTTTCCTAGGTTTACGCTGTAGTTATATATAAAATGTAATCACTGAGGGAAACTGATTAAAGGGTATAAAAAAACCTCTCTGTACTGTCTTTGCAACTTCCTATGAATCTACATTTATTTCAAAATAAAAAGTTTTTAAAAAGCTATCTCCAAAAAAGCACAATGCAAAATTTTATGTGTATACACATCCTAATTAAAATTTTTTTAAAAAGTCTATGGCCATGCCACCCTGAACGTGCCCAATCTCTAAGCAGGGTCGGGCCTGGTTAGTACTTGGATGAGAGACCACCTAGAAATACCAGATGCTGGAGGCGTTAAAAAAATTAAAAAATTAAAAAATTAAAAATCAAATAAATAAATAAATAAATAGCACAGAAACTCCACTAATACTGGATTTTGTGCTGTATTCTTGGGAGAACGTATTGCAAGGTGATTAATGACCTGGGGTTTGGGGAAAAATGAACCTGGCTCTGAAGCCTGACTCAGTCACTTACTGGTGGTGTGACTCTGGATGGGTTACTGAGTCACTCCTCTGAGCTTCAGTCTCTTTATCTGGATATACCGAAAATAACTATTTCTAAGGTTGTTACAAAGATTAAATAAAATATTGGATGTAAAGCATTTAACAGAGTGCCCAGCATATAATAAATAGTAGATGTTAACTTATATATTCTTCAGAATTTCCTGAATTTTCTAATTCTATATTGGGCACATGATATTTTTATAAGGAGGAAAAAAAATAACAATAAAGGGTATCGTAAAAATAAAGATTGAAATAGTTACCATATAATGCAGCAATTCCACTTCTAGGTTTATACACAGGAGAACTGAAAACATACATTCATACAAAAACTTGTACGTGAATGTCCACAACAGCATTATTCACAATAACCAAAAACAGAAATAAGCCAAATGTTTTTTAACTGATGAAAAGAGGAACAAGACATTCTATGTTCATATAATGGAATATTATCCTGTCATAAAAAGTGTAAAATACTGATACATGTTGCAACATGGATGAACCTTAAAAATATTATCTCAAAAGGCCATATATTATATGATTTCATTTACATTAAATGTCCAGTATAGGTAAATCCATAGACAGAAATAGATTAGGGGTTACCAAGGGCTGGGGGAAGATAGAGTGGCTGCTAATAGGTATAAGGTTTCTTGTTGCAGGGCTGAAAATGTTCTGGACAGTGGTAATGGCTCATGAGCTTATGAATATACTAAAAATCACTGAAGTGGACATTTTAAAAAGGGTGAATTTTATGGTATGTGAATTATATCTCAATTTAAAAAAAAAAGACTGCAGTCCTATATCCTCTTGGTAGGTATGTTTTTAGACATTATATCTTCTCAGGATATTAATAATTTTTCCTGCAACTGATTCCTTCATTATATGACCCTTAAGAGGTGGGCTTCCTCTCTCAGGCTAGTGTCATAATGGCCCAGTAAGGTGGCCCCACTCAGACAGAATACAGGAGGAAGCTTGGCCTATCATGAGTGGTTAGATGGTAGCTCAGAGCAACTGAGGCCCATTCCTGTCACTTTCTAGGTCATGTTCAGGACCCCAGCACCAGCCAAGACTCATGACTAGGGTAGATGTGGCCCCCCGCACTGCCCACCAGACACCTACCTGTTCGTTCTTATGCTGGGTCATGTGGGACTTGAGCTGGAAGTAAGTGCTGAACTTGCTAGGGCAGAACTGGCACAGGTAAGAGCTATCGATGAGGACCACCTGCTTGGTTTCCAGCTTGCCCCCCTCATTCTCGCCTGTTGTGGGCAAGGCCGGGGGCTGCGGGGCACTCGACAGCGTCTGGCCCAACCCTAGTGAGAAAGTCAGGTGGGGAAGGGGGAAATCATTGATAAAGGGAGAAGAAGAGTCAGGACAGAGAGCCACACCATTCAGGAAGGATTCACAGAGTATCTCCTGAGTGCTCTGAGGCATTTACCCTACCACCTATCACGTGCTTGGTGTTAGACACTGTATTCAAGGCACTATACTCAGAGTCAGCTGGTATGCACTGGTATCACCATTCCAGGTGCTAAAAATACTGAAATACATTACGATTGATAAGTAGCTACTGCCTCAAGTTTCCCCTCCCTGGCCTTCCCCTCAGACACTCTAGATTTCTCCATGGTTGTTAAAAATCCTGAACACTACTCCTAGCTCCTTGCCTCCCCAGCTCCTTGTTCTAATTATAATCATTTGTTTAGTTGCCCTTCCCTCACACTCCCTGAGGACAGGGGCCTGGCAATGTCATAGGCCTCCACAAGTGTTTGCTAAATAGTTAAACCTTTGACGCTAGGCACTACATCAAAGAAATGTAAGAAATAGTTTATTCTTCAAGGAATTCACAAGAACTCGCAAGGTACACACAGAATGACTA
Source organism: Pteropus medius (assembly GCF_902729225.1). Lineage (NCBI taxonomy): Eukaryota > Metazoa > Chordata > Mammalia > Chiroptera > Pteropodidae > Pteropus > Pteropus medius. The sequence continues at coordinate 7,657,563 of NW_024342471.1, read as the reverse complement.
AATACAGTAATGACAGAATATAGTAAGGGCTAGTTACAACATACGTTTTTTGCACAGAAAAACCCCCCCTTCCTTAGCTGGTACAGGACAGACATTGCTCACTCATGGGGCTACACAGGAAGGTTTAGGCCTTACACTGTCCAATACAAAGGCCACAAGCCACATGCAGCAACTGAGAACTTGAAATGTGGCTGGTCAAAATCTGATGTGCTATAAATGTAAATACATCCTGGATTTCAGAAATTTAGCATAAAAAAAAGAATGTAAAAGAGCTCATTAACAATTTTTTATATTATATGTTTAGTGATAATATATTGGGTTAACAAAACATGATTAACATTAATTTCGCTTTTTAATTTTTTTTATGCAGCTACTAGAAATTTTAAATTGCATATGTTGCTCATATTATATTTTTGTTGGACAGCACTGCTTTAGGGCTTGAAGTCCTCAATCCCAGTGCAAGAGAGGAATTAAACCAAGATCAGGGACAGGGTCATTAGCTCAAGGACAAGGGATAGCTCAGATAACAATCCTAGAAACAAAAAAGGACTCTGGAGACCATCTGCCCACAGATATCAAATAGATTTCAATTTCTGACCAACTGAGAGTGACTGCCAAGGGTGATATATTGAAAATAGATTCTGAGGCAGAATCCAGGCTCAGCTTAAAAAAAAAAAAAAAAAAAAAGATAGGTGATTGATTAGTGATGCCTGCCATGGGTACAGTATTACAGTAATGCCATACATATGGTACATCTGTCATCCCTGCTTTCATCCTACACCCCAGTTTATAGATAAAGTAGACTGAAACTCAAAGAGGTCAAGGACGTTGCCTAAGTTCACAGTTAACAACAAAACCCGTGAAGCTGCAGAGGAAAGGTGTGGGAAAAGTGGTGTTCCCCACTTCCACCCACCTGTGCTTTCCTCGTCCTCCTGCCTGCTGGGGTTCAGGGCCATGACCTGTACAGTCACAGAGTTGCGAGAGACGGTGCCACCACTGCGCCCTGGAGGCCACACCTTGTGGGTCTGCATGTGCTTTTTGACATTAGACTTCTGAGCAAAGGCACGGCCACACGCAATGCACTGGAAGGGCTTCTCACCAGTGTGGCTGTGGGAAACAAGGCGTGTCAGCTCCCTTGTGTAGGAATGAAGATGTGGCCTCAGCCCAGGAGCTCACAGTCACCAGAAAGATCCAGACAGAGCATCCAGATGCTGTCAGCCACCATTCTGACACCATGAGAACAAACCCTCTTGCTGAAGCAGGCACTGAGTGTAGCTAGAAAGACCCCGTGCTCTTGGTGACATTACTAAGCTGTTGAATCAACCAGCCCCAGAGCTGACCTTGTCTGTGGCCATCTCATAATGTGAGATGAAACATTTCCTGTCTAAGGCCATTTAAATAGGGCTTTCTGTAATTCGAAGAAGAAAATATCCCAGCTGTCACAACACAGATTTGTACCCTTATTTAGTATTTTCCTCCAAATTAATTTCCTGTTTTAAAACTAAAAATATTTGGGGACGTGGTTCCATAGTGTAGCAGTTAGCACGTCTGCTTTACATGCAGAAGGTCTTGAGTTCACGCCCCAGTGGAGCCACGGTCCATGGTCTATGGCCATGCCGCCCTGAACAAGCCCGATGTCTGATCTCGGAAGCTAAGCAGGGTTGGGCCTGGTTAGTACTTGGATGGGAGACCACCTAGGAACACCAGGTACTGTAGGCATAAATAATAATAATAAATAAAAATAAATAAAAAATAAATAAAACTAAAAATATTTTAAAATAAAGATTCCCAGTGTTATTGCATGTGAAAAAACCATTCAATGTAAATACAAATTACGAAAAGTAAGCAAAAAACTCAGTAATTTATAAAACCATATTATTAAGATCTAAACTTGCACTGCTCAATAGACACAAGCCACATTGACTATTTAAATTTAAATTCATTAAAACAAAATTAAAAATTTAGTTTCTCAATCGAATACTCAATAGCCATATATGTTTAGTGGCTATCCGATTGGACAGTGCCAATCTCTGAAGAAAGTCTTATGGACAACACCAGTGTAGATCAGTGGTTCTCAACTGAGATTGATTTTGCCCTCCATGGGACATCTGGCAATGTTTGGAGGTATTTTTGGTTGTCATAGCTGAGGGAGGAGGGGGTGCTATTGACATTTGATGGTTAGTGGAATGAGGAATGCTGCTAAATATTCTACCAGGCATAGGTCAAACCCCCACAGAAAAGAACGATGTCATCTAAAATGTCAATAGTGCCAAGGTGAGAACCCTTGCCACTTCCTGCCAAGGTTGGAATCTTAGGTTCCTGTTCTCTCTTGTTCTCTCTTGTTCTCGCTCTCTCTCCTTCCCCTCAACTATAAAAAATAACCAAGCATGTGAGAATGTGTAAGGTATTAAGATAAATTAACACCAAATTGAGGCTCTCTCCTTTGACTCTCCGAGGACTGAAAGAACTTGAAAAGAGAATAATTTTCTCACTGTATCTTTCAGAACGTCTCAACATCACATCCACAAACCACCTAAAATCATCTCATGTACCAATGTACCCCATTCTTTGAGAATCACTGAACAAGTCTACCCCTCCACTTCGCAGAAGGAAATCCTGAGGTCCAGAGGGGCTCCCTGCATGTTCTTGGGACAAAAGGTATCATGGTCAGTCCTAAGAGCAGAGAGCTCAGAGTCATATTTGCAGAGCATGGCAGCCCTTGAGGTCAGCCATTTCTGAAAAGCCCCTATCAGTTCAGGTACATTTCTCCTCCCACCTCGCCCAACTCAGACCTTCCCCATCACAGCAGGCAGGCCCCACAGCTTTCACAGATACTTCCCACTGCTTCTGAAAGAAAAAGAGGACAACAATCCTGACATGGACTGATGGTCTGAAAACCATGACAGGATGGATGGGACCTTGGTTATCACCGGGCTGAGGGACTGAGAAGGGAGCCTAGCTTCCACTGTGGATGGCCCCCAGCCAGGGCTACCCAGGAGCCACTTGCCCAATCATGCCTGGGTACCTTCGGATGTGCTGCTGCAGGTCGAAGTTTTTGGTGAATGACTTATCACAGTATGAGCACTTGAGTTTCTGAGCCTTTGGCTTCCCTGCAGCTGAAAGACAAAGTAAGAGGAGGAAAATGGTGAAGCTGGCAGCATAACTGTGGGGCCAAGGGCAGCCTCCACCCACTCAACTCCCTGGACCTGAGGCCAGCAATCCCAGACCGCAAGAGGTCTACACCCATGGACAGGCAGGAGAAGAGGTGCAAGTGAGCCCCCTCACAGTGCTTGGGGGAAGAAAGCCCAGGACATACTATGGCTGGGAGACCAGGACAAAACCCTCAAAGGTTCTCTTCTGACCTAGGATAAAATCCAACCTCTCTGCTGTGATCTACAGGGCTCTGCATCCCCGTTGCCTGCCAACCTCATCATTCTCTTCATCTAGCTATGGTGGACTCCTTGTTAACTTTGAAAGACTGCAAAAGTCCCACCTCAGGACCTTTGCACCTGCTGTTCTCCCTTGTCTGATATGTTTGCTCCTCAGATATCCACGGGGCTGTTTCCTTCTCATAGGTAGCATTTTCCAGCCTCTCCTCAGTATTCCCAATCACAGTACCCTGTTAATCTCCTTCCAAGAGTAACCCATAAATATTTACTTATTCCTTGTCTGTCTCTCCCATTAAACTGTGATAACTGAGGGTAGGGAAATCCTGGACCAAGATGTTGGATTCCCAGTGCCTGACACCAAGCCTGGCACACAGTTGCTCAACACATATTTGTGGAAGAAAGGCAGCGTGGAAGTAGTTTACTGAAAAGCCCCTGGGGCTCTCTGCATTTGATTTCCCCACTCATAACCACTTCCTCACACTGTCCCCAAACCCACACTTAACATCTCCAAAGCAGTGGCAGACATTGCTGCTTATCTGCTAATACCAAATTCTCCCCTTCTTTTCTCATGAGTGCCCTATATAAGGGGAACATCAATGTTCCTGGCTAAAAGAGACATTTCCTAGCTTCCTTTGCTGCTATATATGGTCATGTGACTAAGTTTTGACCAATGAGATGTAAGGGAAAGCATCACGCAAAACTGCTTGAAGCTGGGAGACACCCCTTTTATCTTTCTTACTACCTGGAATATAAAATTGATGACTGGAGCTCCAGCAGCCATATTACACAAGGAGGCATCCTGATAAGAGAAGCCATGAACCGGGGACAGTAGAACAGAAAGACAGAAGAAATGTGGGTGCCTGATACACATGATCACCAGATCGCCTGCCTCTGGCCTTATTTTGCACAGGAGAAAAACAAAATTGTATTATTTTGAAGTCACTCTTATTTTAGATCTTCTACTACATCAACCAAACTTAACCTTAACCATCATAAAAGGAAAGACTAGAACTAAGCAGCCTGCGGATAGGCCAATGCTCAGGAAAGATGCTCATGACAGGCTGTGGGCCGACCTTCCGGGAGTCCACTGGCACCTTTGGCCCGTCGGGTCTTCAGCGTTGGTGGGGAGTCAAAGGTAGCCACTGTGCCCCCAGTAGCACTGGTCATGGGGTCAGCAGGGTTTGGTCCTTTGGGTTTGAATCCCTGTTTGCCAGGGCTGTACACCGGCGGGGTGGGGTATACTGGAGCTTCCACACACTGGTTTGGCACCTGAAAGGACAGGAGAGTCAGGGATAGAGCTCAGGGAAGGGAAAGGAAGAGCTACCTCAGCCAGGGGTATGCTCACTGCAGCCCTGGTGACCTCGCCACTCCCCATCTATAGTGCCATCCTAACTCCTCCATCTAGCTCAGTCACTCCAGTCATTTCCAAGACCCCTTAGAACTTCATGAAGCCAACAGGCTAGAAGCAGCTTTGAAGCCAGGCTGCCTGGGTTCAAATCCTGACTCTGACGCTTATCACCTAAAAGATTTGGGCAAGTCTTTTAACTTCTGTTTCAACATCTGTAAAATGGGGCTAATCATAGTACCTCTCTCATTAGGTTGTTATGAGGATTACTGGAGCTGACAAGTAAAGAGCTTAGAACAGTGCTTAGTATACAGTAAGTACTCAATAAACATTAACTGTTATTATTGCCATTATTATTGTCATTAGTAGCTTGCTTCCACAGGAGAACCAGGAAATCAGAAGGGTCTGTGCCCTCGCCAGAAACTCCACTTCTTAATTGATCCTGCCTGACACCACACCAGCAGGCATCCCTCAACTGAGAATTGACACTAAAGCCACAAGAAATTACCAAATGAATTCTGAGCCACTGAAAGTTAACACTAAGCTTGTATCACGACACTGGGGCATTGTGAAAATTTCATTTATTCATTCACTTATATATCATTCATTGGTCTTTCTGGGAAAGCCTATCCAAAATTTCACTTCCTATACTTCTCTGCTTTTTCTCCTTAGACTTATCATTATGTCATAAGTTATATATTTTACTTACTAATCTTGTCTATTATCTAGTTCCATGAAGGCAGAGATTTTTGTTCTGCTTTTGTTTACTGGTCTGTCTCTAGGGCTAGAGCAACACTTGGCACAGAGTGGAAACTCAATAAATATTTGTTGAATGAATGAATTCATTTACACGTGTATTGGGCATCTGATATGGCATCAGTAGGTGGTTCTGCCAGATCTTGTCTGTTGGCCCTTGGCATCATTCCCACATCCTTCCATGCTCTCCCCTGAAATGCAGGGTGGGAAACTTAGAGCCACATTCCCAGACTCCCTTGCCAGCATGGTTCTGAACACAGATTAGGTCTGCCTGCGAGAAGCATCTGCATGAGATGCAGAAGGCAGAAGGGAGGTAGAAACCATTCTCTAGCAGCCATGGTGGGAGCAGGTGGGTTTACAGTCGTGAGTTTTGCAGTGGCTGATTGAACAATACATTCTCCTCCTGACCACCAGCCCTGAGGATGGCAGGGCAGCTGAAATATAGGCAACAGAATCCTACAGTTTCCTCACCTCTGGGTGCAGCAGCAGTGTCTTGGCTCTCTGGGACAAGTGACAACAGTGACTCTGAAATCAGTGGCACCTGCCAACCCTGACTTTTGTTCCTCTAGTCCTTCCGTCAGCTTTGTAAGAACCTAAATTTCTGCATTAAATCCCTCTGCCAGAAATACCTAGAGTGGTTTCTATTTTCCTCACCAATACAGTACTCAATATTCAGTTGTCACACGAATGAATTCACCCATCATTCCAGTCATTACTGAGCAACTATGTGACTGCCACTGGGTTAGCTTTGATTATCCTCAATAGCTCTGCAAGGGGAATTCCAATTTTAGAGGACAGAAAACTGAGGTCATAGGGCTCTATTTCAGATACCTCCTACAAGTGTACTATAGGCCAGGTATTCTGCTAGGGGCTAAGGATGCAAAATGAAAGACTCAGGCTCCAACCTCAAAGTATACCCTCATCTACATGGAAAATAAACAGCAGCAGCTCCCCCTGTGCTGGCCCCTCTGCCTAACAGGTCACCATCATACTCTCAGCATCTCACTGACTTAATTTTTCTTTTTGAATTCAACAAAGCCCTTAGGCAAGCTTGCTTTCTTCTCCCAGGCTAGGGCAAATCCCCTTGCAGGCTCTCATAACATCACGTAACTGGTAGTGGGATTTTCCCACTGGTCTGGTTCTCCCTACAAATAAATGCTACCTGACATGGAATGTCTGTATGACCGATTCTAGGGTTCCTGCGGGATAATGTGCCCTCAAGTGCAGGCAAGCTCTTGCTGTCATAACCAGGCTCCTAACATTGGTGTCTGGTAAGATTTTAAACTCTTAGCACCTTGAGAGTATACTGTTTATACTCAGAGCTCTTCAGCATGGAGTTAGTATGGTATACATGGTGTACTGATTGCATAATGGTCTCAAATCTTTACCTCTCCCTGTACCCATGCTTTTTGTGGTATGACTTTGCAGTTTTTCCCATCAAGAGATGGTGTCTATTTCCCTACTCCTTAAATCTAAGTTGGCCTTGTGACCTGCTTCAATCAACAGAAGTGACACTGTGTCATAACTAAACCTCAAGAAGCCCTGAGCATTTCTTCTTGCATTACTGTACCTCTACCACTGCAGTGAGAACATGCCTGGCTAACCGGATGAAAGATGCAGTGAGCAGAGCTAGGTCATCCCACTTATCCTACCCCAGGCCACTCTAGAGCAGCCAACGTCCAGACACGTGGAAGAGCGCAGCCAAGATAAGTGGAGTTGTCAAACTGACCACCATAGACGTGAGAACAATAAACACTTTTTGCTACCATACCAGCAGTCCCCAACCTTTTTGGTACCAGAGACCAGTGCTCCCTCCACCCCAACCACTATCCTCTGCTCACCTCCAGGGGTGGGTAGGGCTGCATTCCCAGCGCCTGGATCTCCACCGTTCCACTTCCAGCCAGGGGTGCCGTGGCACTGTACACCTCCACCACACTATTCGCACCAGGGTTGGGACGTCCAGGGGGGCCCAGGCTCTGAGGCGGGGTGGGAGGGGCTGAGGGCTGAGGGGCAGTGGAGGAGGGGGTGGAGGAGGTGGTGGAGGCTGGGTGAGGTAGCTGGGTGCAGAATGCATGTTCAGGCTACTCTGAAATCAGAAGAGAAAATTAAAGTGTCATACCTCTTGACACCAGCTGTCTTATTTATCAGTGAGGAAGGACATTTGCCTTAGCTAGCCATGTGGAAGGAACTGCCACTCACAAGGCTGCTCAGAGGACAGGACTGACAGGGAGCATGGAGACAAAGTCATGGGAGAATTCACAGGAACCATCAGCCAGGTGCTGCTATCCTTTTTCTCTATGAAAGTTGTTAAAAATGGCCCAGCTTGTGCAGAAATGATTTCATACAGCAGGACTAATGTTGCTATCTTTGGAAGGGCTTGCTTGTAGGACTGGCTCTTGACTGGCATCTGAGAACCTGCCTTGTAGAAGGTTCCCTATGTTGATAAGGATGGTGAACATCTTCCCATCTTGGAGTCTGGAATTTTGGTCATAATGGTTGGGAGACTATGTGACCCATCTCCAATAAAGGCCGTGGCCTTAGGAGTCTTGGATGTGCTTCCCTGGGCAGAAACACTGCACATGTTTTGCTGCTCTTCACTGATGGAGGAAAAGTGTGTTTTGTGCAGCCTCATCCCACTTCCCCAAGGAGAACTGTAGAAGCCTGTGCCTGGATTCGTCCAGACTCAAGTGGATGTGTCTTTTTCCCTTGGTGATCCTGCCGTGTGTCCTTTTGCTATAATAAACCACAACCATGAGTACAATCATCCTGAATCCTGGGAATCTTCCTAGAGTGTCACTAAATGGAAAATCTCAAGGAGCCACTGTTCTGAGGAATATTTTGGGAAATACTGATATAGAGCTCTAGGCATAGAGAATGACGTTAAATAAAAAGCAAAGCAAGAAAAACAAGTTCCAGAACAGTGCATAGCATGTAACATGACCAGTTTATATAGATGCGTATATTACAAATATATTTATACTAAAAAAAGCTATTTATTTCTCTATTTGTATTCAAAGGTCAGGAAAGCCAGATACCAAAATTTTGATAGTGTATTCTTTAAGTGGAGTATGGGTGACTGATTGATTTCCCAGCTTTCATTCTGAAAAATGTCAAACCTACAGAAAGGCTGCAGAAAGAACACATCAAACCTTCTTTATATTTCATCTAATTCTCAGTTGTTACCATTTTGCCACATCTGCAGTATGTATGGCAAAGCCACATGAGAATTGTATTTCATCAAGCCTCTTGAGAATTAGAGACATCATAACACTTTACTCCTCAATACTTGTACTCAGATGTATCTCTTAAGAAGGGTATTCTCCTATATAACCACAATTCGATGATCACACTCAAGAACTGATTATTGATATAATACTATTATATAAAATATTCAAATTCCTCCCTAGTTTGATTTTTCCCAGTGTCCCAATAATGCCTTTACAGCTTTTATCCCCCAATCCAGGATCCAACCAAGAACTGTACATTGCAGTTGGATACCATGCCTCTTTACTTTCCAGATTATAAACAATTAACTTTTTTTTTTACTTTCCTTTTGTGTATTTTCTAATATTTTCCTAGTGGATACGGAACATTTTTGTTAAAAATAGAAACAGGAGTCAAAATAACCGGACTATGGCTATAAAACCCCAAAGTTATGTTGTGGGTCCCCACTGCAGTGGCAGCTTCCCCACCCACAGCAGGGCTGAGCAGGGAAGGCTAATTGTCCTCCTCAGTGTGGGGAGAGGTGGGGCCCAGCCCCCTTTTTTCTACAAGATTCTGAATCTGCAGGAGTCAATATGCAGGCCTGGAATAAAGACCCTAAGAGAAGCCAGCCCCCCTCTTACCTGTACGGGTGGGGGGCCTTGGGGGATGGCTTGGTCCAGGGACGTGAAGGCCGACATGGCAGACATGAGCACGTCATCGCTCACCAAGATGTTCCCCTGTACCAGGGTCTGGATCAGCGGGGACGGGGGCACTGTGATGTATGTGGAGATCTAGGCAGAGAGAGGGGGGTGGGGAGGGAAGAAGAGTGGGGGTGGGGAAGAAAGAGAATGAGAGAGGGAGGGAAGAGAGGGAGGAAGGGAGAGAGGAGAGAGAGAACATGTGTGAGGCTCTGGAAGGAAGCAGAAGGCATGATGCAAAAGATCTGGGTTCTGGAGTCCCACAGACCTGAATTCCATTTCTACCTCTGCTGCTCCCTGCCGCTGTGACCCTGGGAAAGTCACTCCACCTCTCTGACCATCCATCTCCTCATCTAACAAATAAGAAGAATAAGTCACACCTCCCTGTAAGGCACATATGTTATGACCTAGCAATAATACTTTCTGGCATCTATCCTAGAGAAATATTCACACATGTCCACAGGAAGTCCAGGAACAAGAATACTCTGCAAAGCATTGCTTCTCACAGTGAAAACTGAAAATAAATTTGAGGCTCATCAACAGGGGAAGATTAAAAAAGACAACATAGTCATGGATAGAACACTACACAGCAGGTAAAAGGTACTACATAAAAATCAAATTATATAATAACATGTACATTATATGCTCTTATTCTTAAAAACCTAAAATAATACTAACATATAATTCCTGTGGATACTTAAATAAGTATGAGAAAATATCTTAAAAACTTGAAAAGAATACCCATCAGCAGTTACCTGGATGCAGAGGAGGAATAGTGCCAGAGGGGCCTTGATTTGTAACATTCTAACTTTTAAAAAGAAGTGAAACATGTATTACTTGCAAACATACAAATGATTAATAAAAATAATATTACACTCTCAGGTTAATAGGATGAAAGGCAGATCTTACAAGAGAGTGTCAAACTACACTGACTGCTCCTTTTAGTAGATTATAAAGGGTGTTTTGTTTAATGTTGCTTTACTTTAGTGGCAGACCCTTGGTATCTTCCTAGGTCACCCTGAAGAGGAATTTTCACTCAAAAGGCTAATCAGCTTTGTTTTGCTTCTGTAGATATGCTTGCTGCATAGGCTGTACTCAAAATTAACTAAAGACTCATCCTCCCTTTTGCTTGTTCTAAGCAACAAATGTAACTGCCTGTACCCCCTAGCAACTTCCGTGCTTTGTAACCATTTGAGGACAAATTAACCAATCAGCCATGCCAAATAAGCTCTATATAAGCAAAGTTGCAATTGAACTCAGGGCCCAGATCTTCAGAGCGCTAGCTCCTCTGAGACTGCCGGTGTAATAAACCTGAGCTCTCCAACTCTCCAAGTGGTGCTTGGTTTCTCACTGGTCTGATTTTGCAACATTTCTGCAACAACCTGTCTCTGTAGGACCTCTGAGAACAGCAGCAACTGGGCCCCTGAACCCAGAGTCCCTGTTCAAACAGGATGTCCTTGCCTTCAACCAAGCAAGGACAGCCCAGGCAAGTTAGGGAAACACCCCACATTATGGCCAGAAAAGGCAGTATAGATTCTGGCTCATGTACATTTTTACAATGTCATATGTGTCTAGCTGAGATGAAAAATGGGAAATTGTATCCATGTCCATCCAAGTCATTTAGGCAGGGGGATTCATGTTTGATGATAACTGACCATTCGGGTGCTAAAGTTATTTTCTTGCCCAGAACTGGAGGAATTTCCTTCTTTCCTCCTACTGAAAAAAAAAGAGGGGGGTGGTGGTGGTGGAATATTTTCTTTTAAGAAAAGTTATAATCAAGGAGTGAGAAAAATGACGATGTTCTGTGTTAGAAGATGTCTAAGACAACTTGAAAAGTTTTAATCTACACGTCCTGTGGGTCTGGGATGAAGGCTTTAATTTTAATAGCAGGAATTATGTCTGTAGAATGGAGGAAGATAATGTTTTAAAGGAATAAGGAGAAAAGAAGAAATTGGAGGGAAATTTAACTCCTTGATCTGGCATCCTGAGACATGCCCAGCTTCCTTTAGGAGGATTCTTTAATCTAAGAGCCCAACCCAGGGCCTTTGCTCCAAAACTATGTTCCTGACTGAGGACTCTGCAAGATTCTCCAGACACCTCCGGCGTAGAATACTCTTCCCCAAACTGGTTACATGACTCATTCTCTTACCTCCTTAGGTCTCTGCTCAAATGTCACCTCTTCACAGAGTCTCTCCCAAGCACTGTATACAAAATGGAAAAACCTCCCACTTCTGTCCTGGCATCCTCTCTCTCTCTGCATTTAACGTCCTGTAAAAAGTATCTCTCTACACTTATTTGGGTGCTATCTAACCCAACTCTGTGAGGACAGTGACTTGGTCTGTTTGCCCACCACTGTACCCCAGTGCCTGACACACAGTGGGTGCTCAAAAAAAGACTTACTGAATGAATAAAAAAACAATTAAAATACCTGTCGATTTGCAGGAGGTGGGGCCTGCTGGACTGCTGTGGGTGCTGCTGAAGGTGTGTAGATGCTGTTGGTGGCTAGTGAGACTGTGGCCAGGGGTGGGGCATTCCCCTGACACTGTTCCCGCTTGTGGGTCATAAACGCTGGCAGTGAGTTGAACTGCTTCTTACACTTCCCGCAGAGAAAGACATCCTCATCATCTAGGGGTCACATGGCAGAATAGCACAGGTAGGAGAATAACAAAAAAAAAAAGCAACAACAACTTTAACGGTATTCTGTGATTCCACATGCATGTGTCAATTTTGGCCTTCTTGCTTCTTAGGAATTTCCAGAACCATATAGGCACTTGCAGGAGTATATCCAGTCATGTGCATAAAGGTATCAAAAAATTAGAATCAGGAAATAGCAAAGTGATTCGTTTCAGAGTTGAGAACTTCAGAATCTTTATCCTGAATTTATTCATCAGTCACTAAATGGGCCACATAATCACACTCTTCTGTGCCTTTACAGCCCATTTCCCTGTAGTCATGATAACTAAGTCATGATAACTAAGAACAACTCATTCTACAAGAATCAGTTCAGATGTCATCTCCTCCAGGAAGCCTTCCTAAAGTAGTGGCCACAGTTCCTTCCTCTAGGCTTACCTCTTCTAACACACTTTTCCCATCACTACCAGACTGTAAGTCCCCTAAGGGAAGAAAATATGTCTTATTTATATTCACCATAACTGCAATATCTCCTGGGCACATAGGAGGTCCCCAGTGGATGTTTGTTGAATGAAAAACTAAATGAATGATTAGCTACAGTTAACACAACCCATTATTGAGGGTCTACAACAGGCCATACAATGTGCTCAACACTTGACATGCTGTGGCAGAAATGTCTAATCATCACCCAATACTCACTCTCCCTTCTTAGACAGTAATATAAATTTTAGTGAGAAACATGGCTGTCTAGTTAAAGGCTATATTTCCCTGCCATTTTTACAGCTAGACATGTCATGTGACTAAATTCTGACCAATAGGACAAGAGAAGAAATATACTGTCTATGCAACTTCCTCTTAAAAGGAAAGGGTATGACTTCCACTTCCTTCTTCCCTTTATGTTAGCTGGAATGGGAAAATGAAAGTGGGAGGCTGGAGCAGCCATCCTAGACCACGTGTTGAGGGCCACAAGAATGAAAGAGTCTGAGTCTCACCATACCCACTTCAAAAGCCCATCAGTAACAGAGAAATAAACTTTAATCTTGAACAAATCAAAAGAAACTTGCATTTCTTATTTACAACAGCTAAAAGCGTATTCCAGATATCGTCACAGATTCCTATGACATAGAACTATTATCTCCATTTTACAGATGTGAAAACTCAGGCACAGAGTTAGTTAACTCACTTGCCAAAAGCCACAGAGCCAGGAATTACAGAAAGAAGGATTCAAATCCAGATGTGTATTTCTCTGTCCCCAGCACGGTTCCCAAATACTTAAATATGTTTGTAGAATGAATAAATGAATACTCAGACTCATGCAGAATACTTTTTTTTCCCAAGATTTTATTTTATTTTTTTTCCGCCTACAGCACCTGGTATTCCTAGGTGGTCTCCCATTTAAGTACTAACCAGGCCCGACCCTGCTTAGTTTCCAAGATCTGACAAGATCGGGTACGTTCAGGGTTGCATGGCCGTAGATTCACACAGAATTCTTAAAGAAGTTCCTTGCCCTGTGTCTCAGGAGTGTGGCCTGTAAATTAGAGAGACTCATGCTAAGAACAACTCATTCTACAAGAATCAGTTCAGATGTCATCTCCTCCAGGAAGCCTTCCTAAAGTAGTGGCCACAGTTTTTTCCATAGAGGGGAGCCTGAGAAATGACTTCCAATCAAAGGTACAAGCATTGCCAAGCATCGAGACTCCTAGTCATTCCCTGTGTCATGATTCCCACATTCACTAATTGATTGAGGGTGTCCTGAGAGCTTAGCAGAGAAAGGCATGAGCCTGAAGATTCAGGATGGGAGGAAGAGAAGAAGGTTCAGACATCAGAGGACATCCTGGGGATCACAGTGGGCAGTTCACTCCCACATTCCCTTCATGAACACCACTTGTTTATCATGGGGAGCCACTCACACTTTCCACTGGTGAACCTGAGCAGATACTCACCTAGTGGCTGGATGGCAGGGGGTGCGTTGACACTCTGGCCTGTTGGATCAGGGACTGCTCCTTGGCCATCCAACAATGACTGGACGGCCAGGACGGTCTGATTATCCATTCCTGAAGACAGAAATGCAGCCTCTTTGGAAGGTGGGCCCAGCATCCTGCCCTGACTTCACCCTTACAAGCCAGACCCACTGCAAGGCCCCTGAGGCAAAGACTGCTGGCTGCGCACCCTGATATACATGTTCTCTTTCCACTGCAATAGAACCCAAGACTTTGGCTGAAAACATGACTCCAGAATAAAAATTACACTTCCCAGCCACTCCTGCAGCCAAGGAATGTCTAAGTTCTGGCCAATGGAATGTAAGGAAAAGTGTTATATGGCAGCTTCAGGAACATTTTCTTAAAAGTTGCCTGGTAAGTGATACCCTTCTTTGTCCCATCCTCCATCCTGCTTCCTAGAAGAATATGATGGTGGGAACTCCGGCCCCCATACCAGATCATGAAGACAAGGCCCATATCCTAGGGATTGCAGGGCAAAAAACTGGAAAGATTCTGGGCCTCTGAGAACTTTGTAGAACACAGCCACCCTCATAGCTCTGGATGATCTTCCTCCTGACTTCCAAGTGAGAGAAATGAATTTCTAGCCTATTTAAACCACTGACAAGTTGCGTTGCTCTCTTACTCATGGCTGAATCTAATCTTAAGTGATACAGCTCCTCTGGAAATCATGTTACTAAATCGTCCCCATCTACACCCCACAAATCTGTTTGCTGCCCTTGTTTTCCAACGCATGCTTGTCTTTTCTATTCCTCAATGAACAGTATGACCTGATTTGTGGCCAGCAGACTCTTGAAAAGCTAACTACTTCCATGTTTTCCAATCAGTTGTCACTGTTGAGGTTCACAGTAGTACACTTGTGCAGCCATGTCACTAGCTGGAGGACAAGACTCCTCACATTTAAGTGGACACCAAGGCACACTGCCTTCCTCCCAAATAACCCAAAGGATACCTCCTTCTCTCTGACCCCTCAGCCAACACTTGGCTTCTAATTTCTCAGCTCTTACCTGGATGCCTGCCCTAGCTTCTAACTGCAATGTAAATTAGTACCATCAGCTCATGCGGCCAAAGTGAATTCATACTTCCCCCTGTCACAATGCAGGCTGTGTCCCTCCTGAAGCCAGCCATTTCCTCCATCCCCTCCTGCTCCCTCAGAAACCACTTGCCACCAACTGGTCCCTCTCTCCACACTGTGCCTGCAACCTTTCCTTCCCAAAACAGCAACACATGCTCAGGTCTCTCCAGAATGCCCTCCCTCCAATCCATGTTCCCATCTCTCCTCCCTTCAACACTAAACATCCAGTGAGCACTGTCTACACCCTCCATTTCCTCTACCCACCTTCCAATCCTCCTTTGCCCACTTGGTTGGGGCTTAAGCCCACCATTCCACCAAAATCACTGAAGACCATTCAGCAGCATCGGACATTCCTTCCTGAAACACTCCCTTCTCTGGCTCCAGGATGCCACACCTCCTGGGTCTTCTCCCTCTTTTCTGCTCATTCCTTCCCAGCCTCCTTTGTTCTTCTTCTCTTGTCCATTTCCTGAAAGTTTCTTTTTTGAAGGATTCCTTCTGCCTGGACTCTCTCTCCTTGCCCTCTTATACTATCCCTGGGCAGCCTCAGTCTGGTTTTCCCAGACTGTAACTAAAGAAACTATTGATATACACAACAGTATATGAACCTCCAGGGAATTATGAGTAAAAAAAGCCAATCACGAAGGTTATATACTGTATGATTCTATTTACGTGAAATTCTTAAAATGACATTTTAGAAATGGAAGACAGATTAGTAGTAGTCAGGCATGAGGGATGAGGGGCGGGGGAAGGTGGTAGGTGTGGCTATAGAAAGGCAATATCTTTGGAACTGTTCTGTGTGTTGACTGTGATATGATAGGATAGTTCTGCAAGATATTACATTGGGGAAACTAGGTAAAGGGTACATGGGATCTCTGTATTATTTCTTACAGCTGCATGGGAATCCTTAGAAAAAAATTACTTCAAAATTAATATTTTAATTAAAAAAATACTGCCTGTTAACACTATGGAAGAAAAAAAAGAAAACAAGAGAAAAAAGAAATCTATGGAGACAATAAAAAGATCAGTGGTTGCCAGGAGTTGCAGGGGAGGAATGAAAAGGTAGAGTACAAAGGATTTTTTAGGCAGAAAATACTCTGCGACATTATAATACATACATACATTGGTCAGACAGAATGCACAACATCAAGAGAGAACTCTGAGGTAAACTATGGACGTTGGGTGATTATGATGTATCAGTGTTGGTCCATCCTTGGTAACGAATGCACATTCTGGTGATTTAGGTTGATAATGGTGGAGGCTATGCATTTGTGGAGTCAGGGCACATATATAGGAAATCTCTGTACCTTCCTCTCGACTTAGTTGTGAACCTAAAACTACTCTTAAAAAGCCTTTTATAAAATGCTGCTTATCTAAACTGAATTCAAACTAAATGTGTCACCCAGACCCTTAAGTTTGTTCCTCTTCCAGTAATCCTCATGAGAACAAGGCACCACCCAGCTAGAGCTCCTGGGGCACGCCTTAATTCTACCTTCAAACTATCTTCCCTCCCTCTCGCCATTTCTAGTCCTTCAGCAAGTCTAGTCTGTTCCACCTTACAAATATCACTGAGATCTGTTTCTTCTCCACCCCCACCGCTCTCCCCCTGGCCCAGGCCATCAAGTCTCAGCAGGACAACTGAAGCCATCTCACTCACCTTCCTGCTGCCACTCTGGCCCCCTCCAGTCTGTTTTCAGGGCAGCCAGGGTGAACTTTACAATACATACATCAAATTGTGTTCCTCCCTTGCTGAAAACCCTTTCTTAGCTCCAGCCTGAATCCAAGATAAATTTCAGAAGCCTCGTCTCTAGCTGTTCCCTCCCATGAATTTCTGTGAATCCTAAAAGACCCGCCCCAGGATTTTTGTAAATGTAGTTCCCACTGCCTGGATGACCCCCCTTGATCCCCAGTTCTGCCGCCCTTCCCCCAGCCCAAAACACAAAGCATTGTCCTAAGAACTGATCTTGCCTTTAATTTCTTCATCGCTCAATACATGAACACATTCTTGCAGTAAAAATTCAAACACTGAGGAAGTCCATGGAACCTAAAGA
Organism: Pteropus medius; assembly: GCF_902729225.1. Lineage (NCBI taxonomy): Eukaryota > Metazoa > Chordata > Mammalia > Chiroptera > Pteropodidae > Pteropus > Pteropus medius. The sequence goes on along the minus strand of NW_024342471.1, from coordinate 7,640,420 downwards.
GAAAGTAGGCCTCACCCCATTGGCCTCCCAGAGAGAACCACCACTGACCCTGGCCCTCCACATTCATCACCACCATAGAACTGAATGCCAGCTGAGGTTATCTTCTTTGACTGTAGTTTACCTTTTCTGTAATTCTATAATTGCTTGTTCTATAATTTGTTTCCCACCAGACTGTGGGACAGGCACCGTGTCCAGCTCAATGAGTATACCTGAAGCTAAATCTCTCCAAATGGGAGAGTTACCGGCATTTCGCGGTAATAACTCTGATTCTCCAAGAAGTGAAGGGATATGGCTGAGATCTCCTGGGGAGTTGCAACACTCAAAACCTCATGTACAAGCATTAGTCCTGCCTACTTTCAGTCTGCATTCTAATTACGTGTACGCTCAGCTTATCGCACCCCTCCAAGAACACTCGTCGGTCTGTATCCTTCCAACATCAGTCATGGCCCTGAAGTCGCTGAGGCTTCCTCCACGACTCCCAGCACGCCCTCAGTGTTTGCTGTCTCCACAGCCTACAATTCCCTACGCTTGAGGCCCACTCTCATTTTAGGATCTTGCAGAGCAAAGGACAATCAGTTCATCGGTGCCCAGCGTTTGCTGGTCTGGGTCTGGGAGCATCAAGTAAGTCCCAGCCAAGCACACCTTTGGCACCCATCCTTTCTTAGTCTTTTATAAAACTCTGCACCCGCACAAAGTAGGCGCCCAATGTTTGCTGGCGTGGTATGTCAGCGCCAAATCCTAGCCCTGCATGGAGGTAGCGACTATCTTTCCTGGTCTGAATTTGAGACTATGTCACAGCGCGAGGCACACAGTCGTGCTCAATACAAGTTCCTCGTGATCATGAAGCCCGGTTTGGAGGCTCCAAGCCGCTCCCTCCCCGCAGCCGTTCCCACGCCCTCAATTTGCAGCTCTTCCCGGGCCTCGCTTTCTCACTGTGGCCTCCTTCGCCGCGTTTTTCCAAGCTTAGGCGGCCCCACCCACGCCGCTGTTCCCTCCAAGAAAACACTCCCGCGCCCGCCTGAGGCTGGAGTTGTCGGGTCCGAGACGCCCCCTTCCCGCTGGGCCAATCTTCCCCGGCTGTTCTGGTCCCGGTGCTTCCTCCCGGGGCCTTCTCTCCCCCGCTGTTCCTGTCCCGTTGCCCTCCCCCCCTGCTCCCCGGGCATCAGTTCCCGCGGCTGTTCCGGTCAACAGGCCCGCCCCGCCACCAAGCTTTCTCTCCGAGGCTGTTCGGTCTCGTTGCCCCCACCCCACGGTCCGGCCTGGGCTCCCGCAGCTGTTCCCGCTCGCGCCCCTCCCGCCCTGCGGCTGTTCCAGCCCCGGCGCCCTCCGCCCCGCAGCCGCCACGCGCCCTGGGCCCGGCGCTGCGAGGGCGCGGCGGGAGGGGGAGCAACGCGGAACAGCCGCTTCCCTCGGCCGCGCCGCCGCTCACCCTCCAGGGCCTCGAAGATTGTCTGCGCCATCTTGGAGCCACCGCCTCCACGGGAGCCGAAGCGACGCTACGCGAGCATTGTGGGAGCCGCGGCGGCGGCGGGGGTGGCGGCGGCGGCGGCGGCTGGGTCGTGGCCACCAGGGGGCGCCCGTGAGCCGCCGCCGAGCCCCTAGTCCTGGAAACTCGGCAATGGCCAACAATGGCCCATGGGACCCTCAGCAGCCCGGGGCTCTCCGAGTTCCGCTTCCATAATCCTGTCACCAGCGCATGTGGACCCCTAACCCCACCTCACTCCAACCCCCAACTTTGCACACCAACCCATCGCCACCGCACACAGGGGACCTCTCAACTACGTTATTGGGACTCCCATCCTGGACCTGTCACCCCAATTGTGTGTGTGTGTGTGTGTGTGTGTGTTGTCTGTGTCTCTGCCCTTCTCTCACTGGGACCTGTCACCCCAACTGTGTGTCTGTCTGTCTCTCTCTCTCTCACACACACACGTCTCCACTGCACGTGAGACCCCCAACTCTGCACCATGTATCTTATTCCTACTGCACGCAGTATCCCCCACCTTTGCAACCACACTTATACTTAACCCAGACCACTCAACTCTGTCACAAGGACCTCTAACACAGGTCCCCTGCCCCAACTGTGCAACAGATCCCATCTCTTTTAATAGGCCTATTCCTCCCTCCCACAATGAGCCCTATCTCGCCCCCCATCATTTTGGAGATTCACCAGTGGCTGTTACTTACTCCCTCATTTCCACCTTTTAGGGACCTCCATTTTCTCTTCACAAAGACCTGCATCCCTGCCTCTTGGCGGACCCCATTTCAGTCACATAAGCTCCCAATACATGCCTCTTGTAAGCCCCAGTCTAGCCTCATAGAAAGCTCATTCAGATCTTCCAGGGATCCTTTCACTCCTCATTCAGACCTCTGTCACACACACCAGTCTCTCATCTTTATCTGTGCTCCTTCACCCACTTGTGAGTGCTTACTATACATCGAGTCCTATAATAGCTCCAGGAATGCAGTGATCCTTTCCCATGGAGTTAGGGTTAGGGAGAACAAACAAACATTAAATCTTAAAAATTATTTAATTACAAGGTGTGATAGTGGTTTCAAAGTAGTACAATTGGGTAACAAGGAAGAGTTGGGGTGTGGGAGCGTGTAGAGAGCGAACCAGGAAGATGCCTGCTATCAATCAGTTTTCCCATGAGCATGGCCAAATCCTCCTACAACTGTACTACCATGGATTTGACTTTAAATGTTCTCATTATATTTTAGCCTCATCCAAAGCAATAATCATAAAAATCACAATTTTTATTATATTTACAAAATAAATATATAACTCCTAAAAGTAAAAAATGTTCTTTCAAAGCTCCTGTATCCTTCTGGAACACTACCAGCCACTGTTCCTGATAAGATGCCTCACAGAACTTCTGCCTACACACCCCTCAAGGCTTATTTCTACCAGTAAATTCTCCATCCTGCCCTGAACTTTACCCCTGTGCCCCAAATTGCTAACTCTTTCCCCTTCCTGTGCCCCCTTGCAGGACTCCATGCCCCACCCTCTTTCCTGGGAATCTTGGAGACGCAGGCCCCACCTCAGGCCCTAAACCCCCCTTGCCATTGCCTCTCTGGTAAGAGTAAAGCCAGGGGTCCCTGCTTCCTGTCTTTCCTTTAACATCCCTGTTGATCCAGGGGCCTCAGAGTTTCATCAACTTCCCTGCAAGAGTTTCTTAATATAACTGTTCTTTTTAAAAAATTATTCATGCAATAAATTAGTACATTCATATTCATTTAATTTAAAAATATTTATTGGGTACCTACTGTGTGCTAGACACTATTCTAGATACTGGAGACACAGCCATGAACAAAAAGATAAAAGTCTTTGCCTTCGTGGAGTCATAGTTCAGCAGGTGAGATTTCTTTATAAACAGGAAAAAAAGAGAGACTTTAATTTTTTTTTTTCTGGCAGGAGGGGAAGCCTCTTTAGAAAGGGTGGTTAGGGATGGCTTCTCTGAGGAGGTAGACCTGAGAAATGAGAAGTCAGATGGAGAAAAGGAAACAGAAAGGCAGAGCTTATATTATCTTGGGCAAGTACAAAGGCCCTAAGGCCAAAATGAAAGGAGTCCGAAGACTGTAAAAGGGGTAATAGGGTAATAAGTGAGGTACAGGGGGATGAGGATGGAGAGATGGAAGGGGCCACAGTGAAGGTTCGGGTTTAGTTCTAAAGATGATGGAAGGCGCCGGGCGTAAAAGAGTCTACCAACATAGATCTTGGCACCTTTCCATGTACTTCTGTATATCCAGGTACATAAACACAAAGTTGATTTTTTATCTTCTTTTCAAGCTTGGGTTCATACTGCTCTCTTTTATCATGATGCCAATCTTCCACCCTCATTGGAACAATAGAAGCTTGCCTTCTTGCCTCCTCCAGGATGCTTTCCGTAATTCCCCTGGATGAGATCCTGCTCCTTCCCTTACTATTCTAGTTTCTCACAGTACTTGGCACTTACTAACACTGTCATGTAATAATCTTCAGCCCTTGGAAGTTCACCTTTTCTCTACTCCCTCAATAAGAAGCCCTCTGAGCATGGGAGATACTTCATCCATTCTGGTTGTAACTCAGATCCTGGCACAAAGATAACCTGGGAAATGTTTGTTGACTGACTACCTGACTGATGGAACAATCAAATAAGGTTTCAGGGAGGTTCTCTAGCAGGTTCCCCAGTCAGGCTGCCCACACTCCGAACTTTTACTTCTTACCTCCTTCTCTTCCTCCACCCAAATCTACCAGTCCTATGTCATGTTACCTCAGGGGCAGCTGGTTGACATTGAACCAAATCCAATCACAGCTAAGAGATTCCCGGAGTAAGTAATGTAGTAATTCCAGGCATGGAGCCAAGCAGGGAGGAAGTAACATTTGGGAAACTTTCAGTGTCCCCCTTTACAATGAGTGCTCCAGCCATCCTAGAAAAGTTAACTTCCCTGCGGGGAAAGGAGAAATCATGAGCAGCTTAAACAAGGCTCCCAGCTGCAAGGGTAAGAAAGAAGGACACATAAAGAAATGCTGGCCTCTGACATCTTGTAAAATTTGTTGGTATTGGTAGGAGGCAGCAAAGCATGATGGTCGTTATGGGCTGAACTGTGTCACCCAGAATTCGTCTGTTGGCATCCTATATACTGATACTCTAGTACCTCAGAATGTGACTGTATTTGGAGATAGGGCCTTTAAAGAGGTAATTAAGATTAAACGAGGTCATGTAGGTGGGCTCTAATCCAATATGACTGATGTCCTTATAAGAGATTTAGATACACACAGACTGAGGGGCGACCATGTGAGGACATGGTGAGAAGCTAGCCATCTGAAAGTGAAGGAGAGAGGCCCCAAAAGAAATCAAACCTGCAGACACCCTGATCTTGGATTTCTAGTTGCCAGAATTGTGAGAAAATAATTTTCTGTTGTTTACACCACCCAGTCCATGTTAGTTTGTTATGGAAGCCCTAGCAAATACAGTAGTTAAGATCAAAGACTCTGGAGCCAGTGGGTCCAGATTCCAATCCTGCCTCAATGACTTATTAACTATATCATCTTGAACAAGTTTTCCATCATTAAGTTGGCATGATTATAGTACCTACCTCATAGAGTTGCTATTAGAATGAAATAGTCAATAAAGCACTAAACGAAACAATTTCTGGAATATAGCAAGTACTCTGGGTATTGTTAAATAAATAAATTTGTTTTTACTGGGTAAGGTAAGTAAACAGGCCCTGCCCTGAGGAACTCAGAGTTATGTACATTAAAAAGGGTCATCAAGCACTAAGTGCAGTCTTGTGGCAGCTCTGTTCCGGGGTCCTTGAGGGCAGAAATTTACTCATTTCCATGAGAAAGGGCTTAGCAAATGATAGCACCTCAGGAAGAATTTGTCGATTCAAACAGTTTCCAAACATCCCCTCCTGATGCTGAGCAATGCAGGGCGTGGTGACTAATTCTTTATGGGAGTGTCAGGTGATATTTCTAGAAATTCTGTTTGGTTCCTGTTCAAATTTTCCATGTTTTTAAAATAGTTTTAATAGTTTTTATATAGTTTCTATTTCTGTAGCTATTTTCTAGCTTTAAATCTTGTGTGCACAATGTTTGAAAACCTGTGTCTGTGAAGTACAATATCTGAAGTCTGTGTTGATCTGTTCCTCTCATCTGCTGCATGTTTCTTTTTCATGAAGTCTTGGGTCCCTGTTTTTCTGACTATGTGCTGGTAATCACCTTAAAAAATTATTCGTGGTGGTTATCTAAAGCCAGAGATAGATCTGCTTGTCTTCATAGAGGCTTTGCATTTGCTTTTGCGAAAGGTTTGGGGGCACTGCCAGTCAATCATCACCTCAAACCAGATTCCCAGTTCATGGCTTGAGATTCCTTGGGCTACCAGGGTGCAAAAGGACCTCCCTAGGGTGCAAAAGGACCTATCAATGGTTACAACTCCCCAAAGAAGGGCTTAAAAAAATTCCCTTTCCTTTTCCTTCAACTGTTCTGCTAAGCACCAAGACAATCTTTTCTGAACTCGGGGCTGATGGTGTGGGGTGTATAGTTGGTTTATATCACAGGAAACTTGAGGGTAAAACTCTTTGAAGTTTGGGCTTAATGTGAAGTTTCTTCTATAAGACTGCCAACCTTGGGCAGGCCCTGGACTTTCACTTTTTTTGCTTTTGCCCTATGTGGTTGATGAACTGAAACCCACAGTTTCAATATTGACAAATGCTCTCATGTCATGAGTAGCTTTGGTCCTCCAATATTCCAATCTTCCTGTTAACTGGTTATCAGCTTTCACCCAATAATTGGCCTGGGAATTCCCCAGGCTTTTAAGCATTTCAGTGTTTTTCAGCAAACATTTTTCTTTTTCTTTTAACATTGCCACTATTTTCAGAGGAAGGTTACCTGAATAAACCAGTTCACCATTACTGGAAAAAAGAGAAAGAAAGTACAGTTTTAGCAATAAAATAGGGCCAGCATAATTTCTTCTTCACTGACCTCTGACATCATCCCCTGACCCTAATCCAGGCAATAATATCAGAGATCAATGTCCAATTACTAGGGGAGACTCTCACAAGTTACAGCCACCACTCAACATGTAGCTGTTACCAATGACAACTCCGCACAGTGACATCATACATAAATGCCACTCATCAGTGCTCTGGGAGATACAACCAAAGTATATTGCTTCAACAAGCATATGTTGGGCACCCACCATGTGCTACGTGCTGGGATTACAGCAGAAAACAAGACAGACTAGGTTTCTGTCCTCATGGAATTTACAGTCTGATAGGGGCCATAGACAACGGACATGTAGCAAAATAATAATTTCAAAGAGTGAGAAGTTCAATGAATAAATAAAGGATAATGAGATAGAGAGTAGTAAGTGCTACTTTAGATGGAATATCTAGGAAGGTCTTTCTGAGGAGGTGGCATTTGAACTGAAACCTGAAAGTTGAGAAGGAGCCAGCCGCGGAAAGAATGGGGAGCGATACATACCAGGCAGGGGAAACAGCAAGTGCAAAGGCACTGAGGCACGAGTGTTCTGGGCATGCTCAAGGAACAGCAAGGAGGCCAGTTTGGTTGGAGAAGAATGAATGAGGGGGCAAAGTGATGGACATGAGTTTAGACAGGGAAGCAGGGCCAGATCATTCAGAGTCTTGTCTTGTGAGCTATGGGAAGAAGTTTGGATTTTAAGAATAAATAGAAAACACTGATGGTGCCATGTGTTTATGCTCTGAAAAGATCGCTATGATCACTGTTACCCAATCAGAACTATCACGCCTAAAGATGAGGCCTAGCTCCTCCCCGTGTCACCATCCAATTGTAGAGAGGGTGGCTCCTCTTTCAGGAAACCTTGGAAATTCGCAGGTGACAACTCTTGTTCCAAACCTGAAGGAAACATGCTTTCTAATTGGACAAATCCGAGTATGTAACTTTCCGTAAATCGAGTCTGGCGGAGCCCACTGTGATTGGTTACAAGCTCTTCTCTTCCAATCAGATCTCTATTCCGGGGAGTGCGTGCATAGTATTTGTGACAAGAGTGTGCCCTGTGATTGGCTCTCCCCGTATGAGTGACAACAGACTCAGCCTATGGTTATAAAGATATAGTGCCGCAGCTCGGTTCTGCGTCGCCGTGGGAGTTGTACAGACGGAACCCAAAGCTGTCAGTTGAGGTCCGGTTCGGTGCTTCCGGCTCCGCTCGCCACTGGCGCTATGGCTGCCCCTCCGCAGATGCGGGCTCTACTTCTGGCTGTCAACGCACTGCTGCGCAAGCGCCGCTACCACGCTGCGTTGGCACTGCTTAAAGGCTTCCGGAACGGGGCAGTGTGAGTTGGGGGCCATTGGGTCCGGCTGGGGCTGAGAGATGCTCCTGGCTGGGGTCGGTGGCGCGGGTTCTCGGCCAGGCGCAGCTGCGCTGTGTGCCCTTGAGAAGCCTTAGTGTATCTCTAGGTCTCGGTGTCCATCTCTGCGCAGTGGGCGCTGGATTTTGTGTCGCGAGCGCCTTCTGAGCCAGGGCTCCCCCACTATGCTTTCTCTGGGTCCTTCGTGCTTTGCAACCTGGCAGTCTTGCCCTGAACATCTCCCATGCCAGTCTCTGTATCTTCTCCTTTGGGCCCAGTTTCCCCCTCTCCCTTTCCCTATCCCACTGTGTGCCCTTGGGACTCTCTTGCTTCAGTGGCCCTATAATGGGAAGCTGGGCTCAAGACTCTAGCAGGCCCCCAGGTTCGCATCCCGTTTCTCACTCCGTAGCTGTATCCCTCCAGCCGTAAGTCGCCATGCATCACAGGGGCCTCAGGAGTGAAGATGAAATGTTTTTAAAAGTTGCAAATACAGTATTTGCTGGGAAAACTGATTCCACCCTGGCCATCAGACTTGCAGGAGAAGAGGTCTTGGGGTTATTTCTCCTGGTGGTGCCTGGAGGGGAACTCGGCTTCCTTTAAACCTCATGCATAACAGCTAATATTTATTCAGAGCCCACTGTGCCAGAATTGGGGATGCAGCAGAGAACAAAGCAAACAAAGATCTGTGTCCTCCTGGAGTAGACATCCTAGTGGCAGCACTGGGTGGTAAAGATGTGGACTGCCTCAGTTTGAATCAAAGCTGGGTGCCTTTCGTCTCTTCTGGCCTCAGTTTCCTCCTCTGTAAAGTGGAAACAAACTCACCCATATATGGGTGCTCAGAACAGTGATTCCATTACTGGTTAGTGTTTAGACACCATGCCTATCTATGAGGATCTGGCATCCAAGAAGAAGACTGGTCATTAAACTGCCAGGGCAGTACCAGTAGATCGGGAGTGCTGTACAGAGAAGGTGGTGATATTTCGAAAGCTGACTTAGATTTTGCCAGGGGGAGAAAGGCATCCCAGGTAGAGGGAATGGTTTGAACAAAGGCCTGGAGGTGGAAAAGATTATACTGATTTTGAAGAAAGGCCATCCATTTAGGGAGGCAGACTTGGATGACTGAAACATACAAACTTTGTAAAATTTAACTCATTTTGTTGTTCCACTCCTAAATATATCAACGTGCATCTCTAAAAATAACATTTTCTGATATAGCTAAATCATCACGATTACATTTAATAAGTTAATATTAATCCTATAATGTTGACTACTGTCCAGTCAATAGTCAAATTGTCCCAGTTGCCCCCCAAATGCCCTCTACAGCTAGTTTGTCTAGACCAGGATCCTCCAGGACACCACATTGCACCTGTCATTATGTCCTTTATGTCCTTTTAAATCCAGGGCATCTCTTTTTTCAGGGCACAGAGTAATCCTGTGAATCGTAGTAACTGGCTCCCACCTAAATTTGAGGACTTTGAGAAGGGGCTTGTCAGGTGTAGGGAGTTGGGGGCACTGTTCCGCTTGTGTCTAGGGCATAAGGAAGGTCCCTTTTAGCCCTGGTTATCTAGAGGAGGCCGAGGCCTTCTTTTTTTGAAGAGAAAAAGAGATGACTTTGGAGGACGTGAGACAGAAAACTGTTGCTGGGGTCAGGATGGGGGTCCTGCCCACTACAAGGCCAGGGGAGAAGATAAGTGATTCAGCATAGCCACCACAACAATAAAACCGGCTTTAACTTGTTAACATTTTTATTTCTTTAATTTTTTTTTAAAATTATGTAACATATTCACAAAAGGCATAGAAAGTTAGATGCTACAAAGTCCTGCCTACCCTATCCTTCCATCATCTAGTCCCCCTTCCTGGTAGTAACCCCTGTGTCCAGTCTCATGTCTCCCTCCAAAAATATGTGTATTTGCATAGACAAATACATATGTGTTCCTCCCATAACTTTTAAATAAGTTTTATTTGGAAAAAGTTTTAGATTTATAGAAGAATTTCCTCATTTTACACAATTTTTTACTTTATACAGCTTGCTCTAAGAAATTCTGCAGTGCACATAAAGCTGCCTCATTTTTTTACCACTGTGTAGTATTCCACTGCATGGTAGGATCATTATTTATTTACCTAATACCCACTGTGGATCGACACTACTTTGTTTCCAGTTATTTGCTAATTCAAACAAATCTACAGGTACTCATATGACAGTAATATATGGCTTGTGACCATTATCTCAAGGAGGCTTTCAGGGACTTTTAGACCTTATAACCTGGTTAGATCAGGGCCTGGCAGCCGAAGAATTTGGTCGGGGAAAGGGGAGTCCAATAAAGAAGAAAGAAAGAGACACTAACATTGGTTGAACTAGGAACTCTCACATGTGCTCCATTAACTGCCAGAAGGAACTCTGAAATAGAAAATACATTTTACTAAAGGGAGAAGGGCAGCTTAGAGAGGTTAAGTGATTTATCCAAGTTTATGCAGCAAAGTGTGACAGGACTTTAGCACCAAATACTGTTTCCTTTCTACGACCCACTTTGAATCTACAGTTAACTTGAAAGCCAGCATTATTTCTCCTCCCAAAATGATGTTAGGATTAAGGAGAGGGAAAGGGGACAAGGAGTCAAAGAGACAGCCCGGAAAGAAACTGATGCAGTGATACTGTCGTAATTTTTTTCTCTTGTTTCTACAGGTATGGAGCCAAAATCCGGGCCCCGCATGCACTGGTCATGACCTTTCTCTTCCACAGTGGCAGGTACCCATCCCTTCTGCATACCCCTCATACCGGGAGAGAATGTGGTCAGCCCTCAGTGCCCGGACTATCACATCAGCTTCCTGGCTGGGGCTAGTCTGTTCCCACCACCATCTCCTAAAGTACAACTTTGATTCTGTTATCCCTGTTGGAAAACTCCCCTAGCTCGCACTGCCCAACTTCTAGGTGTGTCTTTCAAGGCCTTTTGCAGTCTGGCCTCAGCTGCATCCCCACCCTATTCTCCCATGTCCACCCTGGGGTGCCCTTGGCACACAGGACTTACTGCCATTCCATGCACATGCCACATGCAGTTCCATCTCCATACATTTGCCTATGCAGTACCCCCTGCCAGGAATGCCCTTTACTCTTCTACCCCACCTTCATTTCCTTCCCGGCAACCCATACCAGTTCTCGGAGGGTCACTTTCTCAGAAAATTGTCCATGATACCCCTTTCTTCCTTAGACTTTTTGGCCTTCCTCTGATCTCTCATAAATTTTCCCTAAAAACACTTCTCAGAGACCACCTTGTGGTCTAGTTTTTAATGTAGGTAGCCTCATCTGGAGCTTATAAGAATTACACATAGACAGCCTTCTGTCCAAATCCAGTTTATAAGATTTTCTCTTTTTGCATTTTTACTCTTTAAACTTATTTTTGTTAGATTTGGTTTTTGTCCTCTGAACCAGTTTTTTTTTTTTTTTTAAATTGGGCTCATTCATTCATTCAGTAAATATTTATTGAGCATCTACTATGAACCAGATACTGTTTCAGGTGGTGGAGATGCAGACAATGATCACTGCCCTCATAGAGCTTGCATTCTAGCAGGAGGTGGCAGAAAATAAAGATAATAAATATATGGTATGTTAGAAGGTGATACAGGCTGTGGGAAAGAAAAACTAGAGCAAGGAAAGGGGATCAGGAGTACTGGAGGAGGGGCAGCCTGCAAAATTAATTAGGGAAGGCCTCAGTGAGAAAGGGACAGTTGAATAAAGACTTTAAGGAGATGAATGAGTTGGCTCAGGGGAGTGTGTCAGGGAAAAGGAATAGCCAGTGCAAAGGCCCTGAGGTGGGATCATGCCTGGTAAGTCTCAGGAGAGTGGAGTGTGGAGCGGAGGGATTGGAGGGAAGAGAACAAAGAGGAAGGTCACAGGGGTAACCTTGGCCCATCCTGTCCAACTTCAGGTCATAGAGAAGAGTTTGGCTTTTCCTTTAAGTGAAACAGGAAATTATAAGGTTTTGTGCAGGGATATGCCACTATATAACTTATCTTTTATATATATGTATAAACATATATAAACATACATATATGTTTATATATCTTTTATATACGTGTGTGTGTGTGTGCGTGTATATACACACACATATTTTTTAAAAATTATTTGTCCCTATAGCACCTGGTCTTCCTAGGTGATCTCCTATCCAAGTACTAACCAGGCCCAATGCTGCTTAGCTTCCGAGCTCAGACAAGATTGGGCTTGTTCAGGGTAGCATGGCCGTAGACCATGGACCATGGCTCCACTGGGGCACGAATCTAGGACCTTCTGCATGTAGAGCAGACATGTGAACCGCTACACTATGGAACCATGTCCTTGACTTATCTTTTAATAGCGTGAGTCTGAAGAGTTTTCTGCCGGATTAAGAACAGATGTAGGTGGAGGGCCAAGGGCTAAAGTAGATATAAAATAGGAGGTTGTGGCAATAATCCAGATGAGCAACACTGGTGGCTCAGATCTTGGTGGTGGCAGTGGAGGTGAGAAGTGGTCAGAGTCTAGAAATAATTCGAAGGCGAGATTAGTGCCAACACTTAAAAACTGGGAAATCTAATTTTCTTAGAACTGGCAATGCTGGGCCCATGTTCCTATGGTGCAAGAACCAGCTGACTCCTGGCTATGCCCTTTCACCTGGCAGATTTCCACCACAGATCCCAGTGGACTCACTTCAAGGTCCTCATCTAGCGTTGAGGGCACTTGGGTTTACTATTCCTGAATTGATCTCCCAGAGTACACTCTGCCCTTCTCCCTGTGTTCTCGTTACTGCCTCCAAGTGATTTAATTTTAAAGGATAAATTAACTCCCTCCCCAACTTAAATGTTCACTTCTCTCAGGATAAAGACAAAACTTAGCACGGTCCCACCTCCCCGCCTATATCCCCTACATCCTTCGCCCACACATTCTCCGTTCAGGCCTTGATGGTTTCTCTCTGTTCCTTTATTCCCACTCTCGGTCCTTTCTCAAGACCTTTGCATGTGCTGATTCTTCTGCCCTCTTGACCTCATTGACTTCTTATCCTTCAGATCCCAAGAATATCTCTTGTCAGGGTCAAAGTTGGACCCTTGTTTTATGATTATTTATATTTCCCTTTCCCATTAGATCATAAGCCTCATGAGGACAGGAAACAGATCTGTTTTTCCCAGGAGTGTATTCCCAGGTTCAACATATAGTAGGCACTCACTCCCTCACTCATTTCTTTACATGTTCACCCCCCAAAATTTTTACTGAGCACCTACTATGTGTCAGGTCCTATTCTGGGCCCTGAGGATGAAAAGCCAAGTGTAGACACTATTCTCTGTTAGCTTCCACTGGTATAGGACAGGGGTAGGGGGGAGATAAGAAACAAGTTTATAAATGTTAGATGGTGGTAAGAGCTATGAAGGAAAAGAAAAGTGGGGTAAGGGGACAGATGTGATGGACATTCTTTTATGTAGGGTAGTCAAGGAAGACTTCTCTGAGGAAGTGGCCTGGAGAGGGAGTTAAAACCTGAATCCCAGGACATGGAGGCTAGAGCCCTGGAGTTAAATGAGAATGTGAGCTTTTTGCTTGGGTCAGATTTGCATGCCTAATGGGCGAATGCTCTTGGAATGGCTGAGCCTGCACTTATGGTGACTCCTGTGTTTGTGCAGCCTCCAGGATAAGCTTCGGGCCATCCTGCAGGCTACGTACACCCACTCTTCCAACCTGGCCTGCTTCGTGTTCATCTACAAGGGGCTTTGCACCCTGCAGTCCCATGTGCAGGGCAAGACCTACCAGGTGCATTCATTCTTGGCTGCCTTCATCGGATCCTTGTTGGTATTTACAAAGAACAATAACATCAACAACCAGGTAAAGATCCTCTTCAGGGATGGGGGTTGGAGACTGGCTGAGGAGGGGTGGAATGTGGTTCAGGTATTAGTTGGGGGTGGAAGTTGAAGAAGATGAGCTCTTGTTTCCCTTCTAAGTCTGAGAGTCTGTGTTTCACCAGTTCCTTTGTGACCTTGGGAAGATCAATTCCCCCTCAGTTTCTTCATCCGTAAACTAAGCAGCTTGTTGGACTTTCATGGTTCCCAAAATCAATGCATATGCCACTCTCTGGGGCAAAGATTTCTTTTTTTTAAAACCACTCTACAATGAAATGAGAAAAAATAAAAATGACCCAGGAGTATGATTCTTATAAAACAAAATTTATTATACTCAAAGAATTGTCTCTTATTCCATAACTTGTCCTTTTCCTGGGTTAAAATTCTGTTTTTTGGTTTTTTACATGAAATTAAATGCTAGTTGTTGATGTTTTAAAGTCCTTATTCAACATGAAAAGTTAGCCCCACAGTTTGCCTCCTTCAAATTTATGAAATATTTTTAAATTATAAAAATAGTTTTATTTTCACATTTAAAAAAATGCAGGCTAAGCACCTCTGTTTGTCTGGCACACTTCCAGGTGCTTAGGATACATCATGATAAAAGTAGAAAATAAATTGAAAAGAAAGTTCCTGTCCCCTGACAGTTGTCAAGCCAATATCCAGGGACGGTCAGTCACTTTAACTGTGTCTTGTATAGACCTTCAAAATTTGTGTTTATGTAGTGGACGTATTAGGAGTTTCCCACCAGTGAGAACATAACTACATTTTTATACATTCCCACCAGGAATATACAAATGATCCAGTTTATCCACATCCTAGCCAGTATTTGATTTTTAACTTTTTTTAGTTTTACCCATTTTGATAGGTATGTAGTAACATCTCATTGTGGTTTTAATTTGCATTTCCTTGATGGCTAACGATGAACATCTTTTCATGTGCTTACTTTTCATTTGTAGAACCGCTTCAGTCAAATATCTGCTCATGTCTTTTACCTATTTTCTAATTGGATTTTTTTTTTTGACCGTTGAGTTTTGAGATTTTTAACAATATATTTCGGATACTTGTCTTTGTCAGATATATATTTGTAAATATTTTCTCCCAGTCTGTAGCTTTCTTTGCCACCCTCTTCACATGGACTTTCATAACTGAAAAAATTTTTAATTTTGATGAGATCCAATTTATCAGTGTTTTTCTTTTATGGATGTATTTTCTGGTGTCAAGTTACCTTTTCGTTTTGAACCATTTAAAAATATTTTTAAATGGTACTAATTTAAAATGTACTCACTTAAAAATATTTTTAAATGAAAAACAATAAATTCAAGATAGTAAAATAGTGATATTAAAATGCCTGCTATATACCACTTCGAATTATCTTGCACACCAATTTTGAAAAACACCTATCCATGCAAGCAGGTGCTCCCGTGCATGGAGTGGGAAGAAGGTTCTCAGTGGCTGTGCCCACCCATAATCTCCTGTTACTTCCTCTCTGCAGATCTGCATGTACCTGTTGTCACGTATCCTGTTTGCCTTGTGCCGCCTTGGTGTGGAGAAGGGCTACATTCCTGAACCCAAGTGGGACCCATACCCATTGATCTCTGCGATGGTGTGGGGGCTGGTGCTGTGGCTCTTCGAGTACCACCGGCCCACGCTGCAGCCCTCGCTGCAGTCCTCTATGACCTACCTGTACGAGGACAGCAATGTGTGGCATGACATCTCAGATTTCCTCATCTACAACAAGAGCCGCCCCTCGAAGTAACGTGGCCCTGAGGTGCTTATGGGGGATTTTTCAAATTTCATTAGGTACTCTTAAATGATGGAACAAGTATCTAAATCAGACTAAGGAGCCTTGGGCATGGTTCCAGCTGTGCTGCTAACTTCCGTGAAACCAGGGAAAGTCACCCCACTCTCTGGGCCTCAAGGGTCATTGAAATCTCTTTCTGATAGGTATGTTCTTCAACCTTTCTTATGTAACGGGGTTTCTTGCTGGTGGGCAGTGAGTTTGCAAATACATTTTTATAAAATATTAAGTTCCTTGTCTCAGGTGTTCTATTGGAGATGCTCTAGAGTTCCACTGTCCAGTAGAAACACAATGAGAATCATATACATAATTGAAATTTTTCTAGTAGCCACATTGTAAAAAAAAAAGTGGAAAGAACCAGATGAGATTAACCTTAATTATTTTAGCCCAAATTTCTAAAATATTATCATTTCAACATGTAATTAATATCAAAATTAGATATTTTACATTCTTTTTTCTTGTACTAAATTGTCAAAACCAGGTGTGCATTTTACACTTATAGCACATCTCAGTATGAACCAGCCACATTTCAGGTGCTCAAGTAATGCCTAGTGGCTACTGTATTGGACTATGCAGATGTAGAACACTTCTGTCATCACAGAAAATTCTAGTGGACAGTGCAAATATAGACCTAGAGTACCTGGATTTGAGTACCCATTGCTCCACTGTGTAACTTTGAGGAAGTTACTTGAGGAAGATTCTTGACCTCTCAGAGCCTCAGTTTCTTATAAAATGAGGATAATCGTACTAATACCTGGTGTCCATATTGGACTTGCGTAACTACAACTACTGCTGCTGCTACTAATCACTTCCATTTAGTGAGCTCCGACTTCCTCCTTGGTACTTTGCTCATAATCCATACAGTGACCTCATTGACCTATTTTGATCCTCATTTTACAGATGTGGAAACTGAGAATCAGAGACAGGAAGTAACTTGCTCAAGGTAATACAGCTAGTATGATAGCCCTATCAGGGTTTGAAACCAGATCTATCTGTTTTTCAGTGCCTTACTTTAAATTTAGAAACCTAAGCTAAGCTATGCAAATGTTAACTAGTTATAGGGTCTGTTCCAGAGAGGAGTACAAACTCAAATGCCTATAGTGGCCTGGCAAGTGGCATAACATTCTGGGTTCTATGGAGTAGGGAGTGATGGGTACATGGTGAACTGGAGACTTGTGTGCCGGTCTGATTTTTTAAAACCACCAAGCTGGACAAATCAAACAGACCTCCAGGAAGATTTGGTCCGTGGCCCACCAGTTGAAGACTCTTGATCTAATAGAAATACTTCAGTCTCTTTTTATATTTTAGAAGTTACTAGTAGAAATGTGCACGAGTCACTGGAGATCTTATTAAAATGCAGATTCTGATTCAGTGAGTTTGGGCCGTGGCTTAAACATTCCGCATTTCTCACAGGCTCCCAAGTGATGTTGCTGCCGGTCTGAGCCATACCTTGAGTAATGAAGTAGTTGGGGATGATATGGGGCCACCCATAACTATGTGACAAATGAGTTAAACAGAGCTGTTAGGTAATGAAGATGGCATTAGGTCTGATTCTAACAGCTGTGTTCTCAGCCACACTTTTGTACTGCAAGCTTAGAGAAGGTGATCTTGAAGGTCCCTTGGTTCACTCTGTGGAGGCTGTATGAGACCCCAGAATTATAGGGAGGGGAGAGGGTGGCCATCAGCAAGATGCTGTACAACATCTGTTCTATAGCAGATGCTGGGGGTGCCCTGCCCATATCCCATCTAGCTTACCACCTCAGTATACACCAGCCAACTTTTCCAACAGCCACCTCTGTGTGTATTTCTGCCTGAGGGGCTCTCACTTGCCACTGGCACCTGCTTTGCCACCCTGCAGCACACCTGCAGTGCTGGAAGATTAACATATCCCAGGAACAGCTCTCAGCCAATGACTGATGAATAGCCTTTTTTTTTTCTTAAGATTTTTTTTTATTTAAGTGTACTTATCATATGAAAGTTTTATCACATAAAAATATCCCCCACATTAAATAATTTCAAAGATACATAATTACTTATATATGTTTTCAATCTAGTTATCCATTATCATGAATCTTTTTGGTTCCCGAACCTGCCTTTATGACTAGGTGGAATAATTCTAAGCGTGTGCTCCACTCTGGCTCCCAGGGTGCCCAGTAGGACTGAGCTCCGGTTGCCCACAGTGGTCACATGCTCGATGACATCCCCTTTCCTGTCTCCCTTCATGCCCTTACCAGTGCTTCTTGTGCCCACTTCCTGTAATAACCACTTTCACTCAAATTCTTGTCTTGGGCTCTGCTACTGAGGGAACCCAAACTAAAATTGGCCCCTGGCGTTGCCGGTGGAGAGACAGTGTAACATGGTGGTTGGGAATGTAGGCTTTGGAGCAAGTGTATGGGCTCAGCCTTGGCCCCTTTGTTTTCTTGGGCAAGTGACTTAACCATTCTGTGCCTATGTTTCGTCATCTGTAAAGTAGGCATTCTAATAGCATACACCTCTTCAGGTGGCCTGGAGGATTAAACGATATGACACACATAAAGTAAACAATAAATGTTTGCTGTTATCTCTAATAGCTTCCAAGTATAGAAGGAAATGTGGTCCTGAGAACTGAATACACCCTGCTTTTAGCCTGTCCTACTCCCCAACTGAAGGTAAAGCCTTGGCTGCCTGCCCTCCCCATGTCCCCCCGCAGCCGCTGGGGGGTGGCCAGCTCTACCACTGACTGTCTCTGCTCTCTAAGAATAGGTTTCCCTCACAGATGGCATCTTTCTGGATCCTGCCAGAGCATCTGGTGCCTCCAACTGCTCACTCCAGGGAGGAAGGCGGTGTGGTCCTTGTCGAGGAGCAGAGTGCTGGCTTCCAGCAGACCTGGGAGGAGTGCCCACTTGGCTCCCTACTAGCTGAGCCTCCATTTCCTAAGAGCAGTAAAACAGGCATTGCCAAAGGGTCCTTGGCACACAGTAGGCATCCATAAATGCTAGTTCCTGAAACAGCACAGTGGTTTAACATGTGTTTGTTTATTAAGCACCTGCTACATTCTTATGAAGTCTTCTGACATGCAAGACTGTAAATAATATTTTTAAAATCAATAATACATATACATCGTACAAAACTTAAATAGTATAAAAAGTGTGTAACGAAAAAGTCAGGTTCCCTCCTACATCCAGGCTCCACCCCTAACCTTCCTCCCTTGCCGGGAACACTCACTATTAGCATTTTTCCAGTACAGCCTTCCTGAGGGATTTTATGCTCAGATTCTATCTTTGTTTTAGAAGGAGCTTTTACATTGCACTGTCAACTCAACAACTCTTTGGCATTTCCTCCCTGTCCTCTACATGTTTGGTTTCTCTTTGATCCATCATCTGACATGCAAATGAGTCCTTTCTTTGAGCTGGTTCCCCCTAGATATCTTTGGCAGATTCTTACTGTGATCAGCATGAAAATGAACCCCCTAGATATCCTGAGCCTTACCATATATGATGCCCAACATTCAGGCCCATGGAACTCCCAAGCGAAAGGGGAAGGACAAAACCAAAGTTAATTTGGGGCCCTTCTGCAGCTTCGCTCCAGAGATTGTTCAGTGAACCATGTGAGTGTGATGATTCACAGGCTGAGGATGCCAAGAAACTGCCTCCTATGAAGTTCGCTGTTCCCGCCTTTCAAAGGCTCCAGAAAGGATGCTGGAGGTGGTGTTTCTTTCTGTATTGTTCACTTCTCCTACTCTCATGAGTGCATTTTGGGTTTATAAGAATCAGGCTTTAAACCTGACGCTGTCCTAAACCAGAACATTGTACTATGCTCCACCTCCTGGGGTGAACCCATGTATCCACATTCTGTCACTTCAGATAGGTTGCTTTCTTTGACGAATTAGAGAGTATTTATAAAAAGAAACATCATTGTTTTCCTTCCTTTGTCTAGTACCAGATACATAGGGAGAGAATGTGTCTTATTTCAGCCTTGAAGAGCATTTTGGGTAGGAAGTCTTTTTAACTAGAGGATCTCCTGCAGGACTCACTCTTGTGAGCTGGAGGCCACGTGGGCCCAGGTAGAGGACAGAGGGAAAGCTGGGTGCTCTTGTGAGTATTGTTTTTAGAGAGAGCTTCCTAACAGTGGGCTCCCCGTCTTCTGTACCAGGCCTCTGTGCTCAAAGCTGCTGTAGATGTCATGATTTCATATTTAAGACAGGATATGCAGGTTGTGGCGTCTCTGTTAGAAACCTTGTTTTCACTGCTCTTCCAGGCTTCTCCCGTCAGCCTTTCCACGTGGGCTAGACATCAGCTGAGAAAATGGTCAAGGTCAGATCATATCAGCTCTTTTAAGACACTCTTTTCTAACATGTATTTTATTTTATGGATTTTAAAAACAACATTCCAAAAAAAGTCCATAGCCATCCCCAAGATGCCAAGGGGTTCATGACTTGCTATTGACCCTTCTCAGAATGCTGTTTTTAAAATCCATAAAATAAAATACATAGGATTTAAAAAGATAATTATATTGAACATTGAAATAATTATTAAAATATTTTTAAAATTTGTAATTTAGTAATATTTGTTCTTTTTTAACACATTAACAAGCTCTAGTGGTAGGTCCAGAACTACCACGATTTATGAATACTATCTCAAAATACCTACAGCAACTATGACAGGAAATGAAAAAAGCTGTGATTTCTACTGGTGATAAAGTCTTAGCTTCTGCTAACAGGCTTCTGGTTTGTTGCTTACATTTAGAATTGAGGGAAATGTTACATTTTAGTCAGAAGCTAGTGAAAATATAAATTTAATTTTCTGTCTAAGTTCATGGCACTTGGGTTCATAGATCGCAGATTCAGAACTCCTGCTTGAGAGTGACCTTCTCAGCCTGATTTCATGACAGCTGTCATTGTTTACCAAGCCCTGAGCATAGGAATAATGAAAATAATGGCTAATGTTGGCAGAGTCCTTACTAAATACTAAATAACAGGTAATATTCAAGGCTAGGTATTCAGCAGTGAAAGAAGTAGTACCTGCCTAATTGGGGCTTACAGTCTAGAGAGGGAAGACTGACAAATGAATACATAAATTAGTTAGTTTCATAGAGTGGTAGGCGCTATGAAAGCAATAGTACAGAACAGTGTAATAGATTTGGAAGAGAAAACAAGAGGGTCTGTTTTCCAGAGAAGGCTTCTCTGAGGAGGTGATGTTTGCTCTGAGATCCGAATGGTGAGAGAGCCGTGTGAAGTGTGTTCCCGGTGTGTCGAGTATTATCCCCGTAAGCATCTTTGCCGTAAGCATCTGTGCCGCAAACATTTTCACTGCACAACTAATTGGCCATACAGCGAATTTTTGCCTTGTAAAAGAAAAGAATTGGTTGACAATTTGGTTTTTTGTTTGGTCGGTTTCATTTCTTCATTGGTTTCAGACTTAATGTATTTAAGCTAGTTGTCAGTTTGGTTTTATTTCTCTATTGACAAATTTCTCACAGTTATTCCCATTTTTATATTACAGTAGTCCCCTCTTATTGTGGGAGATGTGCTAAGACCCCCAGCGCATGCCTGAAACCATGGGTAGTACCGAACCCTGTATTTACTATTTTTTCCTATACATACATACCTATGATAAAGTTTAATTTATAAATTAGACATAGAAATTAATAATAACTAATAATAAAATAGAACAATTATAACAATACGCTGCGATAAAAGTTATCTGAATGTGGTTTTCTGTCTCTGGCAATTTTTATATTTTTCAGTCTAAGTCTGTTCCTGAATCTGCGTAACCATCCCTTACTTGCAGTAAATGGCTTGGCGTCACTTGTTTTAGGGGATCCCTTGCTGAACTCCTTGTATAAACTCAGTACTTTCTGGCACAACACATTGTCATCAGTTAAAACATGTTTTCTTCTGTTCATGTCTTCCACCCACAAATTTAACGCCTTTTCCATCTTTACCAAGCACTTATCACACATTGTGGCCATAACTTTTGCAGTTTGAGGTGCAACAGCTAAACTAGCACAAATTTATTTTTCCTTCCTCACAATTTCACAGATAGAAGACTTATCCTTACTGTAGATCTTGGCAGCCTCAGCATACAACTTTTTTTCTTCCTTTATTAAGTCTAGAACTTTCACCTTTTCACTTAAAGATAGCACTTTATGGCTTCTCTTTGGCGTTTCCAAATTGCCAACATCAATACTCTTGTACTTTAGGGCCATTATTAAGTAAAATAAAGGTTACTTGAACACAAACACTGCGATACCATGACAGAGGATCTGATTACTGAGATAACTACTAAGTGACTAATGGGCGAGGAGCATGTACAACATGAAGACGCTGGACAAAGGGATGATTTACATCTCAGGACAGAGTAGGGCAACATGAGATTTCATCCACTACTCAGAATGGCATGAAATTTAACTTACGAATTGTTTATTTCTAAACTTTTCCGTTTAATGATTTTGGATCACAGTTGACCATGAGTACCTGAAACCACGGGAAGTGAAACCGCAGATTCGAGGGGAATACTGTATATATAAATCTTAGCTAGCTCTCATAATTCAGTGACAAGTAGATGTGGTGGTGGTGGACTTAATATAGTGAGCATTTCTTCCAGATGATGATGATTTGCCCCGAGAGATGGTTTCTTATTTTGAAACATACTAT
Organism: Pteropus medius; assembly: GCF_902729225.1. Lineage (NCBI taxonomy): Eukaryota > Metazoa > Chordata > Mammalia > Chiroptera > Pteropodidae > Pteropus > Pteropus medius. The sequence continues at coordinate 7,618,326 of NW_024342471.1, read as the reverse complement.
ATTGGAGGAAGAAAGAGAGGCCAAGGGCCCTCTTTAAGGGTACGGAGTTGAACTCACATTTACCGTAGAATAAAGACAAGTACTTAGGTACAATCCATAAATTAAAATCAGTTATTTGTGCAGTATTGCTGTTAGATAGGGCAAGGGTGTTAAGGTCTGGGTGATTCTTACTAAATGCTATTCTTGCTGAACGTTAAAATGTGGCACGGTATTTTGCAGATGGGCTGTAAACAGGATGAGCTTGACAGGAACCCAACCCGCCAACTGCAAAGAAGAAATCAACATGTAATTAGCCAAACAGAGTGTATAAGCAATGGCTAAGCCTCCCTTCAGGGAGACAGCTTTGCGAAGTGTCTACTTGCTACAAGTAAATAAAACTACCTAATGACAACCAACCATTTTCTGAAGGAGGGAACCCCTTGAGTTCAGTAACAAATCTGGCGACTCAGATGGGACTCTCCTAAAAGGACTTCCTCTTAGCTTTGTGTGGATGCTCGGCGAAGCAGTCAGCAGTGGCAGCTCCCCTGGGGCTTAGTTGCCTGCATCTGCACTGGACAGAGGATCTGTTCTATAGAAAACTCTCCCGTGGTGCTGACCACCAGAATGGTTTCCTGGTCTGCCTCAACAGTGGAGTGGGGTGGACACCTGAACCTGTTTTTTGCAGTGCCTCTGGAGGGAGGTGTGTAGAGTAGCCCAGTGGTCACTTTAATTAGTGTTTCCATTCTTGTTTAGGGTATAGAGTTGTCAGAAGGATAGTTTCATTTCTGGTGTGTGCTTGATTTCAGGTTGGTTGGACAGGAGCTGCCTCTGGGACTCCAGATTTAGGGCCTGACTTAGGTCTAACTCTGGATGATTGAGGATCGCCTGTGGGGCAATCCAAGGCATCCTCAGATGACAATCTCTGGTCTGGTTGCCTGATTGTCAGGGAACCCTGGGTCACTGGTAGTGTTTTCAGTGGGCTAAAAGTTATGGGATCATAGTGTCCACCACCCTTTAGTTTCTGTCCTACAGGAATTTGATTTGTTCTTTGTGTGTCATTACTCGTCTTATATGTAAGTGTGTTGGTTATAGGAAAAATCAGATTTGATCCCCAGTTGTAGCCCCTTGGTGTGCATTCTCCAGAATTGGATAAAAAGGGTTCTGTTTATTTGACTTAAATAAATTAAGCGCTTATATAAATTAAGAAACATAACAAATGAGTCAATGGTAGGAAACCGTCCAGTCCAGGGCAGCCTTGCTAAAGGCTGGGAGTCTATCATAGATTCAGGAGGCATTGTTTTTTAAGTGCAGCTTCTTTGCTTCCTCAGGTTTCGGCATTTCCCATGAGATCATTTAAATTCACATTTGTTGCTTTACACACACAAGCTCTCCCCCACAACTCTCCTGCCCTGCTTCTATCCAAGGAGGGCAGCTTCTGGAGCACCTGCATCCAGGGTGGACCTCATGATGGGAAATGGCGATGGCACCCAGGCCTTGCAGTTCCCTGAGCAACATCGAGGTTCCCATCAGACAGGCTGCACCACCTTCACTAAGGAGGACAAGCAAGTGAGCTCACGGTTTCCAGTGGAAGTGATCTGGGGTAGGAGAGTATCTATCTCTTAACCTAGAAAGCAGGCAAGACTGAGCAGCAAAGGTTTGGCATGGCAATCAGGGGCCAGTCTATGGCTAATGGTGTAAAGATATATGCTTGGAGTTATATGGGTAGAATTACCGGTTTTACCTATGAGCCAAAAAAATGAAGCGTGTTTTGTAGGCTATTTGAATAAGACTTCCATTGCTTCCCTTCCTCTGAAGGATAAGGGGGAGGAATTACGTGCTATATCTCATCAAAGAATCTCATTGATAGGAAGACATGTTCTATTAGCAGGTATGATTTCAGAAATTTTACCAAAGGTGTGATAACAGAAGCCAAACATTCTAGGAGTATTGAAAACTAAATAAACTAATATTACCTGATTGGATTGGTGCCAGAGAGAGAGGGGGAAAAAAAGTCTGCTCTGATTTAAAATGTAGTTTGAGTCAGCTTTTTTGGACTTGCAAAATGAAGCAGGTAGAATCAACCACACGTATATATTTTGAGTAACGAGTTGAAAGGTTGGGCTTCCTAACCACATGGTGTGGGAGAAAGGTGGAAATGACACGGAAATGAATTGCTTTTAGTCGGATGCAAAATTTTATTAAGATTTTGGAGTGGTCTTAAAAAGTAATTTACTGGTTTCCTGTCCATTCATACGAAAGTATATGTATTCAAGTATGGTTTTGAGATCACTGACTCTGGGCAGGTGCACAGTCATGCATTCCTTCATGTCAGAGCCCAGTCAGGTCACGGAAACACATGAGACCTCAGCTTTTTTTTGAGCAACAGCCTATTAGCTCCCTGTCTCTTCTCTAAAGCTATAGGGTGGCTGGGTGTGAGGTGTGTTGAAGTGAGAGAACTTGCTCTACATCCACAGGCAGGATGAGGTGCTTCCAAGCTGTGTTCCGTCCTTGCGGAGTGGCCCTCATTCAGCCTGGGCACAGGCCTCTATGGCTTTGGGAGTCTGCTGACTGGCAGTGGAATGGGCTAACTTGGGCACTTGCCCTGCTGTGGAGGCAGCAAAGTGAAGCAGCCAGTGTTTTGTCTAGCCAGAGGCAGCCAGTGGACGTTTAGGAACAATACGGCACTGCTAAGGTATAAGCTGGGAATGAAACAGATGAGGGGAAGCCACGGCACCCAGAATCTTAAGCAGATTGGGTCTGAATTGTGGCATGTGAGCCAAGCTGTTAAACCCTGCATTCTGGGCTTGTCCTCTGCCTCTTACAGTCCCATCTGTTTGGGACATGGGGAGGCCTTCTCGGCCCGTCTTCTCTAGGAGTCTAGAAGCCAGAGCAATGAAAGGAGGAGAGGAGCCAGGACCTGTAAACTACAGTAGAAGGTGACTCCACAAGTGTGGACTTCTGCAGCCAAGGAGGGGAGGCGGTATGGTGCAGCCTCTTGTGACATCGCTGACTCTCCTACTTTCCCCTTCCGTTTCATTCTGATTTGAACAACCTGCGCCTGCAGCTGTTTCCTGCACCTTCTTGAGCACAGAATGGGAGCTTCACTTTCAGTTCGACCTCCTAATGTTTCCAAACTGGGGACACGGTCGAGGGGCCACAGTCTGTGAAAGACAGAAACTGGGTTATATAGACCTCAGGTGACCTGCTCATCTCTAGCCTCGTCTCAGCCCCTACCGGGCAGTGGGGTTGGGGGACAAAGAGGTAGCAAGTGCGTGATGGTTTCTCCCTGTATCCTGATTTTCAGAAGGGCTTTAGTGTGAGAGCTGCAGCTGTGCAGCTGTGCAGCTGACTGGCTAGCGGATGATGTTGAATAGGATGTCTGATCATAGAGGGCCTTGGGCTGTGTGGGCCTTAACGGCATGGCCTCACATGCTTGGCCTTACCCTCCTCCTGTGTGTGTCTGCACACACACACACACACACACACACATGCACACACATGCACGCGCACGCACACACACACACGAGTTTGCATTTCCCAGGAGTGCCTTCTATCATCATGGGGGACCTTTTCTATGATGCACTGTCCCGAGAAAGTAGATGCAGAGGGCAGTGCCAGGACTTCTTCCCTAACTGTTCTCCCTCCCCAGGCTGAGGTACAGCTTTTCACTTGGCCACCTGGTAGGCATCACTGTGCTTGAGAAACCATGGGACACTGACTGAATATTGTGTAGAACTGTCATATCTAGTATCCCTTTCCCCTCTGGGATTGCTGTGCTTCATCCACTAAGCTCGCCCTTTCTGCATAGTCACTTCCTGACCAGATCCTACCTGTCCTTCAAAGTCCTGGATAGACCTAGCAGCTCAATAAATGATACCTGAATAAAAATCATGGCTTGCTTTCCTTGATCATATAGGAAAAAAATAGCACCTTCTGCCTTTCTATCCCTTTCTGGCATTAATTCTAAGAGGCTTAGAACTCTTTGTCCTGAAGGAGGCTGTCACCCTAGTCTATCTTGCTCATTTGATCCTCGCCAGTGAGTTTAGGAGTGGCAGGGTCTCAATCTCCTTGATTTTCCCCCTGCTTCTGCCTCACCTCTTATGGTGCATGTCTCTGTTAGAGCAGTGACGTCTTAATGCACCCCTGTTCTCAGGAATTCCAGAACCTAGGAAACCCCCAAGACTTTCATTACTCAGGCAGCCAGAGAATTTCATTCTTCCACCTCAAAAGATGTATTCTGTCTGTGTTCATCAGGGAGCAGTTACAGAGGTATGACCCTCGTCCCCATTCCCTCAAGAATGAGGAGTAAACACTCTCATGGGAATTGTCTCAAGGTCCGGGCAGTTCTTACTAAATGCTGTTCTGGATAAAGTTAAAATGTAGCACAGTATTTTGTAGATGCAGCTGTAAACAGGATGAACTAGCCAGGAACTCAACTGCAAAGAAGGAATCAGCCAAACAGTGTTTATAAGCAATGGCTAGGAGAGACAGAGCTTTGGAGGTGAATCCCCTGTTTCCTTTACTTGCTGCAAGTAAATAAAACTGCCTAACGATTGCCACGTCTAGTTCTTGAATGGAATACCCCAAGCAGTGAACCCCTTGAGTCTGGTAACATTGCCATGAATCTACACATATTTTAAATAGTCTTTTTAATGGTTTTTTCATGTTTCATTGTCTTTTTAAATGTTCCTCTTATTTGTCACGATTTTATTTTATTTTTTTTTATGGCAAAATTACCTATGGCCAATTAATTATGCAGTGAAAATGTTTGCAGTAGCAATGCTTGCAGCAAAGATATCCACAGCAAAGATGCTATAGCGAAAGTACCTAGAACTGTTCACAGTATAAGATCTGCAAAGTGCACAGGCTCACAGGAGGGAAGGAGCTGAAAGCACTCCAGGGCCTGGCAGGAGTTCTGAGTGGTTGGGATGGAATGCAGGTTGGAGCTCTTTGGAGTGTTGGAGATGAGTCTGAGAGTCCTGCTGGGCCCATCAGGCAGGCTTTGTGAGCTAGAGTAAGGGGTTTGGATTTTCTTCTGAGTCTGCTGGGCAGCCCGTGGCAGGCGTAAGCAGGGGAGTTATGTGATGTGATCTACAGTTAGGAAAGATCCTTCCAGCTGTGTGTGGAGAAGAGTGTAGGGGGCCAGGCTGGCAGCAAGGATCCAATGACAGAGGCACTCGGTGGTCCAGGTTAGAGACCATGGAAGCCTGGACCAGGGTGGGGTCATGAGGTCGAGAGAAGTGGGCAGAGCTAGGGTGTAATTTGGAAAGACTCAGCAGCCCAGGGCTGTGGGCATGAGTGAGAGGGGTGTAGCATAGCAAATGACCCCAATGTTCCCCCTCCTTAGGCCTTACCCCCCAGCTGAGAAACAAGCCCTGACCTTACCCCCACACCCCTTCCTCAGCCCCCTAGCCCTCCATAGCCCCTCCAGGGCCTGCCACCGCCACCAGGCCCCTGGCATGCGGGCTTCCCAGCTGGCCCCCAATTGTTGTCACTCCCCAGGGAGTCATGGGAACACACTCCCCCTGGCCCCTCCACCCCCCTCTTCCCAGACAGGGCCAGGCCCTAACAATGCCCCCTCAGCCAGCCAGTGGCCTGGACACAATGCCCCTGTTTTGGTTCATTGCCAGCTCCAGGAGGCCTGCTGGGTTTCCTGGCCTGTTTGGCATATATATGACTCTGGCTCCAGCAGGGATTTTTTTGTTGTTTGAAAAAAAAGATCTCTGCCTCCTCCTCTCTGAATATCTTAATATAGTATAAAAAACCTTTCTCTTCCCTTCAGGAGCCCTCCCTTCTCCCCTCCGTGACTGCATTAGCTATGTGCCTATCAACCCAGGGACCAAATGCAGGTCAGCAGGTGTCAGCAAGAAAATGAAAAAAAGAAAAGCTGCTCGTTCCAAGGCCAACCTCGAATGTACTGGTGATGCTGAAGATCATGAGAATAATCTGAAAGCTTATGACATAGCCGGCACCATACCTGGCACTTTCTGTACATCATGTCTCATTACTTGTAAAATGCCATCAAAGATTATTTATTTTATATTATTTTGAGCCCCTAAGAAAGAAAAGAACTATTGACAATAATAATAATAATAATAATAATAATAATAATAATAAATAAAATGGACATGTCATTGATTGTATGATGCATCTCAATTTCAGAGATGTTAAAATATGAAAAAAAAAGCCTTATAATGAATGGAATATGAAATTGTCTCATCTATACATTGATTGCCCTACAAATGTAATTTTTACCTTGTGCCTAATAGAGTTTGAGAGGCAGAGCAGGGACTGTTTCAGGAAAACTCTCCTATTCAGCCTAACAAGAACAGTTTTCTTGTCTCCTTTGGAAAAATCGAGAGATGTAGGCAAGCTACTTCGGTGATATGCCTTTCATTCTTGATAACAGTTGACATTTATTGATCTCTCTCTATGTGCCAAGTACTGTCCTAAGCACTTTAATATCTCATTTAATGTCTCAACAACACTCCTAAGTAAACCTTTATTATCATTATTATCATCTCCATTTTATATATGAAAAAGCAGAGCCTGTCTGCTCTAAGGGCCCCCTACCAACTCTGTGGCCCTGGTCAGGGCAGGCATATCTGCTATGTCTGGTTTACCTCCTCTCCTTGGAAAAGTAGAATCCCTCTTCAGAGGTTGGGATGATAATAAGGAGAGGAGGTCCCCAGAGCATGAACTCAAGGCATAACGGGTTGGGGAAAGAGAGGCTCACTTATCAACCAAACCTATCTGCTTGCATTGGACCTTGGACCCTCTAGCTCATACTCCACTGAACACATCCATCCACTTGGCCAATGCCGCACAGCTAGGCAGCCATTGTCTGGCACTCAGCCCCATGTCTTCCATATCTACATTTTCAGTTACTTGCGAAGCAGAGGAGCTGTGCTAGTGCTGGTTGGTTCCCTGGCAGTAATAATATCACTAATAGTAGTTAACATTTATTGAGTGCTTACTGTGTGCCAGGCACAGTCATCAGGGATTGTAAACTCATACCTGGAATGGCAAGGCCACTGAATGAGGCAAGCCAGGGAGGAACTATATATAGTGGCCTAGAGGGTCAAGGCTCTGGCAAAATGGGAGACAGCAATTGCTCAGCACCATGGTGGCCTGGCTAGTATTCCTGGATATTACCATTTTAAAAGACAGTCAGATACTTGAATTTTTATATAGCATTTCCAAATTTTAAAAATTTTCATTAATTCATAATTCAGAAAAAAATACTGTGGGCAAATTAAATCACACCCGTTGGTCAGTTTGCAAACTCTGCTTCTCTTGTTTTCTCTTTTAACCCTGACACCTATCCTATAAAGGAGCCTTTGCTCCCTTGTTCAATGGGTGGGGCAAGCAAAGCTCTTCAAGGGAGTCAATCACTTACTCAAGGTCGTCTAGCCAAGCCACACAGTTGGGGTCTGCCTGACTGCCAGGCCTTGCTCCTACGATAGGTGGCCCCTTGGATGGGTAAGAGGTCTGTTCAGACAGCCAGAACTGGCACAGTGGCAGAACATCTCCAAGGACAGTAAACCGTCAGTCAAACAATTCAGTGTAGCAAGGAGGGATCATTTGAGACAAATGTGATGTCGCAGACATAAAACTCCCCACCTCCCTCTGCCAGAACTCAACAATGGATGTCTCTGTGCCCCTTAATAAAATTAAGTCTCTGCAGAATTTCTGTCAATTATGCATTCATAATGATGGGATGTTCAGATTCAGATTTTTTTTTTTTTAAGCTAAGAATGTATGTTTTGGGGAGGTGGTATATGTGGAATAAATAACTTTGAATTATTTGTGTTGTCATACTTAATGAACATATTGTGCAGGTCTGTAGAAATAATTCTGACTCTCCCACTGGACTATGAGCTCCAGATATTGCAGATAGGTTTGTTTTGCTTCCAGCTGTTTCCCAGGCACCCAGCACAATATCTCACACATAGTAGGTGTTCAACAAATATCTGGAATAAGTGAGGTTCAGAGGAAGTGAATTGACTTGTCCAGGTTACACAGACGAAGGTTCCTGCTTACATCCACCTGATTTAGAAGCACATGCTATCACTTTTACACCGTCCTGCCTCTTGGAAAATCAAGGGAAAGATATCTCCAACCCAAAGATCATGGGCTCAGGAGCGTCTACTTCTTTGGACTCAAGTAAGAAGTTGGTGGAGGTGGTGCTGGGGGTAAGCACCTATTAATTAAGCCACTATCTACCATAATACCTTTTGGGAACTGTACATTATACTTTTGACAGCTCTGAGCCTAGCTCTTGGGATCTTTTCAGAGGGTGTGAAGAGCAGGCCCTGGATTTGGCAGTGGGGCAGGCTAAGTTCCCATTTCATTTCTGCTGTGTGATCTTGAACTTTGAGTGTCCCTCTCTGAGCCTCCTTCCTCTAACCATGTCCATAAGCAAGTTTCACTTATGGGATTACTGGGTTGAAAGGAGATCATCAATTGAAGTGGCTGCCCAGTAAGTGTGGATTTTGGAAGTCTACCAGACTGAGGAGAACTGTTGACATTGAGAACAGCCTTATTGGGATTGGACAGGCTTGGGGCCAAGAGGCCCCATCTGTTGGGCCTTTGCTGCTTTCAAGTGGGTATTAATAGACACAGAAAGCCTTTATCTCTTCCTTGATTTCATATTGGGAGTTCTGGTTTTCACTCCTTTCTGCTGAGCAGGCCAAGCAGGGTTTGTGGGACCGAGGGCACCTGCTTCTACCTGTGAAGCTGTATACTTGAATACTTTAGGGAGGGCAGGGCTTTGGAAAATCCTTGGCTTTGGCCTCACCGAGCCTGAATAATAGCCTTTCCACTTGGTTGGTAAGCTCATACCCTTTGGGCCTCAGTTTTCTCATCATAAAATAGGTCAATAATAACTATGTTTTCCTTCTCTAGCAACCGATTCAGTGCTTGGCACATGCCAGGTGCTTAATAAGTGTTCATTGAATGACAATTGGAATGGGAGGGCTTTACCAAGCAAATATTACTGTTATGGAGACCCTTCGGGGAGATGTAAAGAAAAGAAACTCCATCTGGAATGGGTGTGTTGCTGGCTTCTCTCACCCTCTGTCAGGATCTGGCTTGGTTTTTTGAATGAGACCTACCATTCTAATGGTAGCTTCTCTATCTGAGGAAGAAGGAGACAAGCTGACCCCAGGGCTGAGAATCCAGTGTAGGCCAGATTCTGACACTGGCTGGCTTCACAGCTTCCTTATGGGCCTCAATTTTCCCATCTGTACAGCAAGAGGCTATATACTTTCTATGGTCCTTTCTAGTGCTGACATAGTGCAGGATTTGCAATGAGTAATTTCACAAACTTCTACTGCTTTCCTAAACCATCTTATAGTTTATAAAACACTTTCAGATCCCTTATGCTTTTCATCCTCATGGCAACTCTGGAAGAGGCCAGGGCAATGTGCCCATCTTGCATATGAGGACCTGAAGCCGAGAAGTATCCTCAAGTTGCTATAATTTGAGGCTGCACCACACATTTTGGTTATATAGGTATATCAGTTTGTTCTCAAGAGTGAACGTGCATAAAAATCACCTGGAATAGGGGTAAGGGATTGCTTGTGAATATGTCAATTCCCAGGCATTTAGAGATTCTAAATGGGCAAGAGCTGGAGGGTAGGCCTCAAGTTAACAAGTTCCTAGGTGATTCTGAAACCAGAGGCCTAAAGACTACTCTTGGAGAACCAGGGCCTCCTGTTGCATACTAGATAGCCTCTAGGACCAGCCTGTTTCCTTTCATAACCCCTCTTAGCACCTGCTCTGAGATATACTCACACCATTAGTGGGAAGAGGCCCTACTGGAGCTCCCAGTCTGGTAGGGGAGGCAGATGGAGAAACCGAGTGTGGTCAGTGCTGGAACAGAGGCAACATCCAGCAGTGGAGGGAGTGAGTAACTCTGGAGGGCTCTCTGGAGGAAGTGATGTTTATACTGGGCCTATGGATTTGATTCTTGTGTCTTAGCATGTGTGTGTGTGTGTGTGTGTGATCCCCACCAGATGGCAAGCAAGTTCATAGAAAATGATCAAGTCTTTCACATCTCTGCCCTCAGTGTTGGCACAAGGCCTGGCACAGAAGAGAGGACAATATTGGTGAAATCAGCTGACCTGGGCAATGAAAATGGTGATGGAAAGGTCCCAGGGCCTCCGGATTAAATAAATACATTTTCATGTTCAGCATCTTTACCTCTTCCCTTTATGAAATCCAACATGGAGTTAGTTTAATTGTGGACATTCCTCAAAGTATTGCAAACATTTGTTACCTCTCTGTTCTCCTTCCTCTCTTTTTCACTAGACTGTGAGCTCCTCAAGGTCTGAACTAAGAATGGGGCACAGAGCAGGCTCTCAAACATTTGTTGAACGAAAGAAAGAACGAATGAATGAGTTCAAGCAGAAGCTGTGCACAAGCTATTGAAGATAAAAAGAGGCTTGGAGGAAACCCCCCGGCTATTTTAGACCAGACGTCCCTCCCCATTTCCTGAGATCCGCCTTCTACTTGAGCTCTGGCTGAGAGGAATAGGGTGGGTGCAGGATTTGGAAGTTAATGGCACACCTGGGGCAATGTGTCTGGGTCTTTGAGATGGGCATGAGAACCCAGAAAAGAGGAGGGGCAGTTTCTAGAGATCTGGGCTGAGGGCCTTGGGGCTACAGGTATGTGTGTGGGGGTCATATGGGATCTGCTGGCGGTGAGATGTGCACAGAGGACGCTCGATCCCAAAGATTTCCATGGAGAGATGAGCAGGGTGGGGTGTGTCAGGCCGCCACGCCTAGCGCAGGGGCCGCCCCGCCTGGGGGCGGGGAGTGCAGACACGCCTAGCACCGCCCTGACAAAGCTGCGCGCGCCCCGCCCCGCGATTGGCCGCGCCTCCTCGCACCGCCGCCCCGTCCCGCCCTCCGCTGCCGGTTCGGCGCGCTGCGGCCAATGGGGGCCGTTGCTGTCTCCTCCGTCACATCCCAGACAGCCAATGGTAGCAGCGCTCGGCAGCTCGTGGCTCTTTCGCGGCAAAAAGGATTTGGCGCGCAAAAGTGGCCGGGACTTTGCAGGCAGCGGCGGCCGGGGGCGGAGCGGGATCCGGAGCGGGATCAAGCCCTCGCTGCGGCCTGCCGCAATGGGCCCGCGCCGCCGCCGCCGCCTGCCACCCGGGCCCCGCGGGCCGTGAGCGCAATGGCCGTGGCCGGGGCCCCCGCGGGCGGTCCATGCGCGCCGGCGCTGGAGGCCCTGCTCGGGGCTGGCGCGCTGCGGCTGCTTGACTCCTCGCAGATCGTCATCATCTCCACGGCGCAGGACGCCAGCGCTCTGCCGGCCCCCGCCGGTCCTGCAGCGCCTGCCTCGGGCCCCTGCGACCCCGACTTGCTGCTCTTCGCCACGCCGCAGGCGCCCCGGCCCACACCCAGCGCGCCGCGCCCGGCGCTCGGCCGCCCGCCGGTACAGACATCAGGGACACTTGACCGAGTGCGCTGCCTAGACCCCCACGCAGACCCGGGGTGGGGGGCGCGCTTTTCGGCAGGGAGGCATTTGGGACGGGGGAGGGGTGGGCTGAGGCGCCGGGGCTGGGCGGTGCCGAGCCTGAGTGGGCCTCCGGGCCCCGCCCCAGGGTGCCGGGTGACCTCGGGCCAGTCCCTGTTTGCTCAGCTTCCATACCAGAGCCGGTCAAACTCAGAAATAATAATGGCCCACGTGTATTCAGCTGGAGCTACCTGCATGCCAGGACGCTGGCCCACTTCAGGCCTGCTAAAACTTAAAACTATACTGTGAGCACGATGTTGTCACTGTCCATCTGAACTGAGGCCCAGAGAGGGGAAGTGACTTGCCCTTGGTCACACGGCTGCAAATGGTGGGATTAGAGTTTGAACTGAGGCCTTCTGGCTTCAGACCAGAACTTTTTGGCTGGGTAGTGGGTATCGTTGCTTGGAGGAGAAGTGGGGCATCCTGGGGCCAGACCGTTGATGAGCCATTGAAGAGGCTCTCCTTCCTGCCTCGATACTCCACTGCCAGGTGCAGGCCTGGGCCTCTGGGCCTCTGGAGACAGGGCTCCTGGCTGGGAGGCCTTCTCTGCAGGGGCGGGGTGGCTGGGCCAGCTGCTGATCCCCTCCCTCTGCCTGTCCTTCCATCTGCCACCCTCCACCCTCCCAGGCCCTGGTTGCCATGGAACCTCATTAATCAGGCAGGCAGACCCCTGGGGCCCTGTGCAAGTACTGAGTATGCTAGGCCTCTGGGAGGTGGAGAGGAAGCCCCCAGTGTCAGGAAGAAGTCTTGATAAAGTGCTCCCTGAGCAGCAAGAGGCTAAAGATTGATTCAGATTGGGGGATCCAGAAGAGGTGGCTGAATTAAATGGGGAGAAAGGAATAGAGGCCTGGAGCTTGGACCTACGGGCTGCAGGACAGGGTGGAGAGACCAGTTCGACTGGTGCAGCCTGTGGGTGTAGGTGGGGCAGAGGCAAGCCGGCAGGGACTCCTTAAGCGGGACTGGGGTCTCAGTGGGGTCTTGGAACAAGTAGGGTGAGGCAGGCAGGGCCCAGGGCAAGGGTGTGGAAGCTGCCCAACTATTGATGGGGGCCTAGGTAGCAGCTGGTCCCTGAGGCAGCCCCTAACCCTCTTGGCCCCTTGCCTAGTGCTGCCTTCCTTCCGGAATCACGGAGATGCTAATAATAATAATAATAGCGGCACCATTGTTTTGAGACTGTTTCGTTTGTCAAGCTCTAAGCCAAGGACTTTATCCAATTAACTGTTAACCCTCTCAACAACCTTCCCCTTTTACAGATAGGGAAGCTGAGGCCTAGAAATGTTAGAACCTTCCCTGTCATTCAGCTAGTGAGTGGTGGGACCAGTCCAAATTCCCTGATTGGTTAACAGTGGGATGCCTTGCCTGCTGGAGATGTTTAGAGTGTGAAGGAAACTCAGGGGCCCTTCCCCATCAGTGATGTTGGTGGGGGTGCTCTCCTTTCTTGTCTCCTATACCCCAGTGGCCACCCCTGCGGGTACCAGCTTGGGGCCTGAATAAGTGTCCTCCATTTAGTTGACAAGTAAGTACTCAGCAAGCCCTGGGCTTTGGGTCCCGCCCTTAGGGAGCTGAACTCCAGGCTCAAAAGGACTGGGCCAAGGAAGCACGCCCTCTGCTCCACCCCCAGTTGTGTCGGGTAGCCTCAGTGGGCCTCAGCGTTCCACTCATTCAACGGTTGTTGAATTAGCACCATGAGGTACTAGGCACAGGCAAGAAAGGGGCCTCTGTCCTCACAGTACTTAAGGGTTAGTAGGCATTTTCTGCCGGTGGACAGGGTTGGGAGCTGGCACCATCCTGGAGCTGAAGTCCAGAAAAATGTACCCAGCTTTTGCTCTCTAACACCCCACTCCCCAATTCTTGTACCTGTGGGTAGCCACTGGTCATATGATCTGTGGCTTCCATGGATCTGCTCTGGCATTTGGGACATTCATTGAAACAAGCTACAGGCTCAGCTTCTACACCAGTGAGTATTCATTGAGCACCTTCTGCATATAAGGCTCTGCAATTCATCCATTCCTCCTAGCCCTTCTGTCTACCTTTACTCTGTTGTCATGGCTATTAAAAAACAAAATATACATAGACAAAGTTATGAGACTAAAAAGTTGAAGAGGGCAGGATCCCAGTTCCATCCATTTATCCTTCTGTTTTCCTAAGCCTTTTTGTTTTAGGTGGTAATGACAAGTTCTTTTTTCTAAAGCTTTGAAAATTGAAGTTTTTCTTTTATTTCCATCTTCAAACAGTGCACCATCCACACTTTACAGATAAGGCAACAATCCCTCATGGTCCTCCCCTTCATCCATGGGTTTCCCCTGAAATGCATCCTATAATAACAGTAACTAAACCAGAGAAGAAACTTTATGAGCTTTTTTTAGTCCAAAAATGGGTTATATAAATGCATTGCCCTAAAACAATTTTTTTCTTATCAGTGTCTTTGCGAGGATTCTGTGTCAGCCTGTGTCCTTGACAATCGAGTGGTATTCCAGGGTCTGGATGAACCATAGTTTCTGTACCCCCTCCCATGGATGAGGATTTGAGTCATGCAGATTTTTTTCACCAGTGTTCTGTGTGTCTTCACCCCTGCCTTTTGGGACCCCTGTGCCAGGATTTCTCGAGAGTGTTGGCAGAAATGGACATCTATCTACTTGAGCCCTTGTTTTAGTGTGTGGCGTTGACCTGTCTCCAGGGTTAGCAGGGGCCTGGCTTCTGGGCTAGGCTCTCAGGAAGCAGGACCTGTGGTGGATATTAACATGGGCTCTGTGCCAGCCTATTAGGGTTCAGCTCGTGCTTCCGCCTCTCACTGTGTGACCTCTGAGGTGGAGGTTATGACAGCATCTGCTGTAAGGTCTAGTTAGAGGGTTTGATGAGTGAATGCAGCTGAAGCAGTTACTTAGCAGTGCTCAGTACACAGGAAACACCCAGCACGTGTTAGCTTTTCTGTCTCTGGGACACCCAAGGGAATCCATGGATGTGTGTATGTGAGGGAGTGTCTGGGTCCATCAGCATGTGGGGAAGTTCATTCTGCAAACATTTAACCCCAAACCCAGTGCCTGCCTCCGAGGGGCTCCCTGGCTTCTCGATGAGACAAACACATCTGCAGAAATTTGCGGTGAGAGACAATGTGGGAAAAGGTTGTGTTTGAGGTAGTTCAGAGGGAGGAGAGGTGCAGTCTCTATTGCAGGATCAGACAGATTTAAGTGCTGGATAAAGTGCCTGCTCACAGAGGTGGAAGAAGCAGGTATGAGGGTAGAAAGGAGGGAGGCATGGACTAAGGCTTGGAGGCACAGGTTTGTGAAGAGACATGTCTCAGCAGAAGTTCATGTGGAGAAGCAGTGACAGATGATACCAAAGTGGAGGGAGACAGATGGAGGCAGGGAGACCAGTGGGGAGATGGCTGAATGGTCCAGATGGGAGGTAGTAGTGGCTTTGGTGATGGGATTTCTTGGCAAGTAGATATGATGAGGTCAGCGGAAGGGCTAAACGAGGTTCCTGTTGGTGGGGAATAGAGGAAGGCAAATCTGGGTTTGGGTGCATTTGAGATGCCTGTGAGACTTTCAGGGCATCCTGGGCAGGAATCTTGGCTCTTCCATTTCCTAGCTCTATGACCTTGGGCGTGTCTGGGTTTCAGTTGCTTTAAAAATCTGCAAAATGGGGCTATTATTGTGCTGCTAGTCCATAGGATGGAATAAACTATATACAAAGCACATGGTGAGCATCAGCTGCCGCCATGTTCACAGATAGTCAGAAACCAGAGAGAGGTGGTGACTTGTCCAAGGGACCTGTATCTGAATGGTTTAAAGCAAACATTTATTATCACACAGTTTCTGTGGGTCAGGAATTTAGGGGAGACTAAGCTGGGTACTTCTGGTTCAGAGTCTGTTCTGAGGCTGCGGCCAAAATGTTGGTCTGGCTATAGTCATCAGAAGGCAGGACTAGGGTTTGAGAATTCGTTTCTAAACTCACTTATGTTGCTGTTGTGAGGAGGCCTCAGTTCCTTGCCACTTGGGCTTGTCCTTGCTACTTGAGGTCCTGCATGACATGGCAGATGGCTCCCCCCAGAGTAAGTGATCCAAAATAGCAAGGAGGAAGCTCCACTGGCTCTGACCCAGTCTCAGAAGTAACAAACACACTGTCACTTTCATCACACTCAGTTCATTAGAAGCAAGTTACCAGATCTGGCCCATATTTAAGAGGAGGAGAATTAGGCTTCATGTTTTGAAAGGAGGCATATCAAAAATATTAGACATTTTGAAAGCGCTATAAGCCCCCAGGTAGGTAGTGGTGGAGCTGGGACTTGACCTAGGGTCTTCTGCCTTCTAGCTGAGTGTTTCACCCTGTGTGGTAGGATTGTGTCCCCTAGGATCTTTTTCTCACACACATAGGTGTCCCAGTAGAAAAACAGATGGGGCGGCCCAGGAGCCTCAGCCAGGTCTCTTGTATCCTGTTTCTGAGTATTCTCCCATTGTTTTTGCCATAGGTGAAGAGAAGACTGGACCTGGAAACTGACCATCAATACCTGGCTGAGAGCAGTGGGCCAGCTCGGGGCAGAGGCCGCCACCCAGGAAAAGGTACCCATGTAGCTCAGGCTGCAGCAGGCCCCTTGCTTGGGCCTAGGTCGAGAATATGGACAGATAAACATGCTTGCAACCAAGCTGTGGTCTGTCAGGCCTGGGTCTGAGCCAGGCCTTTGGGGGCCCTGAGGGGCAGCTGGAGTGGCTGCCTGACATGGGGTGCGGAGTTCCCCAGCTGGAAGAGGAGTGCTGTGGGAGGCAGGCAGCCTCCCTGCTTGGCCTCGCCAGGAGGAGCTATCTGCCCACCGCATCCTCATCCTACCCTGCATTGCCAGGGAGGCCAGCCCAGCTGGGGTTGGGTGTAGTGCTAATTGGTTCTGCTCTGCCTGCCACCCCCAGGTGTGAAATCCCCAGGGGAGAAGTCACGCTATGAGACATCGCTGAATCTGACCACCAAACGCTTCCTGGAGCTGCTGAGCCGCTCGGCTGATGGCGTTGTCGACCTGAACTGGGCAGCTGAGGTACTGAAGGTGCAGAAACGGCGCATCTACGACATCACCAATGTCCTCGAGGGCATCCAGCTCATCGCCAAGAAGTCCAAGAATCACATCCAGTGGCTGTAGGTACCCGCCAAACAGGAGGGTAGGAAGAGGCACAGGCCGGGCCAGCCCGAAGGAGCCACATCTCCACCTTATAACTGAAACCAAGGCTTAGGGAGGAGAGTTATCTTTGCTGAGGTGACAGATGCAGGAAAGTACATAAATCTTGCATATCCAACTCACTGCAACTTTACATATTTCTTCACCTGTATAACCACCATCTGGATCAAGATAAAGAACATTTCCAACACCCCAGAAAGTTCTCTCGTGGCCTTCCCAGTTGTTGCCAAGCCCTTATACCATCAGGTTACAATTGTTCCGGCTTCTGTTGCCATAAATGAGATGGTCTAACATAGCTATTTTAGTCTTGTTAATTTTTTGTAGTATATCTTTTTTGTTTGTTTGTTTTAGTTTTAAGTGTACAATACATTGGTTAGACATTTATATAGTTTACAAAATGATCTCCCTGATTGCTCTTTCTCTCCTCGGGCTCTCTACCTAGCCATTCCATTAACACTAACTGCATTCCCTATGTTGTGCTCCCCATCCCCATAATCATCTATCAACTACTAATTTGTAGTTCTTTAACCCTTCACCCCATTCTCCCAGCCCCCCAACCTCCCTCTTCTCCGGCTGTCACCAGATTGTCCTCTGTATTTGTGAGTCTGTTTTTGATGTTCTTGTTGATTCTGGCTTTATTCTTTCCTTCTCACCTCTTTCCTTGGTCATCCTACTTCTCTCTCCTTGCATATCTTTTTTTAGTTTTCGATAGATAATTTCATTCTGCATCTTTGCACTTGACAATGTGTCTTAGAAGTGCTTCCGCGTCTGTACGGCTAATGTATTCACTCCCTTTTATACAACTGGGTGGTATTCCACGGCACGTCTGTCGTTGTTTACTTACCCAGCTCCCTCTGAGGGACAGGTGGGTATTTATAGACATTCAGGCCTTTAAACCCATGCCAGTCTGAGTTGGAGCTCAGCTTCAGCCCCCAGCTGTTTCCCAGCCGAGGAGCTAGACCCAGAGAGGGGCAAGGGCTTACCTGAGTCTCACAGAACAGAGGCAACAGCAGACTGGGCAGAGGGACCAGGAGCTGCTAACCCTCCCTGCACCTCCCCTCAGAGGCAGCCATGCAGCAGTGGGGATCGGTGGGCGGCTTGAAGGACTGACCCAGGATCTCCAGCAACTGCAGGAGGACGAACGACACCTGGACCACCTGATCCACATCTGTACCACGCAACTGCGGCTGCTCTCTGAGGACACCGACAGCCAGCGATATCCTTGGACTTCGTGGAGGGCAGGCCTGGTGGGCTGGGCCCCCCCCAGGTGGGACTAGAGAGGCTGCCCCAGGCCCTGAATTCAGGAGAGGGCTCTGGCTTTGAATTCAAGTCCTAGCTCAGCATTTACTCACTGTGTGACACTGGACAAGTTATTTAACCTCTCTGAGCCTCAGCTTCATCTGTAAAAAAGGGAAAAAAACCCAATTCCAGAATTGCACAGATTAAAACAAGGAAAGCTAGTACCAGCAATAATAAACATTTTGTACAATGATTCAGTACACGGTACATGGTTGTAGCTTCAGGGTTAGATATATGCGTTTTTGTCTTCCATTCACAAAAATATTTATTTTAAAATAAGCTTTTTTTTTTTTTTACACTGAATACCCAAATTATGTTTATAAATTTTGAAGACCACCACTAATTGACACCAAGATTGTGGGTCAGAATAAATTCTCAGCACCAGGCCTAGAGTTCTGTTAAGTAATTTACATGAAATTATTGCCAGCGGCCATCATTACCTTGGGGTTAGATGGGTAGAATGGTCTTATTCTGGAAATTGAGGCTCAGGAGCATGAGATAGGCATAAGCCCCAACTATGTGCCAGGCCCTAGTGAGGGGATGGAGAGGACTGGAGAGAGTAGTAAGCGGAGGCTCTTCCTTAGCTGTCTGGGTGGGTGGCCCCGGAGGTCAAAGGTTATATGGTCCTTGACTCTACCAACCCTGGCCTACGTGACTTGCCAGGACCTTCGTAGCATTGCAGACCCTGCAGAGCAGATGGTCATGGTGATCAAGGCCCCTCCTGAGACCCAGCTTCAAGCCGTGGACTCCTCAGAGGTGAGACATGGGATCCCAGGCCTGACCAGGATAGGTTGGGCTGGGATGGTGGTCAGCTGATCCTCAGTTTACCCTGCTTGCTGCCTCCACCCAGACCTTTCAGATCTCCCTTAAGAGCAAACAAGGCCCCATCGATGTTTTCCTGTGCCCTGAGGAGAGTGCGGGCGGGGCCAGCCCTGGGAAGACCCCGTCCCAGGGGGCAGCTTCTGGGGAGGAGGACAGGGCAGCTGACTTTGCCACCACAGTGCCACCACCATCATCTCCCCCATCATCCCCTGCCACGGATCCCAGCCAGTCCCTGCTCAGCCTGGAGCAAGGTGGGTGAAGGTGGGTGGATGGGGTGGGACAGGGTCCCTCCCCCAGCTGGGTAGGCAGGCATGACAGCCCCATCTGCCATCCTTGCCGGGGGTGTCCCTGGCCTGTGATGCTCCCCATCTCTCCAGAACCTCTGCTTTCCCGGATGGGTAGCCTGCGGGCCCCTGTGGATGAGGACCGCCTTTCCCCGCTGGTGGCAGCCGACTCACTGCTGGAGCAAGTGCGGGAGGACTTCTCTGGCCTTCTCCCTGAGGAGTTCATCAGCCTATCTCCCCCCCACGGGGCCCTTGACTACCACTTTGGCCTTGAGGAGGGCGAGGGCATCAGAGACCTCTTTGACTGTGACTTTGGGGACCTCACTCCTCTGGATTTCTGACAGGGCTTAGGGGGACCAGGGCCTCCTGAGATGCCCACCCACTCTCTGCAGCCCTGGAGCCCCCTTCCCCTGGCCGTCCTCCCTGCCTGATTAGAAATGTTTAATTTATACCCCTCTCCCCTACCTCCAGAAGCTTCTAGCTCTGGAGTCTGGCTACTGCCAAGAGCTGAGCAAGCCAGGAAGGAAAGGATTGTTTGTGGTGTGTATGTGCATGCACCTAGCACCCAGTGTGTTTACACAGGGTTAGTGGTGTGTGAGTGTGTGTGCGTGCGCGCATGTACCGGGGAATGAAGGTGAACACATCTGAGCGTGCACTGAAAACGCCCCAGTGTGTCCACGTGTGTATGCATGAGTCCATGTGTGTGCATGGTGGGGGCTCTAACTGCACTTTTGGTCTCCTTGCTCCAGGGGCCCCATGAGGCCCAGGGTGGCCACCTGCCCCCAGAATTGCTGCGTGCTGACCAGGCCAGGTGGTGCAGCCTTGGCCTGCTTGTTTGCAGGACAGTGAGAGCACTTCTGTCGTCTTAAAAGGTTTTTCTGATCGAAGCTTTAATGGAGCGTTATTTATTTATCAAGGCCTCTTTGGCAAGCCCTGGGGCACCAGCAAAGGGTAGGAGGGACGTAGGGCTGATGTCCCAACTCCTTATACCCCTGAGCAAGGGCAGGTGTCCCTGAGCTGTTCTTTGCCTCACTCCGGAGGAGCTGAGGCCTGAGTGGTTTATTTATTGGGAAAGTGAGGGAGGGAGACAGACTGACTGACTGACAGCCATGGGTGGATGAAGCGGGGGTGGTCCCTCCCCAGGGGGTTACTGCAGGGCTCCGGCAGCCCCCCAGGATGGATGTGAGATGGGAGAGGTGAGTGGGGGACCTTCACTGATGGTGGCTGGGTGGGTGAAGGGCCTTCCCCCAGCCCAGATCACAGGGGTCCCTCCTCTGGCATTTGAAGGTGCCCCCCCCCTCCACTCCACTTCTTGCTCTGCCCCACCCTCAAATCTGCACTTTGATCTGCCTTCCTTACAGCTCTGTTCCCTCTTGCTTTGGTTTTAATAAATATTTGGATGGTGTTTGGGCCAGGTTTTGGGACTATGTACTGGGAACAAATCTAGGGGTGGGAGAGGTCAAGATTGCTGGGAAAATGCCTGGTCTCTACTTCCCTTCTCCCCCTTCCTGTTTGGTTTCATTTCATTTGAGCCTCACAGCCCCAAGGAAGGCTTCATCACCATTTTTGTCCTAACTTAGAAACTGATCCAATAAAATAATATGTGAACTCCCCTCCTTTCTCCAGCCCCAGAGAGGCCACTCCGATCAGGTTGCTATGTTCCTTCCAGATGTTTCTGGGCATTTGTAAACATGCAACACATAATTACAACTGACCAAGTCTCTCAGGATCTTTCAGTTTCTGGAGATGTGTGTTCCTTCATGGGGCTCTCAGGGTCTGTTGAAGGAGACTCAAAATCAGGGGGGAAGGGATGTTGAGCTGAAAGCTGTAAGATAAGAATTAACCGAGTAAGAAAATGGGAATGTACCAAACAGAAGGCAGTATAGGCGAAGGCGCCGGGACAGGAGGGAGCAAGGAGCAGTACCTGAGAGAAACCAGTACAGCTGGAGTCCTGAGGTGAGGGCCAGAGGGGAGAGTTCAGTCTTGGGCTTTTATTCAGGAAGCAAGGACTCATTGGTGAGTCTGGGGAGGAATGTTTTGTATTTTAAAAGCTTCCTCTGGCTTCTGTATGAAGGATGGGTTGAAGAGGGGGCCGGAATGGCAGAGGGGAGGGTGGACTTGGAAGCAGACCACAGCGATCTGTTTATGTTTAACAAACCCTTAGGTGGGCCATGAGTCAGTGCCCATTTAAATCCCTTTATAGTCCGAATCCCCTTCGTAATCCTATGGCACATCTATTATCCCCATTTTGCAAAAAAGATACAGACCCTCAGGTGTAGTCACATGCAGGTTTTGCCCACAAGGTATCACTCTAGTGCTCTCTGACTGTAGTACTCCCAAGCTGACAGGTCATTTACTCAGCCAGTCCTTGGGAATGACTTGTGTGTGGTTCCTCTGGGAGGCTCTGGTGGTGACACCACGGAGGGACTTGGTGTCGAGTAGTTTCCATTGTGCGGCTCATCCACTTACAGGCTGGAACTTGCTCCCCTTTTCCAGACAGGGAAACAGGTCCCCAAGAGGCTCTCGCAGGGGTCTTGCAGAGTGCGCAAGCTTTGACAAGCTGCCTCCAAAAGCTGGGCTTGGAGGTGCATCGGAGGCCAGTCTGAACAGGGGGTGGAGCCTCGGGGGCGGGGACCTGAGCGTGCGCACGGCGCCAATGGGCGGGCGGCCCCTTCAGTCCCCTCAAGTCCCTGGCGGCGGCGCCCAGAGTCCGGAGCTTCATCCCAGCCAGAGTCGAGCGTGTGGCGACACCATGACATGCACGGGGCTGCTCACTGTGTGCTTGATCCGGCCGCCCTCGCCCCGACCCCCTGTGCCGGTCGCTGGGCCCTCTGGACACGCGCTCTTCCAGGATGTGAGTGGGGAGCAGTCGGGGCGTCAGCCCTCCGGCCCTGGGGATTATCAGTCTCGCAGGTCTTATCCCTGTCTCTCCTTGTCCCTCACCCCCGCCCCTCACCCAGTCTGTGTCTCTCTCAACTGTTTTTCCCCATGTCCATCAGTGTCTCTCCCTCTAGGTCTGTTTGGGGCCCAGTCTGTGTCTCATTTTCTCAGCTGTCTGTTTCCATGTCCCTTTATCTCACTGCCTTTGTAACCTGTTCTCTGTCTTTCACTCTTTCTTTCTCTTACCTTATCTCTGATTCAGTAGCACTGCTCCTGTTACCCCACCCCCGAACCCAATCCATGTGTGTGCCTGGTGGGTGGGGGCTGTTAACACTAGATCACAGGAACGTTCATGGTACCCCTCTGTGGCAGCCCCAGGCTGGGCTGATCCAAGCAGGGGGCCTGGAAGAATAAGACCCAGTGCTGACCCCAAGGTCCCTTAGACCTGACCCAGGGACTGTGGGGCCCCGAAGTTGGTCAGGGTTGCCCACAGTCATTCTCTGTATAACCCTCCTGGAGGTGCAGGTGGCCCTGCAGCCCCCATGGGCACCAGTGCGGACCAGTCTGGCTAGGCCTCAGTCACTGTTCTGAGCCCCTTCCCCACCTTTCACCCCAATGCTTAGTCCTTACCTGACCCTCTCATGCCCCCCCTCCCAGAGGTCCCTGCCAGTGGGAAAGGCTATACTCCTACCCCCTCCTCACTGCCCCCAGTGACTCAGCGTGTTGACCACAGCCTTCCTGGTTGGAAGGAACCTGACCCTCCTGTTTCCCAGATGGAAAAAACAAGGCCTAAGGTGGTAGGGGTCTATCTGAGATCACACGTGGAGGCAGGGGCACACCGAATGTGGCCCCAGGTGTTCTCATTCCCAGCTTAGTACCCCCACCTCAGTATCTCCATCTGCCCTAACCAGGCCATACAGGGCTGCTAGGCGACCTCAAGCCACTGGTAGACCTCTGAATCAGGCTTCTGGCTAGTAGGATTCATCCCTGAACCTCACCAACCCTGAGACAACAGCTAGCAGAGAGGGGCATTCAGAACCTGGATGATAGGGGCTCTCTGTCCAGGCTTTGGCCTGCTCCTTGCCAGGGCTCCTGGTTTCATTTTTGCTGGGCTGCTTTGGGCAATCTGGGAGTCTCTGGTTCCTGGGAGAGACAGGATCATATCTTGACTTTGTTCCTCTGTTTATCTGCCTCTGTTGCTCTTCACCTCTGCTTCTCCATAAATACAGTCGGTCCTCCCTTGCTTTCTACCACCCTCACTCCTCATTGCATGCACACACACATATTCACATACGCATACACACACATTGAGTTGGCCTCATAGGAAGCCCCAGCCCTGGATGGGCTAACCCCAGCCTGCTCCCCCACGTGCTAGTGAGAAAACTAAGGCACTAACGAATAAGTAGCCACTGCCTGCATGTCAGGGTCTTCGCCAAGCACACAGGGAAACTGACCAGAGTGGGCAGAATCTGAGATGGACCATGGCCACACAGCAGAGTTGAGGGCTCAGGTCTGGGACGGCTGCCCAAGATCCTCTGGCCGCATCTTGGCTCATTCCCCTGCCTTCCGCAAGCTAGGACGATGCCAAGGACTGATGCATCAGATAGAACTTGTGATGGACTCTAGGTGTAGGGGTACAGGGAGCTGGCCTGGAACACCCCCCATGAGGCCAGGCCCTGCAGGAGAAGTCAGCAAGCAGTGGGACCTGCTGTGTGCTCTTCCTGTGCCCCCCTTGTTGGAAAAGTTCCTGCAGGGCCGAGCTGGGTAGGGGGTTGGGACCAGGCTGGGCAGGAAGAAAGGCAAGGTTGGGGGCAGGCTGGCCAGCTGGGGCCCTGTTGAGTTGGGTGGGGGCCTCTTGCCTTTCCAGGCCCCACTCAGCTCCCATCCATGACCCTTTGTTTTCTAGGTTTTCCGCCGAGCAGACAAGAATGGTGAGTTTGGCTTCCCTGAGAGGTGAAACAGGTTGCCTGAGGTCACATAGCCTTTAAGTGGTGGGCCTTGCATCCAGGTCTGTGTGATGCTTGGCTCCAGGTTAGCTGTGTTAGGGGCTGGGAAGGATGGGCTAATGGAGATGAGGCCCTGTGGGGGGGTTTACTCTTAGATTTTTAGAGGGCTCAGTAACTCCACATGATTAACCATCTGAACCCAGGGAGGGTTGGGGCAGGATAAAGCTGGCTTCAGGGAATCAGCTCTTCTGTCCTGGGTGCTGGGCAGTCTCAGACCTTGAAAGCTAAAGCAGGAGCCGCTAGGGGACCCCAAGAGCAAGTTGCTGCCCATAGATGACCCAGGGCAGGCCCCTCTACCATGATCAGCCAGTTGAGGGTCTGAGCTGAGGTGGCCAGTCAGCCTTGACCCATTTTCATCTGGGGTCTTCGGACCCTTTTGTGCTTCAGCCTACTTGAGACAGGATCATGTCCCCCACCCCTTGGCCCTTCTCCCTGGGTCTCTTCAAATTGGTAGACACTATGTGTCTCAACACATTGATCAGGACACATGGTCTCATTTGGATCAGAGCATTTTGTCCACTTTCCTTGCCCTATCTGCTTAGAGACCTTACAGGTCAGATACCCACTATCTTTGGCCATCCCTCTCAGTGCTCTCAGTCTCTGCTGCATGCCCCCTGTGACAGGAAGGGCATTCTTTCTGGAGCCAGCCTGCTGCTTATAGAGGCCCCAATCCTTAAGAAGGTCTCATCTGCCTTCCTATGGCTTCTCTATGAAGGGCCTGGGTTTATAGCACCAAGGTCCCTAACACCCTGGGGCCAGGCTGGTCAGTATGTGAAGCAGAGGCTTGGCCCCCAAGTCCAAGTGATGTCTAGGCCCTGCCATGATTTGGCTGTATCCCAGGCTGTTCTTCATTTATTTCTTTATTTAGCAAACATTTATTGAGTCCTACCCAATACCACTTGTGTACTGCCCTGTCCCTTGTCTGCCTGCAAAATGGGCCATGTTGCCTTAAGTGGGCACCTCTAGGGGCCCTCATCTTTTTTTCCCCAACAGCCAGGCCCCCCACCAAGGTCAGAATCCCATTCCATCTGGCTAAGTGGTTGTAAGATGCTGTGAGGCTTTCAGGGTCCCTGGACCCGCAGGCAGGGGTGCAGCCAGAGGTCAGGTATGCCAACTCTGCTCCATGTTCCCCCTAGATGATGGTAAGCTTTCATTTGAGGAATTCCAGAATTACTTTGCCGATGGGGTCCTCAGCCCCAGGGAGCTGCAGGAGCTGTTCAGTGGCATTGATGGGCATTCTACTGAGTGAGTACGAGAGGGGAATGGAAGAGCCATGGTTGGATGTGAGGCCAGGTTGTCTCAACCCTACTGTGTCCCCTGCTGCTTTAGTTTCTTATGAAGAATGAGGGGGTGGTGGTGGTAGGGAGAGGGGCGCCAGGGCTTGGTGCCAACTTTTACTCACCCACTCACCGCCTCCCTGTCTCTAGCTCTGCCAATTGTACTCCTTTCAGCTGAGACCCCAAAATAGCCAGGCCTGAGTCACCACCCATGGTTCAGCCCACAGGTGCCCCTCCCCACTCATTCCTGCTTCATACAGGGACCAGAGGATACCTGGGGACAGCTGGGCCATGCCCGCTTCCACCTGTGGATGCAGGTGCATGAACTCCCACACTCCTCCCACATGTGCTCACACATCTGCAGGCCTTAGCATGAGTTTGCATACTTTCCTCCCCATGCTTCTTCTCATGGGTGCACACACATACACAGCTGTCCCTCCCTCTCCTCTTCTACCCTCATTTCCTTAGAATAAATTCCAGACTCTGGGTTGGCTCCTGTGCCTAGACTCAGGCTCTCATGCTCCCTTCCCCTCCCCATTCTGAGGCTTGGGCTGGACTGTTTGTCTACCCGCTCCCCCCACCAGACACTCCAGTAAAATTCTTTGCCCTTCGAGGCCTAACAAAGACAGTCTCTCCTCCAGGAAGCCCTCCTCCCAAGTAATACCCATGCTTTCTCTGGACTTCCTCAGCCCTGGCTTCCCCTTCCCAGCTCTGACCACTCCTCTCTGGCGTGTGTCTACATCTGTCTTCCCTGGCCTGAAATCCCCTTGGAGGCCAAGAGCGGGTCTGAATTTTTGTCCTCAGAGAGTGTTTGATGGGACAGTAGTACCCTTGCTCCCCCACAACCCTCTTGGCTTCTTCCCATTGAGCAACTTAACCCGAGGTGGAAGCAAGAGCCCCGTGCTTGGTAGGCTGAGTTGGGTGGGGAGGAGGGAGAAATGTTGGCTTCAAAGTCCCGTTCACTAGGCTCAAGTCTGAGGGTCTTAAGGGTACCTCCTCTTTACCCTGCAGCAATCTGGAAACAGAGAAACTGTGTGGTGAGTAGGCCCATGGGAGCTTCTGTCTCCTGGGACTTCTGGGCAGGTGGATGGGATGAGGGGCTGTTGCTGGTCTCCTGATGGAGTAGGGTGGGCTGGGTTCAGGATGTGATGCGTGGTTCGTTGCTGAGGAATTTCAGGTTGGGTAGATGGTGGGGGTAGGTAGGTGGGGGCAAGGTGCAGCTGGAACATTCGAGGACCTCCTCTTCCTGCAGACTACTTCTCAGAACATCTAGGTGTCTACCGGCCTGTGCTGGCTGCTCTGGAGTCGCTCAACCGTGCAGTGCTCACTGCCATGGATACCACTAAGCTGGTGAGTGGAGAAGCTGATGGTGGGGCCCAGAATGAGGGCAGGGGGTGTTTGCTGTGCT
Organism: Pteropus medius; assembly: GCF_902729225.1. NCBI lineage: Eukaryota > Metazoa > Chordata > Mammalia > Chiroptera > Pteropodidae > Pteropus > Pteropus medius. Next base: position 7,591,684 of record NW_024342471.1, on the reverse strand, counting down.
GGCAGAGCCTCCACTATCATGGCTTGGGGCTGTGGCGCTAGAGGCCTGAGTTCAAATCCTGTCTTTCCCACTTTCTGTGCACTTTTACTTCTCTGGACCTCAGTTTCTTCATCTGTAAACTGGGAATAAAAATAGATCCTGCCTCCATACATTGTGATAATTAAATAAGAATGAAGGCAGTGATTTTTGTCTGTCTTATTCTCCATCTTTAGCACCCAGAACTATGCCTGGCACGCAATAGGCGCTTAATACCTGGAGCTGATGCTGCTACTGTTTTTATTATTGGCTAGACCTAACTATTATGGAGTATCAAGCCCAGGACCCAGCAAGGATGAGCTGGGGGTGGGGCATGTTAACATGTGTCCACAGGCCCATGCTGGGGTGCAGAGCCTGGTGGAGTGGAGCCTGTCCTGAGGATGTGCGGGAATAGATGGGCATGTTGCATCCACGCGTTTTTGAGCACATGTGGACATGTGTGCACAAGCATAAACAGTGCTCACAGCCAGGGCTCCAGGCCCTTGTGTGGTGACTTCAAAAAACCCATAAGCCACCCATCTCTTTGTGTGTTTCTTTAAGAAATGTCTCCACCTCCCTTTGTCCCATAATCCTTAATAAGGGGGCTGGGAGGGAGCAGTGAGCAAGCCTGGGAGTGCCTGAACTCACTTTTAACAGAAAGGGAAACTGAGGGCCTCAGCGAGTCCACGATCAGCTGATGACAGTGCTTCCCCTCTGGTTGCTTTCACGTGGATTTTAGTAGCTTTTGAAAGGGTTACCCATTGGGGCCTGGCATGGGATGGGAATCCAAATGGCACATGACGAGGGGTTGGCATGTTATGGTGACTTCTGTGTCTGCTGCCTATATGCAAGTGTGGGCATCATCTTCCTTATTGCCCTGGAAACAAGGCCTGGGTATGGACAGCTGGACTGGCATTCTCTGAGCTGGCACTGGTTAGGGGGAATTCAAACTGCAGGTCCAAGTAAGGTCCCTAGGGGTCTGGACTACCTCCTCCTGGGCCAGAAAGGGGTAGGGCGTGACCCATAACCACACCATGACTTTGCCAGCATCAATCACTTGAGACTTTATCTGGCACTTGGTGCTTCTGATAGAGCTTCAGCTCAGGCCACCGAGCCTCTGCCACTGGACATGTGTGCGCACAAGCATAAACAGTGCTCGCAGCCAGTGGCACCACCCCCTTCAATCCGATATGACTCAGTTGAACACTTCGTGTACCAGCCTGGAGCCACACTCCTGGTACATGGTCCGGGTCATCCAGTGACACTGGAAGGAGCGCAATGAAGCTACCATGGAGCCACCTGTCCACACAGCTGTGCCACGCCCAGGCTTGGCCACCAGGTGTGGCTTCAGTGCCCCGTAGCCGTGTCGCAGGCACTGGGCTTCCAGCTCCATCGCCAAGCGCTCAGTGAAGCCAGGGAAAAGTGTGGAGCCACCAGCCAGCACTACGGTGTCAGCCAGCCGCCTCCGCAGTGGTGCCGGCACCCTCTGCAGTGCCTGGAAGGCCAGTGTGGGCAGTCCTGGCTCAGCCTGGCCTAGAAGACCAGGCTGGAAGATGGGTTCCGGGCAGCGGAAGCGCTCGCTGCTGAGGCAGACAGAACACCCATTGCGTAAGCAGAAACTAGCCGGATGGTGGCGGGCAGGGTTATGGAGGTCACCTTCAAAGTCCAGCGACACATAGCAGCAGTGCTTCTTGAGCTGTGTGATGGCCTTTCGGGGCAGACTCTGCTGCAGTAGATTGGGGCATGCTGCCACCAGCAGGTCCCGCAGGTAGCGCGACAGGGTGGTTCCTGCCACGTCCAGCCGGAAGGTGGCCTTGTGCCACGAGTGGCCCGCATAGATGGGTGTGGCGTGGCACACACCCGCGCCCGCCTCCACCGCCAGCCCGCTGAAAGTGCCAGTGGAGCAGAGCGCCAACAACGCAGTGCTGGCCATGTGGCACGCAGGCACTGCCAGGGCCTCGAACAGTAGCTCGGCCACCCTCTCGCGGTTAGAGGGTGGTGCCGACGGTGAGTCGCTCACCAGCACCGGCCACTGCTCCGGGTATACCTGCAGGCCGCCGACTAGCAGGCGCTCCCACAGACCCTCCAGCGCCTCCCAGTCGACCACCACGCCGTGCTTGATGGGGTGAGCCCGTGCCACACCGCCCGCCAGCTCGCAGCCCGGCGCCCCGGGCAGCACGGGCCGGTCCCAGCTGGGCACCAGGCTGGAGCTCTTTAGCACCAGGCGTGGCTGATGCTCGCCCGCGAAGCCCGCCTTGGTGAAGCCTGAGCCCTGGTCCACCACTACGGCAATGCGGCCCAATGAGGGCGGCCCGCGAACCCTGCGGCTCCCCGATGCTGACGTCACCTTCCCGGCTCGGCTCTGCCCACAGAGACTCGGTCGCATCCCCCACCCCGACTCCTCGCCTGAGGCTCCGCCCCAGCTGGCCTCGTTGGAGGACCACCTTTCAGTTCTCGGCTCTTTGGGCCTAAATCCCTGCTTTGATGGACTAGATAACTATCGTTCTCAATTCTTGGCTCTACTTTCTGGTCCTGAGGTTGGATTCTTCTGGCCAGAGTGGATATCTCTTTTCAGCTTTTGGCTCCGCCCCTAGGCCCGGGGCCCCGCCTCTGGTTCAAGTGTCAGTCTCCGCCGTCGCAGGCCACCAGTGGTTACTTGCCTACCTTTGGCTCACGGCTCAAGGCTCCACGCTCCATCTTGAGGTAGGCCCCACATTCACTCTCAAGACAGCTCTGTTGTGCGGCTCCCCGCCTCAGCCTGGCAGAGGTGGATGATGAGAGGGCCGGGCCAAATCCTTTTAGATTTTGAGAAGCCGCAAGGAGCAGCTCTGAGAATGAGTGGGCCTTGTGGCAATGTCATCCAGACATATATATCTCCCTTTTGGGGACCCAGAAGTCCAGCCCAGTCCTTGAGTCTGAGGCAGTGTCTTAGACTTCTCACCTGGGCTTGACCAAAGTAGTTCCTGGTTGTGGAGGTGGGAGGGTGTGGTCAGAGGAGGACGGAAAAGAACTTGGATTGGACTCATTGTGACCTCAGTCCTCGGCACCTGCTGTGCTTCTGCAGTCCTCTCTCCCAGCAAAAACTCCCGGGACCCATCCTCTCTCCTTGGACAGGATTAAGGGCAGTGATTTGGACATCAAGGAGTCTGGCCTCAACTGCCCAGCACAGCCAATCTGATATATACTCTAGCCAAATGTGGGGCTCTTCCCCTCTCAATGCTGAAGAGAGAGAGCTCTTAATCACAGAGGTAGAGTCACTCCGAGGATCTGTGTGTTCAGCCTTGAAGGGCCCAGGCAGCCCACAGAGGTACACTACCTTCAGGGACTTCCACCTGTGGACTCAGGTGGGCCTGAGTTTGTGACTCAGTTCTGAAGTTGACTCACTGTGCACCCCTAAACAAGTCCTAATCTCTTCCTGAGCTCAGCTTCTTTCTCCAAAAGGTAGTAATCCTCACACACAAAAAAGAGGCCGCTTCAGGCCTCTGCAGAGTCTCATTATTCTCTTTAGGATCATTTTGGTTGCAAGTTGAAGACCCACTTGGATGAGCTTAACTAAAAGGGATTTTATTACAAGGATCTTGTATATCTTATGAATACCAAGAGCAAGGGTGAAATCAGGTTTCAGCAACAGACTAGAGGCAGTGTCTGACTGTGGGTAACCCAGGATGTACCCTGGCTCTACACTTTTTATTCTTCTGAAGAATGACTTCAACCTATGCATAAAACGGTCTCTTTTAACTCCTGAATTATAGTCCCAGGGAAGGGACTGATAGGACCAACTTGGGCCAATGGCTTATGGCCGGGAGGTGTGGCCACACTGAGGAACATGGTTACCCTGATTGTAACCATGTGTATGGTAGGGAAGGGTTGGTTCTTACAAGTAGCAGGGGAGATGCTATGGGTTGTACAAACTCTAGCCTGATGCAGGCAATGTGGAGAGGACATTGATCCGGTTGACAGTGATGAAAGTGCATATTCAGCAGAAGCCAGGCCTGTGGCTTTTTTGAGCTGGGACCTTAAGGGGACATTTTCAGGTTGGTTTCCAATGGAAAGCAGGCTGCAGGTTTTGAAGAGCTGAGGAGGTTTTAGGGTCTGAAGCTGGGTTTGAAGAGAAGCTGCTGCCCACAGAAATTGTGCCAGGCCTTTCATGGGTGAATTAGGTTGGTGAGCCTCAAACTGGAGACAAGTGACAATATGGCCAGAGAAGAGGTGAGCATGAAAACCACTGAGAAGCCCTAAAGGGTAAGACTGAGTCTTGGGCCTGGGCCTGGACATCTCCCAAATAGGTTTGGGTGTTTCCCTGTGGGCAATGGAGAACCAGTATGAGTTTATAAGCAGAGTGAACTACCCTAAGTGGTTTGGAAGAAGCCTTTGGCTAAAGTGTGGGGAAGGGGATAGGAGGGGGTAGTTGGGGAGATGAATGACTGTGGTGCCTTGGGGGTTACCAGGCTGAGAGGAGTAGGAGTGAGGGGGTCAGAGGCCCAGTGACCCCAGCCTCTCTCTTCTCCTGGTTGCACTCACAGGCATAATGTGAGTCTCAGGCCCCACCCCTGTTGACTGTAGGACCCTCACTGTTTCCAAAGGCGGTGTCTGCCGGGACCATCCTTCTGCCTAAGAAGGACTTGTGAATGCTGGGGACTTTTGGAGATGTCAATCTTCTGCTGGATACAGGCCTCACCACCTGGGTGGTCAAGCCTGGGTTTGCCCAAGCTCACCTCCCTTGGGGCTGTAGACCTGTCAGGGTCTGACTCAAGCCTGGAGTTGGAGGGGAAGAGGAACAGCCTCCCTCCTGCACTGTGGCAGGGAGCCCTTCCCCAGCTTGGGGCAGGTGTTCTGACCCTTAGGTCACAAGGAAGGAGAGGGTAAAAACAGCCTTGGCTCTGACCCATGGCCGTTGGTCCGTCCTCAATTCGCCTGTTCATCTCTGTGACTCTCACATCCCGATACCTCAGTTAACAGGCATCAGGGTTGCTATGCGCTCTTTATTGGGCTGGGTCCCAAGCCCGGGGGGCCGGGCCGGGTACTCAGGACCGTGGGCGAGGGCAGCGGCACCGCTTGCGTGGCTGCTCCATGGAGGGGTCGGTCTCGCTACTCGTCTGGTTCTTGGTCACCAGGCGCGCGTAGAGCCGCAGCCAACCCTGCGTGGCCTTGGCCCCGCCCCCTGAATCGGCCCCGCCGTGGCCCCGCCTGCTGCGCGGCGCCCCTCCTGCAGCCGTGCGTCCAGCAACAGCAGCAAGACCAGGATCTTCTTCATCTCTCTCTCGCGTGCGCCCTCCTGCCGCTCAGCGCCATCGCCTGCACCTCGCATCATGGGTGGCGTTGCCTGGGAGCCCACTTGAGCGGCCGCGGGCTGCGCGCCAGAGTCCGCTGCTACCTCAGCTACCTGCTGCCGCTTGTCCAAGGGGAATAGCAGCACGATCTTGGTCTGGGTGTAGGGCAGAAACGTGAGGGGAAAGAGCGCTCTCCGCCTTCCTCCCGGGGACCCTCACCCACTCCGGTTCTATCTCCCAAACTCTAACCGCTCCACGTTTCTGGGACTCCCACCATCCTCCCAAGCCCAGGATGGGGGCCCTACCCTGATCCATTGCCAGCCCCCAGCCCCTTCCTCCCCTGAAAACCCTTACCCACCCAGGCTGACCTCATGAGACCTCTCTGTCCACGTTTATAGGATCCCTGCCTCCCCTCCCAGCTTTGATGCTGGGACCTTCACCCACCACGGCCCTGATCTAGGGCCTCTGGACATTCGAAGAGGGGGAAAAGTAGCATGTTTTGAGGCTGGGGTTCTAAAGGAGGCATGAGGGAACTCCTGGTGCCCATAGGCCTAGTGATACCAACCAGGGCTGATTCCCCATGCGGGACCTCCACCCATCCATCTGGGTTGTGAGACTCTCCTCCTGCCCACCCTTCTGACTCCCAAGTGTCATCCACCTCCTGGTTTCTGGACTCTACCCTCCCATCTGGGCTTTTAGAACCCCATCCACATCCACATGAGTTCCTGGGACCCTCATCTTCAGGAGAGGTTCTCTAACCCCTTCATCCATGCCCCTGGGCCTTCTTCCCACAAGGCCTAGACTCCCAGCATCCCCTCCTACCCACACCTGCCCCTCATCCCCTAGCACTCACCCTTGGCTTCTGCTTGAGGTGGCTGGAGAACTGCTGTTTTCCCCAGGCCTTGTCCATATCAGGTGGCCTCTCCTTGCCAGCCTGCTTAGGCACTTTGGTCCTCCTGTGGGAATTGTTGTTTCCCATGGCGGGACTGGTCAACACTGTGGTCCACGGCCCATGCTGCTCTGCCCTGCCCTCTGGCTGGGGACCCTCTGCCCCAGCATTGTCCCCACATTGTGACCTCATGGGTTGACCTCACCAGCTCCAGGCTCTGAGCTCCTCTAGAACCTACAGGCGAATCTTGGCTCTATTCACTCACTCTGTGACTTCTGGCCCTGGTTTCTCAGCTGTAAAAGAGCTAGTGGTCTTAAATGAGGTGATGCTCATAAAGTGCTTAGTGATGAGTACAGAGGAATTTTGTGGCCTGGGTTTGAATTCTGGCTCTGCCACTAACTAGTTGTGTGACTTTGACCAAGGTAATCAACTGCTCTAGGCCTCAGTCTTCTCATCTGCAAAATGGGGTTAATTAGTGACCATAAGTTGTTAGTATTAAATGAAGTTCTGCTTGGAACAGGGCCTGGCACAAAGTGGGTGCTTGTGTCAGCTGGGTTCTTTGGCGGCAAGCAATAGAAACTGATTAATCATCTTAAACACTCAAAAGGGACTTTATCGGAAGGATTTTAGAGAGCTCAGAGCATAGCAAGGAAGTCGAGTAAGGCAGAAGTCTAGAGAGAGGACAGAAACTACTGGCCTGTGTGAGAATGAGAGGACCTAGCCTCCCCTCTGTCCTTGCCTCTCAGCTCATAAGCCTGGTCCAACAGGGCTCATCTGATGGCTGAGCCAAGGCGGGTCATGGGCAGAAGACAAAGCCTTTGATGGATGGTGCTTTTGGGGCTCGTTGTAGAGGGAGGGCAGATACCTGGAACTCCCTGCCCCGCCACCCCTTCCTCCCTACGCCAGCCCTGAGAACCTGGCACTTGGTCAGCCTCTCAGTCTCTCCATCTTGGGAGGGAGCTGGAGGAGGCTAGTGATGTAGGCTGGGCTCAGTGCTGGGGTGTGTGTGTTTGATGGCAGTGACTTGGCTGTCTTGTGTCTGCAGCTCCCAGTAAAAGGTGCTCAGTAAATGTTTGTTGAAGGAGTGAATTATATATGCATGTATAGACTGTGAGTTTGCAGCCAGCTGGTGAGTATAGGATCACATTATACCATCATTTTGCCTTATGTGTCAAAATTGGTCTTTAGATGTCCTGTGATCTGTTCCACTCCCAACCCCAACAGCCTAACTGTGCAGAGGCCTTACTGGATGAAGGTGGTGGCCTCAATATGGAAGGGGCCTTGGGGCCCAGAGAATGTAGATGCCTTCCTCTAAGTTGGCCTCATACTTCCCAGAAAGGGGGGCCAGGCCCTGCTCCCAGTTCCCATGCCCTCCTGCTTATGCCAGCTCTGCAGGCCCTCTGCTCTTTACATCACCACTGTTGCTCTGATGGACAGGGATTGGGGGAGCAGGGGAATGGCTCCCCATTAATAAATATATGCTTAGGGCCAAGAGATGCTGATTATGCCCCTTCTGCCCCCAGGAGTATGAGCGGGCCTCCAAGGTGGACCAGTTTGTGACACGCTTCCTGTTGCGGGAGACAGTGAGCCAGCTACAAGCCCTGCAAAGCTCACTGGAGGGGGCATCAGATACCCTGGAGACCCAGGCCCGTGGCCCAAGGTATATGAGGAGTCCAGACAACCTGTGGGTCCAGTTCACAAATGCCCATTATCTTCACATTCCAAGTCCCTCAGCTTTGACCACATGTCACAGTTTCAGCATCCTGGAGTCCAGATTGTTGTTCTGGGCAGGGAGGCCGAGAAGAGGTGAGAGGGATGCTGGCTTTGAGGCTGGGGCCTCAATGTTCTGGGAAGCCTGTCTTGCCTCGCTCAAGCCTGGCCCTGTTCTGGGGTCCCCGTCCTTGGCCCTGTGGATCTGCCAGCAGTGGACCAACCCTCTATTTCCCTTAGGTCATATGAAGAGAGAACGGAGGTGCAGAGCAGGCCCTGTGGCAGCCGGCGGGCAGGGCGCAGGGCTTTGCGGAGCGTTAGTCGATCACCCACCTGGTCTCCTGGTTCCTCTGACATAGGTGCGCCTGGGCTATGGCGGGAGGGCTGGCTAAGGAGAGTCCAAAGCAAATGCAGCATTCCCCAGTGTCCCCTGGTGCCTGCTCCTCCGCTGCCCCTCAGTTCAACCTGAGAGACCTCCTACCCCAGCCATGCCCCCATGGACCCTTACCCTCAGGGCGGAGCTCGGAGGCAGAGATGCAGTGGCGGCTCCAGGTCAACCGTCTCCAGGAGCTAATTGACCAGCTTGAATGCAAGGTGAGTGGCCATGTGGCCAGTGCCCCATGGGAGTGGACCTTTCTGGAGTCTGCCCAAGCCAGGCACATGCTGGGGGCCCAGCCCACACTCTGTGTTCTTCACAGGCCCCCCGGCTGGAACCCCTACATGAAGAGGTACTTACCAAGGGGCCTGACTCGGTGAGTCTGGGAGAGGGACGGGGCTGGGTATTGGGCTAGGAGGTGCTCGCTCATGAAGTGAGGGAGTTCATAGGGTCAGCTACCCACCCACCCTTCCCAGCTTTTCCCCAGTCCTCATCCCCCAGGCCTGGCAGGCAGGTGCTAGGTTCTGGTCCTTGCTCTGTGGCCCCGCAGAAATCACTGCTCCTCTCTGGGATTTAGTTTCCCTCCTCTGCCTTCCTGAAAGCTGGCTCCGGGGCAGTGTGGACGGAGACTGGAGGGGACAGTTAGAAGTGATGGCATACCGCAGGAGAGTGGGCTAATGACTGGATCAAGGCAGCGACTTGGTGATGAGAAGAGTCAGATGGAGCCAGGGAGGTTGGGAGCCGTACTGGGGCAGGACACTGACCTCGGGTAGTCTGGGTCTGGTGTAAGTCATGCCCTACTCCAGCTTACTGGGCTGCCTCTCTTGCCAGCACATCCTTGTGGCCCAGAGGCAGGTGCAAGTGGCAGAAGAAGCCTTGCAGGACTTCCATCGTGCCCTGCGCTGCTACGTGGACTTCACAGGGGCCCAGACCCACTGCCTGCAGTGAGTCCCTAGCTGCCCAGTGGGCTAGCCAAGGAAGGTGGGGGAATGAGCTGGGAGGAGCGCGGGGGCTGCGTGTCCTGGGCCAGGGCTCCTATTAGATACCCCTGGCTGGGTGGGCAGCAGTGGTGGCATCCCAGGCCTGCCCTGGCCTGGCCCATCTCTTTGGCTCCACAGTGTGTCTGCCCAGAAGATGCTGGATAATGCCTCCTTCACCTTGTACGAGTTCTGGCAGGATGAGGCCTCCTGGAGAAGGTATGAATGGTGGTCTAACAGCTAATGTTTATTGAGTAGAAGCTCTGGAGTGAGCCACTCCTGGGCTTAAATCGTCTTATCCTGTTTATTGGCTGTGGGACCTCAAGAGAGTTACCAACCCCTCTGAGCCCCAGTGGCCTCCTTTCCAAAATGGGAGTGATAACAGTTCTACTCTCCAATGAGCTAAATGAGACGATGTGTAAAGAACTGAACATGGTGACAAGTACACAGTAGATACTCAATGAATATACACTGTCACCACTGTACCACACCCTATGCCAAGCACCTGTGCCTTACTTCATGTGATCCTCACAGTAGCCTAGTACAGTAGACACTATTGTCCCATTTCACAGAGGAGAAAACTGAGGCTCAGAGCCAGTATGAGGAAGGACTGATATCTGAATCCAGGCAGCAGGACTTGGGTGGCAGTGGGGAGCTCTTAACCAAGTGATCTTGATCTTCGGAGGACTAGCTTGAGCCTCAGTCCATTCCACGGCCTTCCCCAGGCACCAGCAGTCTGCCTGCAGTAAGGCCTTCCAGCGCATCCTCATCGACCACCTGCGGGCTCCAGACACCCTCACCACTGTGTTCTTCCCAGGTGTGCTGCAGCTCCCGATCCTCTCTATAGCCCTGGGACCTGGGGAGGGGCAGTGGGCCCCTGATGGCCTCTGACCCCCAACCTCTGACTCCTAGCCTCCTGGTGGATTATAAATAATAACTGAGCCTGACCTGCATTAGCCAAGGACCCTGGGGCCCTGCCTGCTTCCTGCTGGAGTTTCTGGACTAGTCAATTCAGCACCGAGACACAGGACCTGCTGCTCTTACACCTGGGGCCTGGCTGTCAGAGGCCTCCCAGACCAGCCGGTGGAGAGACTCTCAGCCCAGGAATCAAGGACTGGGCTGCTTGCTTTCTGTTTCTTTATCAGTATATTTTATTGTTTGTAGCTTTGGTTTCTGAGGCCTCTGCCTGGCTCAGGAGGCCTGGATTCTGGTCCCTTCTGCCCTTGCCTCGCTGTGACCCAGGGCGGATTCCTAGCTTCTCTGGGTGAGCCTTGGGCTGTCTGGCTGCATAGTGGGTGCCTTGCTTTCTTCCTGCTGTCTTGGGGCCAGGCTTCTGCTCTTCCTTAACCAGCAGCAGAACCAAGGCTGATGCTCAGGGACCCCCTTCCTCAACCTTGACCCCTGAGGCTGGGCTGGATCCATCTGCGGTGTGAGATAAGGACTTGGGTATCCCTTTCACCCTCCTGAACTGGCAGGCTCCAGACTCTTCCTGCACTCTTGGCTGCACTGGAGACATGTAGAAGATCCTGGGTTGGTTTGCATGTCATTTGCATATCATTTGCATGTTCATGCCCACCCATACTCAGGACTCTATGGGAACCCCAAGGTGATCTTGCCAAGTATTAATAATTTGGGTCTAGAGTCACCTGCTGCCCCAGACACCTCTGAACCCCAGCACAGAGACAATAAAGGCAGTGGTCTCCTCTGGTATTGTGTCCTCTCTCTCCCTCAGCAAGAAGGCCAGGCTGTGGGGCTGGTTTGCATCTCAGACCACAGACTCAGGGTGGGAAGCCGTTCTTCAGAAATTAACCAGTTCCCATCTTGAGCCCCCCTACCTGCAGACGGTGAGAACTTCGCTGTTGACCCAGGTTTCCTCAATTTCGGGCCTTCTCACCCCACACAAACCCTGGTTCTGGCATCTTACCTGGGAAAGGGGAGTGGATATGGTCTCTGCTTTCAGTGCTTTCAAAGTTGGCTGGAGGTTCTAGCTTCACCCCCCACCATGCCAGTAGGGTGTGCTGTGGAATTGGGGGGCTGAGCACAGAGCCTTCTCGGGGTCCCAGAGAGCGTGGCTGGTTCTGTGAGAAGACCTGTCCCCAGAGAGAACCTCTCTCTCCATCCCTCCTCACCCCCTTCCAGACCACCCCTGCCACCTGACATAGAGCAGTTCCAGGAAAGTAATGGCTGAGTTGATTTGTCCAGCCACTGTGGGATCCTCATTCGAGCCATCTGGGGAGAAGGGTCTGGGGGCACAGAGGGAGGTAAGTAACATGGACAAGGGCTCTAAAGGGGAGGCACATGGTTCCACAAGAGAACAAGATGGCCTCTGACCTGGTCTGGGGTGTGTTGGGGTCAGGAGTTTTTCAGGCTCTGAGGAGGAGAGCTTGCCTTGTTGACTAAAGGAAGCCCAGCAGTGGGCTGATGCTGGGGGAGGGGGGAGTGGGCCGAGGCCAAGGCGGGGAAGAGCAGGGCCTCCGAGGCACTTCGTCCTGAGGAAGCTGTGTAGGTTTTTAGTGAGCTGAGTGACATTTCGCCAGTGTTCCTGAATGCCCCAGTGGTGCCAGGTCCTTGCTGAGCACTGGGGCATGGCCAGGAAGGCAGCTCAGATGGTAGCAGCTCAGGGTGTATGTAGTCTGAGACTCCAGGAAGGGTCTTCTCTGAGGTTTCCCCGCGGTGACCCCGGCAGGAATTCAGACTTGTAGGGTCACACAGAGCCGCTCTCACCGGCCTGGCTTCCCAGGCCAGAAAAACAAGCATAGGGCTCCCTGATGGCTCCTTGTCCAGCGCCATGCCAGGCTGTCCTTCTGCCACCCCACTTCCCCGATCCCTGGCAGTTCCTAAAAAGTGCTGCCAGCACCTGAGTCACAGGTGTCTGTCCAGGTTTCAGTGTCTGTCCTTAACAGAGAAGCCCATGCAGGAGGAAATCATTGTGCTTTCTATTCTGTGTTCTAATTTCTTCTGTTTCCTCCACAAAAATAGCTAAAGCAAACAAAACTAAAAAACTTCTTCCCATGGCCATCCCCACTCCCTACAGAAACGTTTCCTTAGCCTTTAAGTAGCTGGTCAAGGCCATCAGGTCTGGTTGCCTTTCCTAATCCATGCCCTCAATGCCCTGCTCTTGGTATCTCTTTTTAACATCCACTGGGCACCTATTCCGTGGTGGGTGCTGGGGATGGTGAAATGTCCCTGGCTGGTGAGAGTACCCAGGTCAAGGGTAGGCAGACTACTGAAGCTGGGAGAGGTCCTGGCTGCTTCCACCAGCTGCTGTTCCCCACCCTTTCACCCACTCCCTGCACCTGCTCCCTCACCTTCCTCCCACCTGTGCCAATGACTCACCTGCACACATTCAAACCTGTCCTGGGGACTGGCCCAGTGCCAGGCCAGGTGCTAGAGAGACAGCGGCAATCTAGATGGCTGCCATTAGCCTCCAGCTCTCAATGAGAAACATGCATACCAAGTGCCCTTAACACAGATGCTTATGGGGCTTAACAAAGGGCCTGAGAATTAGGTGGGCCTTCACAAAGTTATTCCTCAAACAAATACTACTTAAGACACTAGGCTCCAGGCAGGATACTAGGACAAAGATGAATCCTCAGGGAAATCACTTACTGGCAGAGAGAGCAGCAGGTTGTGATAGCAGCCTCTGTTTATGGGGGTTTCCTGGGTACTAGGTCCTATGCTAGGGTGACTCCCATATGATCACGACAACCCAATGGTGTAGGCATCATCAGCACCCCCAATTTACAGATGAAGAAACGGAGGCTCAGTGAGCAAGTACTTTTCTGTGGGTCACAAAGATGGATCTAGTCCCTGGCCTCAATAGCTATTTGTTCTCAAGTGTGAACAGTGCTAAGGGAGATCTCGGGCATCCTCTAGTAATGAAAATCAGCCCAGGGTGGAGCTGATTATAAGCCTTGGGGCTGTAGGATGGCAGATGGGGCAGCAAGGAAGAGCCATGGGACACAGCATGAGATGGAGGATGGTTCTGATGTGGACAACCCAGGGCCCAGCTCTGGGAAGGTAGGTGATAGTGGAGCCAGGGCATGATCATTTCTGGAACTTCCCAGGAGGCACCCAGAAAACGTTAGATGAACCTGTGGGGCAGAAGGCAGCCTCAGAAAAGGTGCAAAGGAGAAGGCAAAAGTTACTGGAGCGTGAGCCCTGGATAGGAATCTCACTTGTGGATGGAAGCGGCAGAGGTAGTCCGTCTAGATCTATCCACAAGAGGGCGTCCGACACTAGGCAATGAAGCCGTCCTGGGTAATGAGGCAAGGGTGAGGGTGGGGTTGTTGGTTTCCCCAACCCTGGAGACGGAGGATGCCTGAGGAGAGGATATATCCAACCCACCACCCTCAAAATCTAGCAGTTGGAAACAAGCACAGAGGGCCAAGATGGGTTTAGGTCGATGCATGTTTGCTCATTTTGAGATTGTATCATCATCTCAAGCCATTTTTTTCCCCCTTTGTACTGATAAACACAAGTCAATAGGCTCCTTGACTCTATGCTTGGTAAAATTTGAAAGGGCTCTTCTCTCACAATCCTCTTTCAGAAAGAACCCATTTTCCATCTCTTTGTAACAAAGAATCATATAGTAATGCTTCACTCATTTTCAAATTCATTGAAATATGCTATTCAGTAGTACTCTGTTTCAGCGATTGTCATTTCCAGAATTCTATTTTCAAATCTGCCTAATTATGTTTATTTTTTAACAGATTACTGCTTTGTCTCTCCCAGAATAGAGGCCTCTGGAAGGCTATCTGCCTAGTTATTTTTAGTCTTGTATTTTTTGCTAATTTTTTTCTAGAGGTTTCATAGTTATTTTATATTCTGTATCTGATAATGATGACTGAAGGCCCAGGAGTCTGAGTTGATGATTGCTTCTGCTGACTTTTCCTCATAGTGGCTCATTTCCTTGGATGTTTAGTAACTTTTTTGGATACTTAATTGGTCGATATGCAATATTATGATTATTTTGATTTTTTCTCTAGATGATTGACAGTTATGCTTCTGCCAGATACCAGGAGATACTACAAAGCCTGGAATCATCTTAATTTCTCAACCCATGGGTTCTTTGACCTCTGAAGTAACGAAAATCTGAATCTCAGCCCCAGGAGAGAGCAGACCCAAGTGGTCTCTGGTCAGATTCTTTTTCATTCTTCAGTAGGGGCAGAGGTTATCTGCTTCATTCCCTTTGCAGACAGGCAGATTTTCCCTGCTTGCCTTTTCACTGAGGCCAAAGTGAGAGTGACTTGGCTTCATGGAGCAGTCTCACTTTTGTCTCTACATTTAGTAGAGGCTCAAAGTCTAGTCTCCTGTTCCCCCTATAGGCAGCTAATCCCTCAAACTGACTTCTTGGAATTTCTTTTGCTCCTATGGCGCACAGGTTTCCTCTTTTGAATTCAACTACCTCTGTGGTTTGTTTACTCAATTTCTCATCTGTGACCTCAGCAGTGCAGTTACAAGTACCTTCATCAGAATTTATCCAGCATTTGGGTGTTTTATGGAAATGGCAAATTTTTCAGTCTGCCACTGCTACAGCAAATTTAACATAATATCTTATTATATGATCACTTGAGTTCCTGGGGTCCGTTTTTCCAGAGCTAAGGCAGTCTGTGGATTGGCGATTTGTCTACCAAACGTGCTTTTTTGTGCTAGGCTGTCCCAAGGTTAAGATCCTGTAGTTGTTCTAGATGGTAGATTGCAGGGTTAGGCAGTTGGCACCACGTGCATGAACAAGCATACAGCTAAGCCTCCACTTTACCTTCTGGGACCAAGGCCACAGCCAAGCTCTCCTCCCTGAGATCTAATAACCAACCCCTCCCTTTGCTCTTTGTGGGCCTGTGAAGCTGGTGGTCCCAACAAGCCTCTCAGGAGAGTTTACTCAGAAGTAGGTCTAGGGCAGAGGCCAGCACCTTGCCTCAGGTCACTGGCCAGGAAACTGGACAGACAGACCGAGACTCCACACACAGGTGTGCACAGGTGTGCCTGCATCAGTCTGTCATGTCACAGCTGGTTAGACCACCCTAGAGCAGTGGAAGTACGACCCAGGGCCTGCTGGAGGCATGGCAAGCTGGTGGGTGGGCTTTCGGAGAAAGCAGTTTGAACGTATGCTTCAAGGATCCAATCAATGGTCAGTTCTAGAAATCCTGCTTTGGAAAACTATCCCAAAGAAATAAATCAAGTGAAGAGAGATGTCCAGTTCAGTATGCTAGACAGGAAAACATGAAAGCAATCCAATTGCCCGACAGGATCTGAAGATTTAAGGAAACTATGGCCTCAGTTAAATCACACCACCATTAATTAAGCACATAAATGTGCAGGTAATAGTGAACTTAGTTAAGATTTAACGTCAGTGTGAAAAGGACACAAGTGAATGAATATTCACAAGCCGAGGTTACATTAAAATATTTTAAGGAATTACATGTTATTAGAAAAAAGGACTTAACAAATTCATTACCCTATTTTTCGAACTTTCTGTGGATGTATTTGCCTTATTAAATCACTTAATGGTGAAGGGCTAACTAGGAATTGGGAGGGTCGGCAAGCTGTTGTCACTTGACTGCAGGACCATGGGGTGGGCAGGCCAAATCGTGGGCAAAAGCAGACAGCCTAGTTGGACCTGCGCCCCTCAGCTGGCTTCCCAGAGGCACGGCAGTTAGAATCACCCTCTTAGCAACACTTTCTGCTTTCACCCCTTTTAGACCATAGCAGGGACCATGGAGGTCCCCCACCTTCCAAAGATTGGGGAAGATGGGGCGAGAACGCAGGAGCCGGCCGGCAGGATGTCTCAGTGTGGTACCACCTTCCCTCCCAGGCACATTCCAGCTTGAGTCAAAAAAGGAATATAGCCTTTTTATTGACTACTTTTAAGTAGAACAAACTAAATACATATTTAACAGTTTTGGTTCATTTATACAGTACATTAAATAAGTTATGCACAGAGTTAAGTAACAAAAGTTCCTATCAGAGAAATGACAAAGCACAGAAAAACCAGACTACTGCATCCTGTGGGTGGTTTCTAATTCATCATCCCCCTTTAAAAACCACGCTCGGAGGCTTAGTTTTGGATTTATTTACATTATTGGCTTTCTTTTATAAATGGAGCTTTTGTAGCCTCATCAGGAACTTGAAAAGCTGTGAAAGTGGACCGAAGTCCTCTTAGCCAAACAGCACTTTCAACCATTCACCTAATGCTTATTGCTGCTTGTCTCTGCCAACTCCAACACAGGGACAAGTGTCCCTGCCAGCTGCACATGCCCTATTTGGTATAAGCATCAATGAGTGTACACTGGGCAGTTGTGGATCTGACCAGATGCGGTCTGCAGGGAAAGCGCCATCTCTAGGGGTGTGGAGGTGGAGGGAGGCAAGGTCCACCCTCAGCTTCCTAACCTCCTGGCTGATAGAAAAGGTCACCTGCGCCATCATCTTTGGAAATGAGCAATTCAATGCACGTGGGCAGAGGCAGGGAGTCAACATTTTGGTTTCCTAAGTATCGGACACCCAGAGTTGGCAGCTGGCCCAGCATCCCACCCCACCCCACCCCAGGCAGGACTCCTCCCGACAGCTAGCTGTCTGGCCCATGCTGGAACAGCCCAGGTCCCTCTGGTTTTTCTTACATTTGGTTCAAACACGCCACCACCCAGTTCTCCGTAAATAGCTTAAAAGCAAAAACACACACCTAAGAAAGTTGGCTTGGTCTACTCACCTGGGAGAGTCCAGAAACCAGTTTTGAATAATGCCTCCAAGATATATTTTATTTTAAATGATTTATTCAATCCATAACCCCTCCTACAATTTCCAGGAACCAACAGCCACCTGGTCATTATTAATGCTTTCATTCTGAAGAACTCACTACAATTCCAACTATGCTGTTGAACCCTCAAAATCCACTATTTGCTGCGACTACCCAGAACAAGGTCTACACCCTTTGCACGCTGGTGACAGCACTTGGGACCAATCTGACATTGGAAGAAGGCCATATGAACTGTAGGCTTTCTGTCTAGAAGCTGCAGATGCTCACACTGACACTGAGAAGTGACGAGCTCCTGGTAGACCACCTGGCCTGGACGGGCACAAGACACCAGTGTGCACAAGGTACACTGCAGCCCAGGCCAGACAGGAATCCAGGCTGGGGAGATGTGTCCTGTTTCCAGACTTAGATCCACTGAGACATACATGACCCAGCACTGTCCGAGAAATGATCCACCTGCTCACTGTGACCTGAGGGCCACATGACTCCTGGAGTTGCAGGGACCCTCTAAAGTAGAGTGCACCTCAAGTTGGGCTGACTATTCCTGTGCAGGTGGATGGAACCAAGTTCTTCCAGAGTCAGTTTTCACCACTGGATGCAGGTAGGCATGCTGCAGGCGGTGGGAACCCAGAGGACGACCGATGATCCAGCCCTCAAGCAACCCTCGGAACATTTAAAGACAGCTCCCATACTGGCCACGTTTGGTCTTCTCTGGTTCTTGCAATCGTTCCTCACTGGGCAGAGGACAACGACGTCTGGTCACTTGTCAGTGTTCCTCAGCAGGCGATGCTGAGCACTGGCCTCAATCTCTAGATGAGCTCTGATGGTTGGACAGGAACGTAATCACATTTGCTTTTGGTTTCCAGGGTGACACTGAAGGGCCTGTGACTACCCACCCTGACACCTTCAGTACCACCGCTGAGCCGCTTTGTCTTTTTGTCCCCTCCAAATATTAACTATAAATGTTGGTCCTCTAAGCAGCCTGATTATATTGATACCTAAAATCCAACTAGAAGTGGGAAGCCTGAACTTGCACCCCTAACCCGGTAGCTGGGGTGCTATCAGCAGAAACTGGAAACCAAGTGGGGAACCTGGACTCATCCCTGCCTCTCCGGCCCCCCACCCCACCCCAAGTTGGTGCCCCTCTTCCTCTCAACCAGGGAGCTGGAGAATTTCAGAATGGAGGGAGCTAAAAGAAAGGGATTCTTCCTGTCTACAGAGGAAGTCTTAGACAGATGTCCTTACAACCTATGAGAAATTAATACAGCAAAAGGTTTGAGAACTGAAGTCCAGTGTGGAATACTGCCCAGGTTTTTAGCTTGGCCTCTGGGTAGGTAGCACATGATCAAAGCTATGGAGAATAGCATTATAAACTCTGAAAACTAAGCTGTCATTGCAACCACAGCCCACCAAGTCAGCGAGGACTGTACACTAAAACCTTCCCTTAAGAAATTGACATCAAGCCCTGATGAATAGTATTTTGTTGGTTTTGGATCTTTATTCCAGCTGGGAAAAATCTGAGATACGCTGGCTAGTCTTGTGGCCACAGGTACAATACTGTATGTTAACTAGGTTTTAATAAAAATACTTTTAAGGAAAAAATGATTAGGATACAACAACAAAAAAAAAAATTAAAGGTGTTTATTGGCTTGCCAGTGAAGATAGTGAGCTGAGACAGACCCAGTGGACACCACAAAGCACCCTCTTGCTAAAACTGATTTAGAGGCTCCATGACCTCCCTACGGAACATCCCACATATTACAGAAATGTAGGCAAGGCCTGTCTGGGGTGCTCATTTTATCTCTGTTAAAGTCAGGACATCCCACCAACTGTTGCAGCTTAAAGAGTTCCACAGTAAAGTAACATTATTCTGTTATTCCTCCTCTAGGGATGCTTTATGCAATGGAAATACAAGCATTTTAAAGGTGCCTTGTACTGAGTTTCTTTTTAAGATAAAAAACCCTTGGGTAAGGTAAATTAAGGACTAGAAGTTCTTAAAGAATGATACACTAAATGCAAGGACAATTCTACCTATGCTGATTGTGTTTCCTTTATGGGACCGAGAGCTTTTATTTCACTCTGATCAGTGCACAGAGGTGGCCATCTAAAGCCAGGCTTTCATGTGCCCGCAAGAGCAGAGCCAACCAACTCACCCCAACTGATTCCTTAGGGTGAGAGGGTGCTGGAGGCTCAGGGTCCTCAAGTTCCCAACAAAACCCGAGTGTGGGGAAAATGTGTGTGCCAGTTCTTAACATTTTAAAAGGAGTTTAGGTGATGTCATGTTTGGAAAGCCAGGTAAACAGTTGAAGAACTCCCTGAAGACAGGAAGAAAAGTCGGTCAGGCTCTCTCATTTCACAAAGCTTTTCTAAGCTCAGGGCAGGTATCAACCAACACAAGAGAAGGGAATCTGAGATTGTATGCCTAATAGTAAATTGATGTAGTATGTATAATGACATGAAACCACGAGGTCTGAAGAATTCTTTCAGGTCCAGGAGGGCTGCTCAGATGTGACCAGGCCTTGAATGGTGGGGGCAAGTCCTGGTCACACCACGTCATATCCTAAGGGACAACTGTGGCTTAAGAGGCGCCAAACAGAGACCACGGGAAGAAGATCCACACAGTGATCTGGACACGTGCGGTCTGAGATAAAAGGACACAGAACAAGACTGTACAAACAGCCAAGCGGTGACAAAAGGTTCTGCATTTCCAATAGATGATCCATTCAATAACTTGACGATACTGGTTTGGCCAACATGCTCAGAGAGAACAGAGTATCCACAATTGAGTCTCATTCTCCCTCAGACCAATCCATGCGCTGGAAACTATTTTCTGCACAAGCAAAATCAAATAGAGAGAAAAATGGGTCCCAAACTAAAGTAGCCAACCAGGTTGGAAAATCTTGTCCAAAATGATCTGTGATGCTCGGTGGAAGTTCTATTTTTTTATTATTATGGGTGCTTTTACTGAAATGGTGACTTCTTCCCCGTGGTTTCTGAAAATTCTAACGCGTCTGAACAGCAGGGTCAAAAAGGGAGTCCCCAGTGCCGCTTTTTGCCTGCCCGAGTCCCCGTGGGGCCAGTCAGAGACATCTGCTGAGGGTAGCAACAGAAATCGAGGAGCTGTTGGTGGGGAGAGGGGCCACTCCCTGTCAGGGGGACCTTCTCCACAGCCCGTTGTCAGCCCCTAGGCCTCTGCCATGGGAGGACAGTGCAGAAGAAGACAG
Source organism: Pteropus medius (assembly GCF_902729225.1). Lineage (NCBI taxonomy): Eukaryota > Metazoa > Chordata > Mammalia > Chiroptera > Pteropodidae > Pteropus > Pteropus medius. The sequence continues at coordinate 7,571,473 of NW_024342471.1, read as the reverse complement.
TGCATGGGGTGAGCTGCCTCCAGCCTGGCTGGGCACATATGACAGTCTGCTGCCTCAAGAGGCAGGGAGGGGAGCTGGTGGTCTACACTGAAAAAGGGCCAGCCATGCCAGCTCCAGCAAGGAGAGGAACCAACCAGGAAGCCATGGAGGAGGCAGCTCTAGCTAGCTGCCTGTGTGCAGAGGGGATGGCACACTAGTTCCTCCGGAGACAGACGGGAAACTGGGGCAGATGTCCAGAGAGGCCGTGGGGCAGTGTTAACTGGGCTTGCATTCTTCTTGCCTCCACTTCACTACTTGCTGATGACCCAACAGCTACTTGCACTGGTTCAAACAGCCAGCCCCCGGTGCAGTGTTTTGTCGTGCTGTGAGGTCTTCGGGGGCAAGTGAGTCTGGGACTCAGAGTCCATTGGTGTCGATGGCTGTCACAGAGGCAGGTGTTGAGGAGCGCGAGGTGGTTGCCGAGGTCTTGTCCAGGGCTGGGCTTGGCACACTGCAGTCGGCAGACCTGGCTGAGGAGCCCCTCCCTCCAGGAATCAGTGGCCGGCTCTGGCTGTGGGGACTCTGGCCGTGCAGGTTCTGGCCACAGAGGCGGTGGTGCCGCTCCCAGTCCTTGTGCTGGCAGAAAGAGCCGCAGTATCGTGCGATATTGCAGCCACTGCAGGTCTCGCTGGCTTTGCGGCCACAGTTCCAGCAATTCTGTAAGACACAGGCATCGGTTAATTGCTTGGATCTTGTGGGACAGGTTTGTCATCACTCGTCACCTGCACTGTAGAAGAGGGAGCTGCTGTATGAGGAGAGCATGGGCTTGCACCTACATATACCTCTACTATCTGCTTTCTGATCTTCATGAGTAAAACAGGAAAATTCCCCACCGTGGCTGACGGGACAACAAGATGAGGGGGATGTGAAAATACGGACACGGCATCATTGTAGGGCAGGACGAACGCCCGCCTCCCACTGAAGGCCCTGATTCATATTTTATTCCTCAGCAACTCAACTAAATTCTGTACCAGGGTCCCCCGACCACAGCATTCTATTCTAAGACCACACGTACACGCATGTGCTTAGATGTTTTCTCTCTTGCCTCTCCCAATGGAGGAATAATCTTGATTATATTCACTGACAACACCTGGTCTTTTGCCCACGAGGTCTAGGTCAGGGAGTTTTCTTACTACTCTGCACTTTCCTAGAAGGAGGGTAGGTATTGCTTGGTTTAGCAGAAACCATTGAGGGGAGGGAGTAAGTAGTGCACCAGTTGAAAACACACTAATTCTATCACAGATGACAGGAGCCAAATGAGGCATGGTTAGAGCTAGAAGTAGCAGCCACGAAAGAAGCAGTAGAAATGGTCATTGGACAACACTGTACTTCTCCCAATCAACCGAGGAGGAGGAGCAGTATCGTGAAGAATGTGGCCACCAAGCGCAGCTCTCAGCACCTGCCCTGTGGTCCTCTCCTTCCTCTAGGCTCCCATGACTCCGGCAGTGCTTTTTTCTGCACCTGAGGTCTCCAGGACCTGCTTCTAAGAGAAAGCCTTATGATACTGGCCAGGTGAAGCAATCAGGAAGGGGCACGGCTTTCTCAGCTCTCGCCTCCCCAAGTTCCTCAGAATGGCAGAAGTCGATCACAGGCCTGGTCTGACCACCCACTAAGGAAGAAAGATGGCCATCCCCCCCATGAAATCAGGACTCTTGCTCAAGTGAAAAACGGCAGACACAAAGTGGGCCTGGGGTCACTTCGCCCACCTTTTGCATTGCACAGATGAGACACAGAAGGCCAGCAGGCTGGATTTGCCTAAGGTTATAAAGTGATTACTTGGGGACGTAGAAAAGTAAAAGGGATCAAATATATGGTGACAAAAGGAGATCTGACTCTGGGTGGTGAATACAATGCAATATATAGATGTATTATAGAACTGTACACTTGCAACCTATATAATTTTATTTACTAAAGTCACCCCAATAAATTAAAATAAAATAAAATAAAATGATTACTTGGCTAGGCAAAGCCTAAACTCCAGACCTCCTGACTCCACCATACTCAATGTATAAGTTTAATTTCAAAAAGCATTAGAAAGGGTTTCTAACATAACATCCTTCTCAGGAGACCAGTCTAGGGATTGCCCAAACTTACCAGCACCAGAGGATCAAAACAGGGAACAGAAGTAATTCTCAGGGTCTATTTACAGATGATCAAGCAAACTGCATTCCAGAGAATTTAATACTTCAGAGTTTGAGAGGCTGATGAGAGGCTGACTCCAAACAATGCTTACACAGAACATTATCACTTGTAGGGAAGAACTCAGTGGTTGCCTACATAGGGCTGCTGTGGACACACAGGTCAACTGGTCAGCCCCAGCTGAATGGAAAGCCTGTAAGCCCTCTGTGCAAGTCTGCAAGAACATCTCAAACCGGGGAAGAGTATTAAACTACTGGTACTTTCACCTCAGCTGCCATTATATTTAAAATGGCTTATTTCATGATTTATGAGATCAAATAAGATAAATAACGTCCCACAGAGGCAGGACTCAGACATGCAGGAACAATGTGATGTCAGAGCAGACAGTGTGAAAAGAATACTGTCATGTTTCCTTTTCCTGTGACTTTCCCTGACTTGACCATGAGGCTTTCTGCCAAGAAATAAGACAGAAAAGGGTTCTTCTTGTAGTTGCCCTTCAAATCAGCATTCTTCGAAGCTAGAGCAACACACTTGACTAAATAGTCCTTTGTAGTTAATGAGAGCAGGCTATAAACCTTCTGAGTTACTGCAAAGGGAACTCAGAAATGAAATTCCAGAATTTCCTTTGTAAAGCATAGGCCATCAGTTTATGCCAATATTATTTCAAGTGTGGCCCAGGGACCACTTATATCGGAACTACCTGGGCTTGTCAAAATCCCAGACCTCCCCGACCTTACTGCAAACTTGGCCCAAAGGAGAAACGGCTCATTTTACAGTCAACTGCTAGACCACTATTTTTAATAGGAAAGCCAGGTTCAGGACAGAAGGTGCCTTGTGGTGATGAGGGGACCTCTCACTTCATCCCTCTACCCGAAGCACTACAAGAAGATGTAGTGCCTGAGGGTCTGGCCCTCAGAGGAGGCAGCTGTTCCCCAAAAGCAGGAGGTGCCACAGCTTACATATGTATGTTGTTAACCACATAACAAAATCTTTTCCATCTGCACAGTGGATTTAGTGCACTGCAGTTTAAAAACATTTCCGCAACCACAATCGAATTATTATCTTTCTAGAAACTATGAGAATGGCAGGACATGGGCTGCTATACACCCACTATACAGGCAGGGAAGGAAACTTCCCTTTAAGAGTATACTGCCAGTGTGGGGGGCAATGAGGACTGGAATCAGGGTTCCTAATCTCCAGTCCTGGGCTCCTTCCATTATACCAAGCCAACCTCTCACAGGATGAACAAGAAACTCCAGGGATGCCCGGCTATAAGTTAAGTAGAATTTTCTGGGTGAAACAGAGGTAAAACAGCCCTTCTGGTCCAATGCAAACTCATCCAAAGCTTAGGCCATCTTATCCCTCTAATTTGGGAAAGAAAGTTTGCTGACATAGATGCTGGTGTGCACCTCACCTGCAGGCCACTTTGTACATTGTTTAAAATTACAGCTCCTTGACAGCAAACTCCTAGAAATGGAGAGCAGGGATTTAAACCATGCAGTCCAGATCCAGAACTCATGCTCTTAGTGAAAATGTTACAACCCTTCTTAGGAGAAAGACATATAGTTAAATATAAACATAGATATAAAAGTTGATAAATATGGATGAATATATTGATATGGATAGCTATAGATATAAAATTAAATACACACAACAGAAATAGAGATATCACTGCTCAAAAACAATTCTAAAGAAAAACTAGGAGAAGAGAAGTGGGGAGGGTTAAAAGAACTAATTTCTCACAATTCAGTGTTTTTGTTGGAGTGCTACAATAAGGAATTTTTCCATATCTTCTGTGATGGTCACATGATATTTAGACATTTTTATCTTCACATTGCCAAGCTTGGCGATGCTATATTGAAAGGGATCATTTAAATAGATAGAGAAAATAAACTTCCTGTTGTTTAAAAAAACAAACCAGCTAAAAAGCCCCAGTTCTTTATTATTTTAAGAGAATGTCTCAAAGACAGCTAATCTCTCAACTGGTAGATGGAATCTGCGTACTTATAGAAATAGGCTTGTTTAGGACTTAAAGTTTATCTTAAAGCTGAGAAATGACTAAAGTGAAAGTTCCAGAAAATTTTCATTATATTCAAAAGGGCTGCTATGATGTTTTTGTCATATGCTTTTTTCTTTTCAGCTTGTTCATTGTTTTCATTGTTATCATAATATGACAGCATCCAGTTTCTCTAAGAAGCATCACCAAGTCGTGGGCCCTGGGTTTTGGAGGGCTGGGCTGGACGGGTCTGCCTGATCTGTGATTTCAATCCATAAAGGAACTACTCTATTTATAAGCAGGCCAGATGCTATAGGGGCCGCATTTCCTTACCCTGCACCCTGGCTTCAGCACTGTGGGATTATATCAGTTAAATTTCTAAGTCATAGTTTCCTCATTTGTAAAATCAGAATCCAATTAACACCTTCACCACAGGGTCATTGTGAAGATCAAAAAGACAATATACACACTTAGCTCCATGGCTGGCAAACAGTAAATAAACCCACTTAGTCAATGGTGGTCATCATTATTGTGCAATTCCACGAACTCTTTAGGGTGAGTTTTCAAAATTTAAATCAATATAATGAGCTAATATATTTAAGAATATAACATAATCAAGAAACGAAACTCTTCTGGTACTGGATAAAAATTATAATCATTTAGTCCAAGAGTGGACGGCTGTCTTACTGCCCAGCACCCGAGAAGAAAGCAGTGGGCTGGGTCACTCCAGCTGCCCCAGCCCCAGCCCCAGCCCCAGGGCTAACAGTGCTCTGACCTCTGTTGACTCTTCCTGCTCATTTATGACGAGGAAGGCATCCTCTGCGGCCTGCCGTTTGACGTCCGCTATGGTTTGCTCCATCCGAGCTCTCTCTGTTGCAATTACTTCAAAAGCTTTTTGCTCTGCCTCAGCAACAGCTTTCTGTACTTCTGACATGGCCTGAATTTTCACCTTATTCACAGCTTCTTCTAGAAGAAAGTGACAATAAAATCAACTGGCCAAGAAATCTTTTCCCTCCCACCCCACATGAATTCTAAGTGACAGAGCTCAAACAAGATGACTAAAAATACAGAGATGAACATATGACACAGATGTTCACTTTTATTCTCATACTTGTCCATTCGTGTAATCATTTGCTGGGTATATAGATATATGTGCACATTGTGCTAGGGATTGTGGACACCTAGGTGGCTAAGGCATAGTCCATGTTTTTGTAACTGAGACCAAGTATAAAAGGTGGCTTAGGTGCCATGATATATGTCAGTCAGTATAAGAGGTAGTTCAAAGGGAGAAAAGTGGTCAGCTCTACAAGTGGCAGGAGAGGATCAAAAAAATGTGTCTTGGTTGAGATAGTAGGTAGAAATTAATTTTTAGAAGTTGTGAACTCAAGAAAATGTGAACCCTAAAGGGTTCACTGCAAGGAGAAAAGACCGAAGACAGATATCAACTGAGAGGCTGGAACAATAGTTCAGGTGATGAAGACTGAATTTAGGCAGGAGGAAGTGGCGCAAGAGAAGGGGATGAGGCAAAAATGAGACTGGCAGCATCTAAGGATCTGCAGGTGGAGGTAAAGGCAAAGAATGGTCAGGTCATGCAAATGAAATGGATAATAAGCAAAATGCTGGTGTGGGGGCAAGTGAGAAGGCTGAGGTGCCTCTGGGGTATCCAGGTACAAATGAACAGCTTGCAGTTTGGTATATAAGACCCAAGTAGAGAAAGATGGGCTGAAAGTGATACATATTAGCAGGCTGCCAGGAACTCTGGGCTTCCAAATCCCTGTCTAGTCACCATCACCCACTTAGTTCCTGATCACTTCCTTTTATCACTACCATCCAGCTTGGTTTCCATAGAATGGACACTACAAATGACACACTCTATGTATCTGAGTGTTAGCCCTAAGTCCCAATGTGAATGACCCTCCAAGACCACAAGACTGGACAACCCAGAAGCCTAAGGAAACTCCCTTACTGCTTGGCTCTGACATACGGCCTAAGCTCAAGAGTATTCTAGGCTGCCTTCCTACAACTTTCCATTTTATTGCTCCAGACTTAAGAAAAGAAAGATTTCATTTCAAAGACCAAGCAAGAATGATGCTGATTTGACCTGACACTGAATTCCATGCTTCCCTTGCTTTTTGTGTCCACACAGGTCCATTGTGGCCCACCACAGCTACTCTTCATATTCTCTTACTAGTTACCAGGTAGGTGTTGTCTCTTACTGAGCCAAGAAAATAATGCCCTGAAGAACGTCTATTCTCTCCATTTAAGGCTCAGTAAGTAACTACCTTGCTAAGGGTCATCTAAGGTCACAGATGGCACTATAGAAGAACAAAGACTCAAATTTAGCTGGCTTAACACCAAAGTCTGGCTCTTAACTGTAATTAACCAAAGGTACTTCCCAAGTAGAAAATTACTGGTTATCAAGGAGATCTTATGCATGATAATCTTTCTCTCTCACTTAACAATTGCTATCTTTATTTCCCACAATTCTATTCCATTCTTTGGCAATATTATATACATTTCCTATTTTTAAGTGCAAAGATTTTTCCAAGTTGATACGTTGTTTTCTAAATTATTTTTAAAGGTAAAATAATATTTTGTTCTGGTGTTGCACTGTAAATTCACATAACCATTCACAGATATCTGGGCATGTCCCAGGATTCCTCTCCCTTGCCTAGAATGTATTAAAAACAATATCTTTATACACACTGTTGCTTCTTAGCAATTTGTGTGCATAAGCCTGGATCATCTGCTTTTGAAAGGATTCAAAAGCATGAAAAAGTGAGGAATGATTTCAAGAATTTGCATGTATGCATGGTTGGTAAAACTTAATAATTTCATATATCATCTTCTGGTGAATTATTTAGTGTCATTAAAAGGGTCCACTAAAATTTGGTGTTTAAGATTTTGGGGGCTAACTGATCAGGGTAGATATTTATCTTGTACTTTCCTGATAGCCAGTATGAATAAAAATTTTTGCAATATGTTTATTTGTATTTCTCGTAATTTGTCTGTTCATATCTTTTGTCCATTTATTATCTTGATGCTCTTGCAAGTCTTTTATGAATAACGGGTACTAATTTTTTGTAGAAGTACATAAGAAAACCAAAAACTGTACTGAATCTCCCCCCGGCCCAAGAAAAGGGGGAGGGGAGAAGGGAGGCAAGAGGAAGGCAGCTAGTATTTGAATAAGGGAAATATTAGGGATGTGAGATTAGTTTAGCCCTCCATCTGAAGGAGGGCAGTCCCACCCTCCTTTATTCTTGCACAAACTGAGCCCTATCAAGAATGGTCTTGACCAAGCTAGGGACAGCAAAGGTGAAAGGAAGAGCAGAGGCCTGTCTCAAAAGCAGAATGAACACAATGTGGTAGGCATATGAAAACTGTGAGTATAGATTCCAGTGAAAAGGCAGATATGAATTAAGCTACATGATCAGGAATGGAAGCATTGGTTACTTAATGCCTTAGTGTGACCCATAAAAAGAGTATAAAAAGGTCCTGGACGGACTCCAGGGAGTCATTCCAAATTCTTGACCTGCAAAGTAACATGAGAGGCAGTCCAGATGTGTGGGAAAGCTGGAGGGGGAGAGATAGGAGCCTAGAGCTCTATGAGGAGGATGTTATGAGAAAACTACCTTTCCCTCAAACATACGTTCCATGCTGGCAACAAATAAGTGAGTACATGCAACTTGTAAGCAGAAAGACACATACCAGTTTTTTTCCAAAATTCCACAGGCACATATCCTGTAGCTGGCCTACTGTTGAATTCCCGCTGAGAATCTACAAAAGAGAGGTAAGTAGCAAAGGGTCAGAAGCTACCTATAAGCAGCATGTTTTATTTTTATGAAAAATTTACCAGACCTTTCACTCATCACTTAGATTCAAACATATATGTTCGTTTAGTGCAAAAAAATAAATTCTAAGGGATAAAATCAGATTATAAAATAGTACACTTAATTTTTACTTTAAAAACATAATCACACCTCAAATAAAAACAGTATTGTTCTTTGTAATATTTCTTTATTTTCAATTAGTTGACATAAAATAGTATATTGGTTTCGGGTGTACAACACAGTGATTATTAGACATTTATAAATTCTGAGGTGATCACCCCAATAAATCCAGTATCCATCTGACAGCATACGTACAATACCACTGACTATATTCTCCATGGTATACTCTACATCCCCATGACTTTTTTGTAACTACTAATCTGTGCCTCTTAATCCTCTCCCCGCTTTGCCCAACCTCCCCATCCAGCAACTAGCAAAATGCTCTTATCTATGAGCTTGTTTCTATTCTGTTTGTTCATCTATTCTATTCTCTAGATTCAACATATGACATGTCTTTCTCTGTCTGATTTACTCCATTCAGTACAATACCTTCTAGGTCCATCCATGTTGTTGCAGAAGGCAAAAATTCATTCTTTTTTTTTTCTTTTTTTTTTTTTTTTTACAGGCAACCCTTGGTTGACCTCACAGACTGCGAGGATCTTGTCAGCTTACAATTTCTTATTTTTTACGCCTACAGCGCCTGGTCTTCCTAGGTGGTCTCCCATGCAAGTACTAACTAGGCCCGACCCTACTTAGCTTCCAAGATCAGACAGGATCGGGCTTGTTCAGGGTGGAATGGCCGTAAACAGATTTAATTATTTTTTATGGCTGAGTAATATTCCACTGTATACATGTACCATCTCTTCTTTATCCATTTATGGATACTCAGGTTGCTTCTATATCTTGGATATTGTAAATAATGCTGCAATAAACATATAGATGCATAGGTCCCTTCAGAGTACTGTTTTGAGTTTTTTAGATAAATACCCAGAAGTAGAATTACTGGGTCCTTCTTTGTCCCTTGTTATAGCCTTTGTTTTAAACTCTATTTTGCCTGACATTGGTATTGCTACCCCAGTTTTGGGGGTTTTTTTGTTTGTTTCCATTTTTATGAAATATCTTTTTTTTTTTCCATCTCTTTAATTTCTGTCTTTGTATCTTTTGATCCTCAATGAGACTCTTGTAGGTGGCATGTTGTAAGGGTTTTGTTTTCTTATCCATTCAGCCACTCTGTGTCTTTTGATTGGAACATTTTATTTTAATCCATTTACATTTAAATTGTTGATAGCTACATAGTTATTGACATTTTATATTTTTTAAGTCTTCTTCTTAAAGAAGTCCCTTTAACATTTCTTGTAATACTGGTTTGGTGGTGATGAACTTCTTTAGCTTTTTCTCATCTGCGAAAATGTTTATCTGTTCTTCAATTCTAAATGATAGCTTTGCTAGGTATAGCAAGTAGTCTTAGCTTTAGGTCATTGCTTTTTATCGCTTTGAATATTTCATGCCAATCCCTATGGCCTGCAAAGTTTCTATTGAGAAATCAGCTGACAGTCTTATGGGAACTCTCTTGTAGGTAACTAACTGCTTTTCCTTTGTTGCTTTTAAGATTCTTTGTCTTTAACCTTTGGCATTTTAATTATGATGTGTCTTGGTGTGGGCCTGTTTGGAACTCTTTGCACTTCCTAGGGTGGTCTGTCTATTTTCTCTGCCAGGTTAGGGAAGTTTTCCATCATTATTTCTTCAAATTGGTTTTCAATTCTTTGCTCTCTCTTTTCTCCTTCTGGTATCCCTATGATGCAAATATCGGTATGCTTGATGTTGACCCAGAGGCCCCTTAAACTATCTTCATTTTTTTGGATTCTTTTTTCTTGTTGCTGTTCTGATTGGGTGTTTTCTGCTACATTTTCTTCCACTTATCTACCTCATCACTGATTTGATTCTCTGCTTCATCTAATCTACTGTTGATTCCATCTAATATATTCTTTTTTCAGTTACTGCATTCTTCATTTCTGACTGATTCTTTTTTATTTTTCCTATCTCCATTTTTATGTTTCCTATCTCTTTGTCGAAGTTCTGAGATCATTGAGTATCCTGATAGCCAGTGTTTTGAACTCTGTATCTGGTAGTTTGCTTGCTTCCATTTCATTCTTTTCTCTGGAGCTTTGTCCTCTTCTTTCGTTTGGGACATGTTTCTTTATCTCGTCATTTGGCGGCCTCCCTGTGCTTGTTTTTAGGTATTAGATACTTCTGCTACATCTCTCAGTCTTGGCAGGGTGACCACCTTATATAGTAGGTGTCCTGTGGCATAGTCTCCTTGGTCACCTGAGCCAGGTGATCCAGCGTGTCCCTTGTGTGGGTTACGTGTGCCCTCCTGTTGTAGTAGAACCTTGATTGCTGGTGGCATGCCAATAGGAGGGATTGACCCTCAGGCTTACTGGTTGTGAGGAAAGGCTGTGACTACAGTGGAGTGGCTGCTGTGCAGGGGCTGATTCTACAGAGCAAGATTTGCTTTAGCAGGGCTCTGGTGCCTGACCAGTCTACTCGTTGGGTGTGTCTTTTGTGGAGGTTGTTGAGTGCTGTTCTGGTGTGGTGTAAAGCTGGCTACCAGATATATTGGTCCTGGGGCCTCCTGGGATGGACTCTGTTGCAGGCCAAGGTCAGAAGCTGACTGTGCCCCACCTGGGGCCACATAATATGAGCTACAAAGTGATCTGCAGATGGCTGCCACCTGTGCTGAGCTTGGAGGTGCCTGTGTGAGGCTAAGCTGTGAACCAAGGCTAGCTGCCACTAGTGCCAGGCTTGGGTGGGCCTGAAAATTGGATGGGGCAGGGTCTCAGGCAATCACCAGGGTCAGGTGAACAGTGTTAGACAGGTTGATGGAGACTCAGATATGGCAGCCGCCTACACCTGCACGCTGGGTTAGGGAGGCCTCAACAAAAGAACACTGGCTTCTGCTAGCACTTCCTTCTGGGAGAAAGCTGCCCCTTCAGCCCTTGCACTGAGACAGACAATTCAGTTCCTCCCTTTATGTCCCTGGCACCTTTCTTGCTGCTGCCCCACAGATGGAGCTCAGAGTAAGTGAGTCTGTCAGCGACTAAGTCAGTACATGGGCCCTTTTGTTTCTTGGCAACTCTGAATCCTTATATGTGATTTGAGGAGGTTTCCTTTAAATTTCTTAAAATGCTTATAAACTAACAATCAAAAAAGCAAGTAGTAAAGAACATACTCTGACCTGCAACAGTGTATTTCAAATGTACCCCAAAGAGGCAACCCTTTGCTGGAAAGGGCACAGAGTAGAGGGTGCCTTTTCATATATATTTATTGTGGTTGTAAGATAAAATATTTTAATAGAAATGGTTCCATTGCTTTGAAAAGTGTGAAAATTAATTAAGGTAATTTGACTTTTTTTTTTTTAAATGAGTCAGCCAGCAGACTCTCTCATTTCCTTATGCTTTGTTGAGGCTAATCTGAAAAGTATATTTTATGCTCTGAACACTCACCAACCCATGGTGCAAAGAGGAATCAGGGAAACAGCCAGTGTGGAAGGGGAGATTGGCTTGGCATGAAACATCTGCCAGAGGAGCTTGATAAAATGGCTAGTCCTCCAGAGAATGCCTAAGAATTGGCAGCAAACTGGTGTGGATAGGGAGGGAGTCTCCTCTATTCCAAGAGCTGTTTGCACAAAGAACCTACTTCTGTATCCTCCTGAAGCTATGAAAGGATAATGAGGTTTTATTATTTTTAATCCTATAAAATACACATAAAATTTGCCATTTAAAAATGTACAATTCAGTAATATTTAGTACATTTACAATGTTGTTCAACCTCCATCACTATCAAGGTTACAGATTATCATCACTCTAAAAAGGAACTCCAAAAGTTTAACATTTTGACAGTATTAATGCTTTTCTTTGACACTGGGTTTTCTAAGAAACGCTATCATCACTGCCAAGTAACAGAAAATTGAAGGGCTCTCTTCAACACAGGTGAAGTTCCTGATTCATGTGGCCATTTGTGAAACACCTAGAAACTCAAGCATGAGATATGGACCAGAATAGGCAAAGTAAAATGACCTAAGAAAAAAGAAGTAGATCAATTTTGACTGAATCTTAAATAAGGAAAACCAGTGAGAAAAAGGGTTTGAGTATGTAGATAAGCTGTCACTGACGTCAAATGACAGAATAAACACTTGTTTACTTGTGGGGACACGGAGAGGTCTTCACTAACTAAGGAAAAGCCACTCTACTTCAGTCATCAATAAGCCTCTGGTTATATCCTTGAGGACATGCCTAGTCCTCAGCATTTTATTTTTCTGACAGATGTAAAAGGTGAGATACGCCTGACCCTAAAGGAACTTCTCAGCTTACTCACGAAATATCTGGAAGCTAGAGACATTTTCATATTTTCAGAAGCCAAAATAACTGTTTGTATATCTCTAACCCTGAAGAAGATAGAAGTCAGGATTTCAGCTGGTTCACTAAAAAAAAAAACAAAAAAAAACTAGAGTTTCCAAGGCATTGTAATCAAAGACCGGACAGATAATGCAAATAAATGGGTCAGAAATAGCAGACTAATGGTGTTGTGGTTATGTAGGAGAATGCTCTAATTCTTAGGAAACATAGAAGGATGCATTTAAGGACGAATATCATAATGGAGATAAAAGTCTTCAGTGTGGGATGATGAGCTAGTAAAAATTCTTTATATATTTCTGTATTTTCTATAATGAGCCATGCAGTTTCATTAAAAATGATACTTACCTCATGAGGTCGCTCCGAGAATTAAATGATGATGTACATCAAGGACTGGCTCTAGACTCTGAGAGCCCAGGTTCCATTTCAGACCAATTAAATCAGAAACTTGAGGTGGGTCCAGGACATCAGGATTTTTCCTGAAGTCCTCAGGTGGGTTCTAATGGGCATCTTCCAAGATCTTCCAAACCACACTAAGAGTAACACCTTTTGGTGGGTCATATACATTTTCTATTGCAACGATGGTAAAGTGTCTTTTTTTAAGCTGGTTCTTCTGGTATTGCTACAGCTTGATTTTTCAGTTGTAGACATTATCAACTGACCAGCCATTTCAGTAGGAAAGAATTTCATTATCTTTTAACCCCCCGACTCCGACCCCACTACAGATACATTCACAATTCCTTCCCCTTCCATTCCCCCAAACAGAGATATACTAAAATTGTTTCATCAACAGTCAACAATTACAGTACAGCTGAGTCATGTGGTTCAGATTCTATGAATCTTTTTATCTCCCCAAACAAGTTTTATCTTAGAGTTAATAATTACTATGTTTATTTATGTGCTAAACTTCTTATGTGATTATTTCTAATTAAGTCTCAAATTCTCTTCTTATTGTGTAAATATTTTATAAATTTCATTTTCTTAAAGAAATCTCGTGCAAGCTTCTGGGCTATTCCAGTCTGAACTGGCTGCTCTCCAGGCTAGCTGTACCACTGTTGCTTGGGGCCCTCCTTCCCTATCCTAAGGATTCCCTTCTGCTCTTTCCTCTGGTGGTTCCTGTTTCATCAATTCCGTGTCTCCCCGCTTTTGGTTTATTTCCCTGTACTGGAGTATATTCTACCCAATTCTGGTTTGTTTATGTGTGTTCACTTTATAATTTTTTATTAAGTTGTACACCAATATTTTTATGAACTTGTTAGCCATCTAATGTTTTGGCAATTAAATTTAAAAAAATAAAGAAACTGACTAAGCTATCAGTTTTTCTGGAGAACAAGAGTAATGTGAGTGTAGACACCACAATGAAGGGTAGATGAGAGGTGCATTTTTCGAAAAATTGTGGGTTGTTAATCTAACAATTGTTTTGATTGAGTATAGAATTCTAAGTTAAAGTAACTTTCCTTCAGTTTGTCTTCTAACTTCCAATAATGCTCATTGATAAGTTTGTTTCTTCCACTATGTTGTTTACTTTGTAGACTGGTCCAACCTAGAATACTGTCTTTCACTTCTCGGTAATTTTTTCTTAATTATTTCAATAACTATTCTATCTTCTCTTTCTGTTCTGTTCCATCATTTCTGAAACTCATATGATTTGGATAAGACTTTGATGGATCCCCCTAATTTTTTTCATCTTTTTCTCTCTAACTTGCCTGATTATTGGACTCGTTAAACGCATACATTCAGATTTCTTCATCTCTGAATCACAACCTCCAGGGAAAGACCTAGAATGTGTATTTGTAATAAACACCCACATTATTCTCATTCTCTGAAAAAACTGATAGCTTAGTCAGTTTCTTCCCTTTTTTAAAACTTAATTGCCAAAAACGTTAGATGGTTAATGAGTTCATAAAAATATTAATGTACAACTTAATGAAAAATTACAAAATGAACACCCATAAACCTACGGATCCAGAAAAAGAACACTTCTAAGCAACCCCAAATCCCCAAGAGGTGGGAAGTGGTAAGCCACAGTGTTATTTAAATGGTGGTAGCCAGACATGTAATCCTGTCCTGAGAACAGCTGATAAAAGACGATGAGACCTCACTCTAAATCATCTGCATCTTCCACCCCACAACCCCCAGAAGAAATCATGCTCCTGAATTCCATGATAATCATTTTCTTATTTTTCTGTATGGTTTTCATACTTATTTATTCATCCTTAAATACCAAAATACATCCCTTATTGTCTGAACAAAATTTGTTCCTGAAAACACAGTAAATCACAAATTTTTAGATATATGGAATCTGTATTTCATTATTTTAAAAGGGAAAAATAATAATGCCATCCAGTCTCTAGTCAGTTTCTCTCCAAAGCATCAAAAACATTTAAATACTAAATACTTGAAATAACAATCCACCAGGGGTTTCTGCATAACCCCAAACATTTAACACACAAATTATCTAGTTATTTAAGTCACTGATGATTATGTTTGTGTGCTATGCCCCAAAATACTGTCCAGTGTAGGGCAGTGCTACTCAAAGTACTGGTCTACAAATTGGTTTTGGTCCATGAAGAGATTTGGAATTTTATACCAGAATGCAAAACAACTATGTCACTAAGCACACTGCTTGGTTTAGTGGATTCTTCTCATAAAGAAGCTAACGGTGCCCGATATGTCCTGAGATGGACTTCTTATATCATCAGAGACCAGTAACAAGTAGTTTTTGGGGTGGTTTTGGTTCACATTTTCAATAGCATGCTTGTTTAGGATACGAATTATGCGTTCCTTCTATACTACCACAAATACATAAGAGAATTAGTGAAATAAATTAAATACATATAATATGCATAGATACTAAAGGATACTGTTCATATCAGACAGACTGATATTCCTGAGAATCCTGAGAGAAGGAAACACTAGGATCTGTGAAGAGCTAATCCTAGAGCGACAAAGTGAGGGAGGTGTTAGTTGTGATTATGACAGGATAACTGGGACTTTCCCAGGCAGATTGGAACATACATTCGCCTATCTACACCCTAAAACAAAGGGTGAAAAAGATGAGTAGAGGTTAATACAAAGTAATGTTTAATTAAATGACACCAGCAAGGCCTACAATCCTGGCCTGAGAAGAGTCAACTCATGTCTACAGCTCACCGCATTCTATGCCATCTTACCTGCAGCCTCATGATGGAAGGTTTGTGATTAGAAGGGTGAAATGGCTATGTTTCTGCAACTTGTTGTGGGTATTTGATGTCTTGCTGCATTAAATATCCCACACAACGTTGCTACTCTATGGTTGGCTAGACTAACAGCTATCTTCTGTGGAATATGCTAGGTCTGTCCTAAGGAGAGATTCATTCTCCCTACTGAGAATTGGGAGCTTGAAGTGAGTGGGTGGGAAAGAGCCCGGTCACAGATGACTCCTCCTTTATCTGTGTCTTTGAATAGGACACCTTTTCAGTTACAAGGTGAACGTGACGAAACATTTGGGGGAACAGATGTGGCGTCCTGGATGCACCCTGGATTGAGAGAACAGTTGTTCATATCTCTGCTGCTTGAGACTGGGAATAGGCAAGATGAGACAACCTGGGTTGGTATAGTAAGACTTTTTGTAGAAGGCCTCTAGGCAGAGGTCAATAAATAGTATTTTCCCAGATGGGATTGGGAAAAAGAGGAGGGAAGGTGAGGCAAACACTTTCAGGGCTACTGTGAGGAATAAATGTGATGTACATGAGAGTACCTAGTACATTCAGCCAATCTGAATTTAAGATCACTTTTTGATCATTACCTAGCACATATATAGAAAGAGAGTTAAAAATGGAACAAAATCACAAATATTCTCATTCTCAGTGAGGAAGACAATATTTCTCAAACATGCCAGGTACTGAGTCCTTGACATATTTTATTATTTACTCTTCATAATCAGCTGGGTATTTCTAATTCCACAATCTATCACCATCTTCCTTTAAAGTAAAATATAAAAAGCGTGCTTTGCCATCTTACCATTGCTGAGAGAATCTGCGCTCCCAGGACTGTGCTGCCTAGAGACCAATTCACTCCCTGTTTTCCTCATCTCTGTGTTTTCGTTATATCGTCTTTTCCAGTAGTTGAGTTCTTCGCGATCAGATTCCTGACAGCGCCGCAGAACTGCCATCGAGCGCCTTGTTTTTTCTACCATTTCCATAATGCAGTTAAGGGCCTAACCCAGACAGGTAGAGATTGCAAATCAAGGACAGGTAAACAAAAATATAAAGAATGAAAGTTTAGGTATCTTTCAGATTTAGCAATATCATGTTTACATTTTAAAGCCTTTCCTACTGCTTCTTTTTAAATATATATACACATATAATTTATTTTATTTTTTTGTTTGGATTTCAAAATAACACTTTGGATTCTTCAGGGTTGAAGTAGTCAAAATCTCATTATAACAGTCCTTTAAAAACTATGGTGAAACCACATTATATACCTGACTAAACACACCAAGACATCTGATGAAGCTGGAGATTTATTAAAAATGTAATCAGAGAAATATCGTTCAGAGATAATGTCATTCAAGATGGAAAAGCTACAGTATATATATATTTCAAGCAAGTACTACATTTTTCTCTTCTCTTTTTAGTGTAAGGGGAAACATTCTCTTACAATGGGACAGGGAACTTGGGCTTACACTGTGTACTAGTATACTAATTTTCATTTGTATTTGGAAAAACTACACATTTATTTAACACTTCCTCTAAACCAGGCCATGTGATAAGCAGTTTACATATTACAGCTCTCCTGTGAATGCTGAGTTTCAAGTGTAAAATATAATGACTCGACATTTATATACCTTACAAAGAGATCAAACCATAATAAGTCTAGTAACCATCTGACACTGTACAAGATTATTACAACATTACCGACTACATTCCTTGTGCTGCATGTTACATCCCCACATTTTATAACTGGAAGTTTGTACCTCTTAATTCCTTTCACCTTTACACACACACACACACACACACACACACACACACACCACCACCCCCCCACCAGGGCAACAGCAGTTTGTTCTCTGTATGAGTCTGTTCCTGTTCTGTATTGTTTGTGCATTTGTTTTGATTTTTAGATTTCACATGAGTGAAATCATATGGTATTCGTCTTTCTGACTTATTTCACGTATCATAATACCTTCTAGATCCATCTATGTCGTTTCAAATAGCAAGATTGCATTCTTTTCTATGGCTGATTAAAAAAAAAAAGAAATGGAAATTTTTTTGAGATATGAAAATTAAGGTGAAAAATGGCAAAGCAATTTACCCATTGCACAAGAGAGGAAGTGGCAAAGCTGGTACCTGAACTCACAAACCTGCATTTTTAACCATTATACATCATGACTTTACTTGGTTATGACCTGAAGTGAACAGCCCACCATCAAGATTTGGGAGTTACTCTTAGCTCTCTGGCTGGGGGAATAGTAGATTATTGCAAAGAATTGTTGCTCTAGTTAAGTTCACTCCAAATATACACACTCTATTAGTACAGGTAAATAATATTAAGAATTAAAAGTAATAGTTAAAAAAATTATACACTACAAGATTCTTACATGATCAAGATGTTTCCATTCATCAGCCCATTCTCTTTCTGTCAAACGGTGGTCTACCAACTCATCCTGATAGCCTCCATTTAGACCTATGAGAAATTAAAGATTAAATTTGAAGATACAGGGAAGAATACAGTAAGCAGAATTCTATCAAGTACAAACACACAATCATACCAGATACGTGCACACTACTAAGGCAGTGACTCATACTAGAGTGTGGGATCTACAATGATATAAAACCAACAAAAAAAATCACTATTGAGAATATATATAAAAACTCCTATAAATCAATTATGAAAGACAAACAGCCCCAAAGGAAAACAGGCTTATGTCACTTACTAAGATTGTGGTGCCTATCACGTACTTCTCGATGTTCTATTATCTTGTTGGGTTCACGATACAGGTGGGAAGTTGCAATATCTTCTAAGGTGTAGTGCTGCAGAGGCGGAGGTGTAGGATGGAACTGGCCCCCCGGATTCATAAGGGGCACAGTAAGGGCAGGACTGTGCCGGGGAGCGGGACTGATTGTACACACTCTCTTGGCAGGAGGCTCAGGAGGAATTGCATCTCTTTCAAAACTGTTCTCCTCTCTCCTGTAGAAAGGGAAGTACATACCTGAGCCCAACAAGAGGTGTTCATGTAAACATGTCTTTGAGCACCTACTTTGTGCTATGCACTGTCATAAACAGGAAGACGATAGGAAAGATCTGAATGAGTCATGAACTAAAATATCTTGAGGGACATTAAATAAATTGCCGATTTATTACAGCATGAAAAGAAAGGTCGAATTCATCCATAATCAGGCAGACACATCTAAGTCTCAAGAAGCAAAGGAGAGACCAAGGAGGTGATGGCATTTTCTTATGTGATATAATAAGAGGATTATGGGTTCAACTATGTTTGGGAATGTTTCAAGGCCAAATTTGCTATTGTAGAGGCTGGTCATAAGAAACAAACAATTTCCATATAGGAGAAAGAAGGCTCAATAATTAATATACTTGTGAGTAGGGTTTTTAGTCATTTAGCTTCAACTGTAACAAATTTTCCAATATTGCTAAAATATTGTTTCCTTGACAAAAGCATAGAATGTTGTGGTAGACACACTGAAATTTCCAGGATAAGTTAATATCATTTCCATCTTCATAGTAATGGTGATTCATTAACAAGTATCAATAATTAATTGTGGTACTTTCACAAGACTTCACACATTAGAACAAATGCCTTGGGTGTTCCTTATGGTTCTGGAGCAGTGGACATATAGAATGCTTTAGAGCAGAGTTTCTCATCTGGGGTATATAGAGTCATCTGAGGAGTTTTTGAAAAATACTCATATCTGAGAACTACACCTATAGATTTGAGAAACATTCTGTTGCTTGATGTTGGCACGAAGCAAAACTAACCTTAGAAATTTTGAGCCCATTCCTCTAAATTACCATAGTTATCAAATTCTCTTTCTTTCACAAGCAAAGAGAAAGCTCAGAGTAGTTCCAGAAAAGCAAGGACAACCAAGCTCTTTGCTCACCTCTCTGGACTGGGCCTCTTTCCATTTCCATGCACTTCCATGAGCAGCTCAGAAGAGTCAGCAGGGGATGCGATACTTGTGTTGAGCAGAAGGTGTTCATGCTGAGCCAGGTATTGGGATGGGGTCTGCTTGGCGGCCCGAGCACAGTGTAGCAGTTCTCGCTGCAGTAGGGGCAGGTTGGCCTTGAAAAGAAGAGGCAGGGGCTGGAAGGTAGTTTTCCAGGTGTTGGGCCCCACACAACAGGGCTCAGCACCTCAAAAGGATTTCAGAAATAAGATAACACAAGACAAAAGCCCTTCTATCCTTGTCAGTCTGATTTTCATATGCCTCTGTGAGTTAAGTGACAAACTTGACTGTTGGTTGACTTGTCTCTTGCCCCCTCACAAGATGTAAATAAATCCCCTGAAGAAACTGTGCTTTATTATTACTTTTGAGGCCTAGTCAGTGTCAAACGAAGATCAATAAAGGTTCGTTGAACAAAATTTAAAAATATATACATTTTGAAGATATGGTCAGTGAGAGAATTAGTACTGTTTATATGAGAGTAGAAGAAATTCACTCTTCCTTCTACATCACAAGGCGTGGTTTCTCTCTTCTGAACTCTAACCTGTCTCTGATAGCACTACTCAATCTTTCCTTCATGTTCTCTAAAAGAACTGCCGTGGAATTCTGGAAACAGTGATTATTTTGGCTTGTTTGAAACATGGATTTTTAAAAACGTATTGGGAGTGACTGGAATGAGCCTTAAATTAGGCTTTGAGGATACACAGGTCACCCACTGGCAGAATCTATTTCTTAGTGTGGTATCCTCACTGGGCATGTTTTCTTATTTTGTAAAAAGGATAATTAATTGCATATCGATTATTTTTCCTTAACTTCAAACTGAGAATACCTTTAATGTGGACATATCATATAAAAACACCTACACTCTTTAACCTGAACTCCAATTCCTTCACATTTAACTGTATATTTCCCACATTTCTTTTATTTAAAAAAATGAAGAATTATACGTTTCTCCCCAAATTTAAAAACAATTCAGACTGAGCCCATAATAGTAGTCTTCACTCCAAGGTAAACAGATGAGCAAGTGAAAGGAGAGTTTTAATACATGCAAGTAGTCATCCCTTTACCAAGGGTTAACTTAGCAGGCACCATAATTAGTGACAGTTTTAAAACAGAAATAAATTTACAAAAACCTAAATGCTAGCCAAAAAGCTGCCATAACAACCTACCTCATGCTGTTTTCCAAAGTAACAGTTAAGAATAGGGAATGTAATGATATAAAACACTTTTTAAGTCTGTTCTATAACCTCAATCTCATAGCAACTATAAAATCTTAATTGAAAAAATACCATGTCAGATCTTTACATCTGAAACATGTGTGTAACCTTTGATGAATTTAAAAAAAGCTAATTCTTTCCTATTAACACAAATCCTTCTTGATTCTGGTGTCTTGGGGGGAATAATTGTCTACTGGCTCTGACATACAAAAAACAGATCAAGATAGAACTAGCACAGCTGTTTCAGGGCTGAACAAAGTGCCACAGACTGCTCTGAGAGTCCAAGGCTTCAATGCTGTTAGAGTGACAACGCAGGCCGTGTACCTGAGACTTATGCATTTTCCTGTATATCTGCTATGCTCCAATTTAAAAAGTTTTTAAAAAGTGGTATCAGTACTTCAGTAAGATAACATATTCTTGATGTTATTATATGTTCTTATGAAATACAGGTAAAACAAAAAAAGAAAGGCATATTTATTGGCCAGATATTTAGGCTTTGTGAGTCAGGAGGCAAAATTGAAGATATTATGTGGTATTCATATATAAGAGAGGAAACAAATTTCCAAATATTGTATTGACAAAAGTCAAAATACAAAAACAATTGAGTACAGCTTTTTGGTACTATTAGTCTACTACTAATGAAAAGAATATAATTCATTTGGCAGGGGTGTGGATCAAGGATAATATTTAGCTTACTTAAGTGAGGTTCAAAGTTAGTGCTCCCTAATATGAAATCAATTACAAATGTTTATTTGTGGAAAAAAAAAAAAAGAAACATTCTCTACAGGGCTTTACAAAACCATATGGTGAGCTGGATTAGGATCACAGGTTTCCAAACTATGCTTGGTCTAGAGCACATTGGTATCTGACTATAGTCTTTCATTGCCTTTAAGCTATTGTATGACTCTGCAAGTAACAGATAACTGATAGCAATGCAAAATAATTTTGTTGTATATGGGAGTAGGCATAAAATTATGTCTAGTAGAGGTTCAATTGACTTCCCTTGTCCACTGTAGAAGCTAATTTTACTTTTTGCCCATTCATATCAATAATCATGATCAATACATGAGACTGTTCTTTGAGTTCTCCCCTGAACTGGTTTCAACACCTTATTGATTCCCTCGTTAATAATGAGTTAAATAAAATCTTTGACACAAGTTCGCTTTTTTTTTTTATCTGTATGAGTCATGATGATTCCTGTTTTTAAAAATTATAGTTTAATAGAAAAAAAACCCAGTAACTTTACAGTGGAGAGGCATGACATACATGGCCTTTACCAAGTGATCAAAGTCATTATCACCAATTATGAGACAAATTAACATCTGTCTCCTGACAGCATAAAGTGATATCTTACCTGCTATTTACTGTTTAAAATGCATAATCTGATTCTAATCATGAGGAAATATCATAAAAATCCAAACTGAGGTTCATTCTATAAAATAATCATCTCGTACTCTTTAAAATGTCAAGATCATAAAAGGTTGAGGTTGTTTCAGATTAAAGTACACTGAAGAGACATGACAACGAAATGCGAGATGTGATCCTGAATTAGATATATCAACACACAAAAAAACCCACACTTTTTTTGGCTCTTGTAAAGGATATTAGTGTCCTTTAGTAATAGTGTTTTATCCATGTATCAATGTTAATTTCTCGATTTGTTAAGCATACTAAAGTAATTCAATGTATGTATAATGTCTGCATCTTACTCTCAAACACTTTTGAGGAAAATAAGTAGAAAGACAAAGAATAATGCAGATGTGATAAAATATAAACATTTGGAGAATCTGAGTGAAGGGTACAGGAATTTTACTGTACCATTTTGCAACTTTCGGTGAGCATGAAATTATTTCAAAATAAAAAGTCCTTTTAAAAGAGCACATTACTTATAAACTGAATACTATCTTATTTATCAGGTAAGTATATTTTAACACGGTCCCCAAAAGTTATATTCCAGGGAACATAATTTCAGAGGCCATAATTAAAGTTACATTCAACTAGGGGTTGGGAGGATGCAAACATTGCTTTCCACATGTTCTTCTGTCCTTAGGGTGAGAGTCTGAAATGTAAAAGCTTTTTATTGTCTGATAGCCTCCTCTCAGATAACACTCATCTTCACCATCTGGCCACAACCAAAAGATTTAGTGTCTCAGTTACTTTTTCTGCTAAGAGCCCAGCCTCCATGTCACCTCCTGATCCACCCTCTACTTGTATCTGTATGTCATCATCAGAAGTCTGCATACAGACCAACTCAAGGCTTTTGCAATTCTAATCTCATCAAATATAAGACTGATCTTCAGGCTGCACTCACATTTCCCTAACAGCCCAAAATAAAATGAAGATATGATAATATATAAGCCACCCCGATTTATATTACGAAACAGGGATTGGTAGCAAATCCTGAGAAAATGCTGAATATAAATAATTACATCATAAAAATTACCTTGAGGAATGGAATCACAAAAGGACGAAGAGGAAAGTTTGTAGCCTCTTGGAGCTTGCAATGGAATTCTTCGATTGTTACTGTTGAGTTCTGAAAAGATACATAAACTTCAACTTCTAAAACTAGACATTATCCTTCTAATATAAATCTGATAATGCTGAACCCTTTTAAATCATAAGGAAAAGGTAATTCCGAGGGCACTGTATGAACTCAGATCCTGCTAAAAGGTTAACCAAATTGTTTCTTTGCTCTACTACTCCCCATCTATATTCTATATGCTCAGCAGCCTGGGCTGCAAAATAGTGCCGTGCCTTTGCTGCTCAAGAAGAGAGCACTCGGGTCCCTTGTATTGAAGGGTTCATCACAAGATACCTCAGGTACAAGAAACTAAGCTTACAGTGTTTCCGGTTGAACAGATCCTGATCAGAATGTCAACTTAAAAAGACTCAAGAACCCGGAATCTCTTTCTTCAAAAGTTCATTTCTTCAAAGATTCTGCCTACCTCATAGAATCGGTCCCCCAAATCTTCTAAATCAAACATTAAAAGAAAAAAGAACAATGGGCGCTTTCTACCTTTAAGAAGTCTGTTTGCAAGATCAGACCACCTCAAAATAGGCAGATTCCCACTTGGTAAGATTTTAGTATTCCCAGGAAAGTTATTAGCACTTCCTCTATATTTTTTCAAAAGTCTGGCTTACAAGTAGGATTCTCAGCACCTCTGCTAAGGGGAATGTACAAATAAAAATATTTTCTTCAAAATTCACAAAATATTTTTATTTCAATTCCCTAAAACACACTATAGTAACAAAACAAGTTTAAAAAATTAAAAGTGGACATTAATCTAAATTCTTACTCCCCTGAAAGAATTACTCCTAGGAATTTATTTCTATAAAATCAAGTGTTCAAAAGTATAACATATACCTTGCAATTTATTCATCAGCACAATATTGCTTCTTAACATTAAGAAATAGAAAACATACAGGTCCACCAATAAGAAACTGCATTGAAAATTACAATAGTCATACCTCGAAACATATTGGGGGGGGCAGATTTGAATAAATTAATGAAGAAAGGTTTCTATATTATATTGTTAAGTGAAAACTCAGAAACAGTATGCTTTCCAATAACCCATTTATGAAAACAACATACACAGTATTTTTAACTGTCTGGAAGGACAATTACAACAGCAGTTATTTCTGGACATTAAATTATGCTGGATTTTCCAAATGTATCATATTAATATTCGGTTAAAAGTTGAAAAGGAAAAAAGGTATATCAAATTTAACCATGTTAAATAAAAATATTTGCACAGTTTACCTCACTTCTACTACAAAAATTATTTTAAACTTTAACTGAGTACTTGTTTAAAGTGTATGACATTTGTACAATGCAACCAAAGGTACTAGTAATCAAGAATAAAAATTAAGTGTAAGAGAATGATTGTCTTTCCCCACTACAGTGAATGCAACCAAGTCTCAGAAAGTAAACGCAAGTAGAGGAAAACTATAGAATGACTGTATGAATAAATTTTTCTTGTGGATGGACAAAGTAGGAAAGGGTGAACTGTGTGGCACAAAGAAATAGTGACTTAGGCCATTAAAACTGACTGAGGACTCTATATATACTGTAGATGCAAGACAATCCTCTGTCTGAGAGGGATGACAATAAGCTACTCTTCTGTTATCTTTCCCTAAATTATTTAATAAATAAAAGCATAGTTGTTTTTTTTCCCCTAAGAACTCACTGTCTAGTGGAAAACAGATGTATAAGCTATTCATTACAGCATGATCAAGGCACATGTTTGTAGGACACTACTGATACATAGAGAAGACATGTATGAACCAGATTTAGGAGGACAAGGAAGGTTTACAGAAGTGTCATCTGAAGAAGTAAAGGCACAGCCTTGGGAAAGATGCTTCTGACAGAGAAGAATGTGAAAAGGTAAAATGTTAGGAGATCTGGTCTCTGGATTGCAAAAGGCAGTATCTATAGGGGTCTTAGAAGATAATGGGTATGGATAGGTGACCATTCCAAAATTTTTATTTTAAAAATTTGAGATAATTATAATCATAAGAAGTTGCAAAAAAAAAAAATACAGATAGGCTCCTCCAATGGTTACATTTTATGTCACTATAGTGTAATATCGAAACTAGGGAATTAACATTGATAAAATGTGTGTATAGTTCAATGCTATTTTATCACATGTGTGTATATTTGTGTAATCACCACTGCAATCAAGACATAAAAGTGTAGACACCTTATCTTTATTCTCCCTGGTTTATAATACGGTTGTCTTAAATATTTCCTTAATATATACTGATGACCATATCAGACAATGCTGTAATTTTTGCTTCAACCACAACACATAATTAGAAAACTCAAGGAGAATTTCTAATGTATTTACTTATATTTTTACTCTTCCCATTTTTCTTTCATCTCTCCTGATATCTCAAGATTCCTTCTTTTATCATTTTCTTTCTGTTTCAGGAACTTCTTTTAGCCATTCTTTTAGGGGAGATGTGCTGGAGACAAATTTGCTTCATTTTACTTCATTGAGAATATTTTGAACCCTCCACTCTTCATTTCAGAAGGATACTTTTGATACATAGAAGATTGTGCATTGAACAAGTTTTTTTCATTCAGCACTTGAAAAATGTGCCACTTCCTTCTGGCTTCTGTGGTTACTGATGAGAAATCCACTGTCATTGGAATTTTTCCCTTATAAGTGAGATATTTCTCTCTCACTATTTTCAGGATTTTTCCCTTTTTTTTTTTTGCAGGATACGATGGGTGAGGTCTGCTCAGTTTTTTTGAATCTGTAGGTTTATGTCTTTTGTCAAATTTGGGGAAATTCCAGCCATTACTTCATTCTCCTTCTTTTTCTCCTCTCATACTGTGTTTCAGATCTTTTGTTATACTCCCGTCAAGTCCCTGAGATTCTGTTCATTTGTTTCAAGTCATTTTCCCTCTGTTGTTCAGATTAGGTAGTTTTTTTCTTTTGTTCAAACTTCAAGTCACTGATTCTTTCTTCTGTCCTCTCCATTCTACCGAATGAGTTTTTAATTTCATTATATTTTCCAGTTCTAAATTTTCCATTTAATTCTTATTTATATCTTCCATTTATTTGCTGGGCCTTAAAGTTTTTTTGTGTGTTATAATTGCTCATTGAAGCATTTTTATGATAGCTGCTTTAAAATCCTTGTCAGATAATTCCAGCATTTTAGTCAGCCTAGTTGATGTCTGTTGGTTATCTTTCTCATTTCGGTTGAGATGGTCCTGGTTCCTGGAAAAGTGATTGTCTATTGTATTCTGGATATTTGCAATGTACCTCCTTGGGTTCCAAGGTCATGTAGTCAATCTGTCTTCTCCCCATCCTTCAGAGTCTTATTTCTGTTTTATATATAAAATTCAATGTTTGTTGCCCTACTTGTCAGGAGGAATAGGAAGTATACCTTTCTGTTGTGCTTCTGAACTAGACTTGCTATTTCATGACCACGTCATTTCCATTAAACTGATGTAACTTAATTTGGCTGCTTTCAATTTTTTTTGGCATTATAAATAACAAATTGATTATCTAGGTCCAGATTATTATTTTGTTAGGATGAATTTCAAGCAGAGAAACTTGTGAGTCAAAGGAACATTGCCAAACTACCTTCCAGAATGTATATTCTCCAAATAAGTCAGTGGAGAACAAAACATTTCTCTTTACCTTGCAGTGGAAATTGGCCATGCTTGCTCCCTGGGATAGTTAGGGACTATCGGCACTTTGTGTGCAAACCGCAGCTACCTAATTGTGCGGACTTTTCTAACTTGGCTAACGAAGTCTCCTCCACAGAGAATTATGGTTCCACTTACACGGGTCCACCAAAATCTTAACCATTCTTTTTATGCACAGAAGACTAAATAAGGCTGTCTTGAATAGGAAATACAACAATCTAAAGATGTTCATTTACTTCTAAATTAGACAAAGTTTTCAACAAGATGGTAGCAAAACTAAAAGAAAAAAGAACTGAATGGTAAATTCAAATGCAATATACATAAGATAATCAATCAAATTATCTATGAATAATGGCAGTTTTATTGATCTTGTTCCAATCCTTATATCTTATTTGGTAGGCTAGAATGTTAGGGATTACACTGAATAGAGGAGACATCCTTTTCTGGTTGCTAGTATCAGATAGAAAGCTATCAAAATTTCACCATTAAACATAAGGATTACCTTTTTTGTTTATATGTCATCAGATAAAGGAAGTTTCCATAGACTGATGCTTGTGATCCCTCAAAATCTGTATGTTGAAACCTAATACCCAATGTGTTAGTATTTGGAGGCAGGGCTTTTGGGAGTTGATTAAGTCATTAGGGCAGAGCCCTTATGAATGCACAGAAAAGGAAAAAAGGAGATCTCAGAGAGCTCCCTTGCCCCTTCCACTTTGTAAGGACATACTGAGAAGACCATCATCTATTAACTAGGAAGTGGTCTCTTGGACTTAATAGCTTCCAGAAATGGGAGAAATATTTCTAAGTCACCCAGTCTATGGTATTCTAACAGCCTGAACAAAGTAAGACACTGATCTTAATGAAAACCCCAGTAAGTGAGAATTGATATAACATTTGAGAAAACCATTTGGCCCTATAAACTAAATTTATATGCATACCCTATTAAATTCGATTTCAATTGTCCGGTGTGATGCTTGAGCTCATGTACTATGTATAAGAATGCTCACAGCAACATTATTTGTAATAGCTCCTACACAGAAAACAGTTAACATAGCAAATCCAAAACTGGTAACCTTAGAAAAGTCTGCTCGCAAGGTTGGGCAAATGGCTGGCATCTATAAACTTAGCTGACAGACTGTTTCCTACACTGATATAAAACTTTCCCTAACTGAAAAAGTGGAAGTACCTCAAGTGTCCACCAATGGATAAATGGATAAGCAAAGCATGGCATACACATACAATGGAATATTATTCAGCCATAAAAAGGTAGAAAATTCTGACACATGATACAACATGGATGGACCTTGAGGGCATTATGCTAAGTGAAATAAGCAATCCACAAAAAGACAAATACTGTATGACTCCACTTATATGAGGTACCTCGAGTAGTTAAGTAGAATGGTGGTTGACAGGAACTAAGGGGAGGAGAGAATGAGGAATTTTGTTTAATGGCAAAGAGTTTCAGTTTTGCAAGGCGAAAAGATTTCTGGAGGTAGATAGTAGTGATAATTGCACAATGAAAATAATTAATACCAATAAATTTTACACTCTAAAATGGTTGAGATGGCAAATTTCACGTGTATCATCATACAATCTCTTAACGATATAAAAAAAAGTTAATGCAAGCATGGCCATTTGACAATTTGCTACATTTATATATGCTTTCATAGCTAAAAACTGGTTTACTTTTTTTTTTTTGACAAATGAAGGCTGTTATTTTTTCTTTTACTCTTGAAATTATCTTTAAGCATAGATTCTACTCAAAGTAATTTGTTGCTGAAATTGGCAATAACATTCTGATGTCTGCTTTGTTTCCAATTACAATTCAAACTCATTTTGACATTTAAGGCCAATTTTATTAGTCTAGATCCAGTAGGACTTTTCAATAGTAATGTAAAATTTGACCAATAAATACTTTTTCTTTTCCAGAACAAAACCAAACTGCCCCACACTGGTGGGGGTGGTTCACTGTGCCTACACTGTTTTTGCAAACAATATGGTTTATGCTGAATACTAGTTTTCCTTCTGGAGTCTGGAATTTCAGTAGGTGCTAGGCAAAGAGTGCCTATGTGCCCAGACCCCAATAAAAACCTTGGGCAATGAGTCTCTAATAGGCCTCCCTGGGCAGAAACATCAAACACATGTTGCCACATTTTCATTGCTGGGATAGTAGTCAGCTCTGTGTGACCAATCATAAGAGATAAAGAGCATAAGGAAGCACATGGATTCCTGCAGATTCCAACTGTGTCTCCTTTATGATCCAGCTGTGGATCCTTATAATACCTCTGTAATAAATCATAGTTGTTGAGCACAACTATGTGCCAGGTCCTGGGAATGCTTCTAGCAAATCTGAGCATGGGAGTATAAAAAGTATAAATTGTGGTATAGTTCTACAATAAAACATAGTATTAGCAATGAAAACCAACAACCTACAGGTATATGAAAAAACAAAGATTGAATCTCAAATGATTATGTATTGCATTTTGCTTTGTATGAGTTTTCTTCCACACTGGAATGATAATTGTTTAAGGTAGCAGTTCTTACTCAAACTTTTCAGTCTTAAAATCCCTCTTATTAGTATGAGTTACATCTACCAATTATCATATCAGAAACTAAAACTGATTTTAGAAAAATATTTATTAATCCATTTCAAAATAACTATATTTTCTCAAAAAATGGAGTAAGAAGAATGACACTGTTGTTACAGTTTTGCAAATCTCTTTCATATCTAGCTTAATAAAGGACAGCTAGGTTGTCCTAGATGCTTTTGCATTTACTCTGTAGTGACATCCTGTGTCAGGCAGCCTCCAGAAAATTCTATCACATACTCACAAGAGAATAAGAGTGAAAAGGCAAGAAACATCTTAGTATTATTATGAAAATAATTTTGACCTCTTGGACTTCCTAAAAGAGGTTGGAACCTCACACGTCCTTGATTACACTTTGAGAACTGCAATGTTAGTTTAATACTGTGATTCATCTTTATCACATATGGAGGCTAACATGCAGGAATATGGGTTCTTTTATAAATATAGGAGGTAAATCTTGAAGAATTCTATTCACAAACATTGGAACTGGTGGAATGTCCCTTGCATACACTGAGGGTCAAATATGCATGAGAAACTGAAGAATGAAATCTCTTCGATATATTTATTTAAGACCATGAAACTTTCATTTACTTTTTATTTTTTTAAATTTTTTAGGTGAGGCAACCCTTGGTTGACCTCACAGATTGCAAGGACCTTGTCAGGTTACAATCTCTTATTTTTTATGCCTACAGCACCTGGTCGTCCTAGGCCGTCTCCCATCCAAGTACTAACCAGGCCTGACCCTGCTTAGTTTCCGAGATCAGATGGGATCGGGCTTGTTCAGAGTGGCATGGCCACAGACTACTAGCCTATGAAACTTTAAATTTTACAAATTTTTATTTTCAAAATTAAACTCACTCATCTTCCTTTCTCTCTAGTTTAGAAACAATGCATCATGCACTGACTCTATTAACAAAACTTCGTATTAATTTGGTAGAACCCCAGTGGACTGTTGAAATTCAGTTTTAAGACAAATTCAAAGCTGCTACTGGAATGAAATTAACACCAAAAGAAACAATAAGGTAAAAATTATAGATTTGTTTCTTTAATAAACACTTTTATACACAAATAAAATACACGAATCAACAGTTTTATACAAGTTATATAATAACTAATCTAGTCTGTAGATTTTGCCATATTGCTACAGGTTTGGGAGTGAGCAGAAATGTTACAACCTCTCTGTTGGTTTCGGTTCTGAGACATACTCAGGCGGATGTTGACAGTGATGCTGTACTTACCACCAGTGCTAGCACAAGAGTCCGAACCTTCTCCCCAATCTCAGGCGAGATGTCATTGCCAAACTGCTGCAGAGTGGTGAGGAAGCGTTTCAACTTGCTGAGCTGCCGAGCACCACAAGTGGCTGGCAACTGTTGATTTGTTAGTGCCGATGATGTCGAAGAGGCAGGACCATTGCTGAATCTCTGTGGTGGTGACGGGGCACCATTCAGGGTAGGAGGAGAATGGTTGGTGCCATTGCTTACTAAAACAAAGCCAAAATGAAAGACTCAGTTTAAATGCCAAACACAAGGATCTTCGTTGAATTCTTCTTGTTTATATTCTCCTTCATTTATTCATTTGAATTTTGTAAAGCACATGATAAAAGAGTATACAAGGTATTGTTTCTGCCCTCAATGAAACTGCTACATATTCAGACTGTCAGGTACAAAATAACAGAATAATGTAGATGTGTTAAAACAGAAGTGCATAGTGTTAAAACAGAAGTGCATAGAGTGCTACTAGAGCACAGAAATGGGACTCTATAGGTGCCTTGGGCAGGAAGGGGTAGATAGTTTTAAGGCTTTCTGCCACAGGTACTGGATAAGATGTGTCTGGGAGAATATATATTTCCAATGACTCATGCCCATCTTTTACGTCACATCTCCTTCCCAATATTAGCGTCCCAAAGAAGCTGGGTAGTCAATTTAGAATGTAGCATGTGAACAAGACACCCAGAAAACAGAGAGTTATATTAATATAAGAAATGTTTTTCTAGGCTGTAGGTGTAATGATCTATTCCTGAAATAAGGTATACATCTCTTTGACCATTCAGAATATTTTCACCCATCAGTCAGTTGATCTCTGCCTTGACAGTGCTAGAATAATACTGCCAAAATCTTAGCCATTAAATAAAGTATTTTCTAGACAACATACAGGGTAT
The DNA here is from genome assembly GCF_902729225.1 of Pteropus medius. Classification (NCBI taxonomy): domain Eukaryota; kingdom Metazoa; phylum Chordata; class Mammalia; order Chiroptera; family Pteropodidae; genus Pteropus; species Pteropus medius. Next base: position 7,539,771 of record NW_024342471.1, on the reverse strand, counting down.
TCCCATTCTATATTTCTGGAACACAACCCTTGAGCTAAGTTCTTAGCAGCATTAAGTAAAAATCTTCTTCACTAAACAGTGAAATAAAATTACCTAGTGCCTGAAAGTCAATAGATATTCATTTACTCATACCCAGGCTTGAAAGTCTAAGAAGGTAAAACTGTGCCTAAAAATAGAAGAAAAAATTGAAGCCAAGACTTAAGCCAAATTTAAAGAACCCATTCATTTAATCTTTATGTGAGAAAACTGACATTTACTTATACTTTGCCTAATGTCAACTCATTAATCATGAAAAATCTTCCACTTCCCTTCTTCTTTCTCCAGGACAGTCACAGTTGGCTGACCATCATTATTCCTAATTCTTGACTGGCCTTTATGATTTGCATTGCCTTAATTAATTGTATACTTCTTGATGAACACATTACACATCTGTGTATACTGTAATTAGCTAATTTTTGTAAACTGTATACACATTGGCTTTGCTCATTAGCTAACAATGTTAAGTGTTCAGAAAAATGATGCTGAATATGACTCACTGCTTAAAAGACTGTTAAGATTGAGAAAAAAATGGTGATTTCTGTGTCTTCCATTAAAAAAGATTACTAGAGCTACTGGAAAGAAAGCTCAACACTCAACCTCAGCAATCCAGAAAATTAGTTGCAATGGTCTGCCATTTCTGTGTTCACGGAAAGGTCAATTGCCATTGGAGAGCTGCCCTCTTTTGAAGCAGCTCATAAAAATAATATACTGCTGTGCTTTTAGCCACCCTGATGCTCAAACTTCTTCACAGCTTCCTTAGTGAAGGCATATGATCACATTTACTGAAATAATACCACCCTAAGTAGTCAAACATGGAGGTAAAAGGGGCTAGGTTTATGTATACATATTCGTATTATCTGTGTCTCGAAATCTGAATGATAGCCTGGGTTTAAGTCTGTTTCACTTCTAGATAGTACTTATATCTAAGGATGAATAGCTTTGAGATAGAAAATAGAATTTACGAAAAAAGATATCAAATTTTATTTTATTCATGCTGACTCAGATTGCTACAGTTGCCACTCACTCAATTTCAAATGTTTTGGGAAAATAATTAAAACTTCTATTAAAGCTATATATCTTAGATTCTCTTCTCCTCCATTTAAAAATAATAAACATTCTTGTGGGAGTATATGCTACTACACTGGGTTTTAGTTTCAATTTCCTTGATAACTAGTAAATTTGAACAACTTAGATTTACTGGCTAATATAATTCTTATGTACTGAACTGAGTCCTCCACAAATTCTTATGTTGAAGTTTGAATTCCTCAATAACTCAGAATGTGATTACAGTTGGAGATAGGGCCTTTAAAAATTAAGTGAGGGCACATGGGTGATTCATAATCCAATATAACTGTTGTTGTACTCATGAGAAAAGGACAACAAGAATGCACATGGACAGAGGCAACGTTGTGGGAGGGTATAGAGGGAGGTGACTTCTGCAAGCCTGGGAGAGACACCTCAGAAAAACCAAAAAACCTGTTGACACCTTGATCTTGGACCTCTATCCTCCAGAACCGTGAAAAATTAAACTTCTAATGTTTAAGTCACCCTGTCTGTAGTATTTTAGTATGGCAGCCCTAGCAAACTAATACAGTAATTATTCTCTTTTGTAAAGAGAATTACATGACAGTCCTGAACACTTTTAGAAGTAGTTTGATAATTTTATGAAACCTAATTTAATTCCGATAAATCAATATAATTTGAATTCATTATTTTAGAGCCAAAGAAATTAAGATAGCTACTTATCAGCCAAAGAGTATGATAAAATATTAAGATCATTAAATTTCCAAATGTCTAAATTAGCTAAGTACTATTCTCAGAGGGCACAAGCAATTTGTAAAAGAAATAATCAGATATATAGCTCTGATATACATATATATGTAAATATATCTTTTAGTAGCCATTTTAAAAATGATGAGAATGGTATATGCAGAAGGCTTTATGGCAGTCACTTAGATCCAAATGTCACTCTCAACCACAAACTCAAGTAATTAAGAGGTCTCACATGCTGTAGGAGTAAATGACACTGGCCTGGGTCCTCCGGGATTTATTGGTGGGAGGGGTGGCATGGTGGGAGGTGAGGATCTTGATTGTATCTTCACTTCCACAGGCGATCCAGGCATTGCTGGCACCCTTTTCTCAGGACCAACTGTGGAGAATTAAATAAACGAAGGTCAGAGTTGTCTATAAAATAATAAGAATGGTGACAATAATTTAAAATAACATGTTATCCTAGAGGATTGAGAAGTTCTGAAAACAATTTAATCGGCTGAATGGCGTAGTCCCCAGAAAGATATCTACCTCTCAATCTTTTGAACTGTGAATGTTTCCTTATATGGAAAAGGGTCTTTGAAAATGTAGTTAAGGGTCTTGAGAGGTGGTGATCATGCTGGGTTATCTGAGTGGGCTCTAAATCGAATATAAATGAAACCCTCATTAGAAGAATTGAAAAGACACACACATAAAGAAAAGAATGCCTGGAAAACAGACGTAGCCACACAGAGACTTTGCAGTATGACAACAGATGAAGAGATTGGAGTGATATATCTACAAGTGCAAGAATACCAAGGATCTTGAGCAGCCACCAGAAGTTAAGAGAGAGGTATGGAACAGATTCTTCTGAGGCCCCAAGAAGGAATCGACCCTGCTATGCTACTATCCCCCCACCCCCAACCTTCAGAGTTTTTTGCTTTAAGCCACCCAGTTTGTGAAACTGTTATGGCAATCCAAGGAAACTAAAAGAAGGCAGCAAGGTCAAGAGTTGATTATGACTAAAGGTTAACAAGTGAGGATAGTGGCTGGGAAAGAAAAAAAATGAGGTCTACGGCCATGCCACCCTGAATATGCCCGATCTCATCTGATCTCGGAAGCTAAGCAAGGTCGGGCCTGGTTAGTACTTGGATGGGAGACGACCTAAGAATACCGGGTGCTGTAGAAGTTTAGAAAAAAGAAAAAAATAGAAAAAGAAAAAGAAAAAAAAAAGGGTTATTAATTCAGCTTATCTCAACTGCATCCTTTCTTAACTTCTGTTTATAAATGAATCAAATTAGTGTGTGTGTGGGAGCGGGGAGATAATAAGACTATCTAGACCCATAGGTGTCAACTGTATGGAATAGAAATAGAATTATAATCAGTTGTATCTATAAATTACTACGAATGATGAAGTACTTAATTTTTATACATATTAACTATTCTAAATAGGAAAAAAGAGGTAGGTTCAACATCTTTGACACCAGGCATATAAATGTTGCTTATGACATTTGTTCAAAAAGATGAAAAGTAGAGATGATTCTAAACTAAGCACAGGCTGCTTCACTCATGAGATAATATATAAGCAGCTGTTTGATAACATTAGACAGCACCAAATTCCAAAAAGAAGATTTGACAGATTAAACCTAATGATGTCAGAATTAGGTTTGAGCTAATATGAATAAGACTTGATACTGAAGAGTAAGATTCTATTATTTTTAAAGTTATTTTTCCTCATTAAATAAAACCTGTTATATACTTGGCTAATAATAGGGCCAGGGTTATCATAATCATCTTTAAATTGAGCTATTTTCCTCTTAGCAGTTCCAAAGCTTTTCACTTAAGTACCATGTATTTTTTCTCCATTAACTGCTGAACTTAATGTTAAGTACAAGAAATGAAAACCAAAGGTTCAATGAGAATGTTAAGTCAAAGATTTCTTTTTTTGTGAGATCACAGCTGTAAACACAATACATACAAGAGTATTCATGACACTGGCAACAGGGCACATCTTCGCACATTCATGGGTCCCATCTAATGAGGAAAATATCCCCAAATATTATTTTTAATACTTCAGTATGTCACATTTTGGGAAGAGATATAATGAATACAGAAAGTCAATCAAGGAAGCGATGCCCCCAAATTGCAAATCCCACAACAAAAATGTGCCACTCTCTGAGAGCCATGTGGGCAACACTCTGCCAGTCTCCACATCTCTCTGTCCGGAATATTTTTTTTGTAAAATTGATGGTCGTCCTGTCTGATTAGTGGACTAATGAGCTGTTGGTTTGCCTTTTTTCTTCTTGACAGTATTTTCTTAATGCCCTTCAGAGAACAGTTGACACATTTCCAGCTCTTCCATCTGGGGCCCAGCTTTCTGAAGGATGGGGGTTGGGGCAGGGAGAAGGAAAGGAAGGAACTGACAGTTGTCTCACACTGTTCTGTGTTGTGTACGGTGTGCAGCAACCTAGAGGGAGCTTTTCTTCAGACCACCTGCTTTTACAGCACGGGCGCCAAAGAGGCCTGAGGAGGGCTTTGCAGCGAGATGTGTTTTAACATTCAGCACTTGGCAGAATAAAAAACTCAGAGCAACACAACTGAAGAACACTGAATTATATACCAATTAAATGGTATATATAGACATTGGGCAAAACCCAGCTCCCAGAGTACTGTTTACAGATTAAAACTACTCATCTCTTGCTCATGTCACTACTCACGAACCTGCAACAGCAGTGTTATTCCTCATGCTTCAAGCAATAACATCATCTAGCAGAAAAAGCTGAGTATGAAGACTGAGAGAGTAGGTGTGAACTCTTATTTTGTTATGAATGACCTGTATTAATTTTGTCAAATTATTTCACTTTTCTGGGTCTCACTTTCAATGTATATAAAATGAGAAATAAGACCTATATGGTGAGAAAGATGGTAAGGATTAGAGATAATGCCTAGACTTGTACTAGGTATAAAGAAGGTACTCAACACACAGTGATGATGATTACAAAACTCAAAAAACCAGTGTCAAGTTCTGATTTTATCATACATCTAACTGTGGGATCAGGTCCAACTTAATATTAACATTCATTTCCCACAGAAAAATGGGTATATTAGCAATAATTAATCCATCTGATCTAAGAGAAATTACATAGAATGATCCAAGAATTGCAAAAGCACCGAGTACAATGTAAGATGGTATTTTTGTTGGTGGCTTGGTGGCACAAATGCACATCATGGTGTAAGAGATCTATCTAGGTGGTTGATTTATCAGTAGTTGTTCAGATAGTGGATAAGGGGTACACTTCAAAGTAGGCATTTTAACAATCTGCTTGGTGGCTGTGACATGCCGTTATGTCATCACTGTTAAGAGTGAATTCATTTTGGAATATTTATAAAACTGATGTTCACGTTTTATATTCTAGCTGGATCCCTTGAAAGAAACAGCCATATATGTTGAGCCCTTTTAAATTGCAGAGAACCTTAAGAGTTCAAGGAGAAGAAACTCCTTTCTTAATTGTGACTTGAGCCCATGAATACCATTGCTCAGACTATCAGAGACTTAAAGTATTCAGTCCTAGAAAATCAAAATAACCCTTAGTTTTGTCATAAAGGCTCAAATTGATTCTAAACATTGTTTTAAGATTCAAAGTAACTGATAATTTAGTCAATCTGTGAGTTTCTGCTTTGGTTATTTTAAATATTTGGATATACATGAATTAAAAACTAAAATTCGAACATATGACTACATATACTTCCCAAATCACTGATGGTTCAAACACCTAACCAAGTAACTTTAGCCAAACAACTTGAGCTAAAGAAGAGTGAACATGGAAAGGTATGTATGAATAGTAATTTTACTTCTTCACTGTATGATATGTTGAAGATGTCATGAAAACAGAAAACTGATGAGAGACAGAACAAAATAAAAAGTTCTCTACGTGAAAGCAGTGTTATTTTTTTCCACATAAGAATTGGAACACTTGAACATGAAACTAGAATAGAACTATTCCGTAGCTGTAAAAGTAATAATGGACATAAACAAAAACATTCCAGATGAATGCTATCTGACAAGAATCATATGTGATAAATTGCTCACAAATGAGGGCGTTTACAAAAATTACTGTGAGGCTGACAAAGAAACAAGAAATAGAAGAGGTATAAATAAGAGATTAGGAAATGCAATCATCTGAGAGGAATCGGATTAAAATTCTATTAGAATTAATCATTTCATTTGGCCATAGAGATGTTTATCTAAGCTGAATTTTGGGTAAAAGAAGATATAGTCAAGTGATCCTTATTATCATCACTGAGAAAAATGAACTGAATATGAAGCTTTCAAATGCACAGTACAGGAATTCTGATCATTCCAAACAGGTTGACCAAAGAAGTCACATCTGTTTCTTTAAAACAAATCAGACTCCTAACTAAGAAACAACTGGGAAGTTTTAAAGAGAATTATCTTTGGAGGCAGAGACAAAGATAGATGATATGTCTAAGCATATATTTATATGGTTCAAAAATCAGTATAAGAAATATTCCTTGCTCCCGTTCCTACATACCCCACCCCATAGGTAACTATTTTAATTAGTTTCTTGTATATCTTTCCATTCTTTCACTCTACAAATGAGCAAAAACAAATATAAATTTTTATCCCACCCCTCATTTATACAAGGGTAGCATAATTACATTAAATCAAATGGTCCTAATAATGGCCTCTCTGTAGCAATGCCTTTTGCAGTGCCTCAGGAAGTGGGGTCTATTTCCCTACCCCCTAAATCTGGCCAAGCCCTCTGACTTGCTTTGGCGAATGTAATGTGATGGAAGTGACATAGTGCCAGTTCTAAGCATCTCTTAGAAGTCTCTGATCCTGCCATTAAAGCAAACGCAAACTAGTCTGTTGGATGATAAGACCACATGGAGCAGAGATGAGTCGTAAGACAGCTGATCCTCAAACATGTGAGAGCCTGAGTCTGATCTGCGACTAGCTGACTGCAGACATATGAATGAGTTAATACAACCAAGTACAGAACTGCCTAACTCATAAGTAAAAAATAAAAGTTTTTTGTTTCAGGCCCCTATGTTTTAGCACTGTTTGTTATATGGCAACAGACCAATAGGCAACTGATCTTTACCATATAGAAACTGTACTGCTCCTTGGTTTTTTGTTGTTCGTTTTACAATTATAGTATGTCCTAATTCTTAATTCCACAACCTTGTTTTTAAATAACAGATGTATGATATTCCATTGTGTGGATGTACCATGGTTTATTTAAACAATCTCCTACTGATGGATAACTGGATTGTTTCCAATCATTTAGAGCTGAATTTTGAGGCTCTCCAGATCCCATGCTACTGACTGCCCTATACTTTCCAGGTTTGGGGAACAGATAAAGTAAGACAGGGCCCTGAGTTATGGGAAAGCCAGATATATTCAAATGTGTACAAAGTACTAAGAAAATAAATAAGTTGAAATGTTACTCTGCATGAAGGCCATAGAAGTTTTTACAGACCATTAAGTAATTTACTGGGAAGGCTAACATGGGCTTTCCAGGCAGCACCTAAGGAGAAAAGGGCATTGTTGAAATCAGAACCAAGGGAAAAATCAGGAAAAAGATTTCCTTGACCACAGTCTCCCTCTTTAACGATTGCCACGTTCGGTAAATGTTTTGAACGAGTAACTATTGGATGAGAAGCATTTCCAACACTGGCGATTTTAATTTGCTAAAGATAGAAGGAAGAATATCAAATTACTGTTGCCCTTATATAACGGCATATAAGGCTGGATAAACTGATTATGCGCAAAACACACATTTCTTATCCTTACAGCTCTGCCACAAACCTGAGAACACATCTAACTTTCTAACAACAGTCATGCTTCATATACAGAGACAGCCAGAAATATGTTTACAATGACAGAAAATTTATCATTCAACAAAAACTGAGGCATAAGGACTCAAATAACAAAATTACCAGAAAATATTCTGTAAGGAACCCTGAAGACAGAGATCAATTAAAACAAATTAATATTTTGGTATACACTAACAATAGGGATTGAAAAACAAACTTTTCCATTCCAAATTTATAAATACATTGGAAAATTAATTATTCTAATATATTCCTATGGCTAAGGGATCAGCAAACTTGTTCTGCAAAGGGCAAGATAGGAAATATTTTTGGCACTGTGGGCCATATGGTCTCTGTCACAACTATGTATCTGCTGTTGTAGCACAGTCTAGACAATACACAAATGAATGAGCTTGGCTGTGTTCCAATAAAACTTTATTTACAAAACTAAGCAGTGAGCCATAGTGTACCAGCCCCTACTATGGCTGATTAAAAAACTGGAAAAATTCAAATGTGTAATTCTTTATTTCTATCTATAAAATCAATTTTTAAAGGTCCACTGAAGTGGTTCATCTGAATAGCATTTTCATTTTCTTAAGATGGAATATAAAGAGACCTTTACTTACTGACCTCCAAGAAAAATAATATACAAAACAAAACAAAAAAATATTTAGACGGCATTATCTAAAGAAAGAATACTAACAACATGAAGTCAGAACTGAGGAGTAGCAAAGATTAGGCTCGTTATGGGATGTTCTTTTAAAAATCACACAGACCTAGGAGAACTGCAAAGATGACTAGCATACCTGTGAAGAATCACTTGCTTCATTATGCTAATTTCCTCCCTGGTCATTCCTCTTTTCTCTATCTTCTACCAGTGCCATCTGACCCCATACATAGAGATGCTCAAAATATGTAAATAATTCTAACAACTCAGTAATAACAACAAGCAAATTTTAAAAGCAAGCAAAAAAATTTAACAGTTCCCAAAAGAAGGACTATCATACTAGTCATCAAAGAAACACAAATTATAACACATCGACTAAAACGAACACACTACTGATATATATCCAACAACACGGATGCATATCTAAAGCATTAGCCTAAGTGAAAGATGCCAGACACATGATAAAACGACATACTGTATTATCCTATTTATATAGAACTTTAGACAAGACAAAGTTAGTGATATAAAGCAGATCAGTAGCTGCTTGGGATGGATGGGAAGAAACTGATTATAAAGGGGTATGTTGGAGGCATGATAAATATTTTTATGGTGATAGAAATATTCTATATCTTGATTGTAATAGCACTAACACAACAGCTAAAAGTCAAACTGTATACATAAAATAGATGAATTTTATTATATATAAATTATACCATAATAAAGCTGAGAAAAAAATTAGCAAACTAAATCAGCAATGTTTTTTTAAATCATAATCGAGTTTATCCAAGAAAGCAAAGATAATTTAATATTAGAAAAATCCAATATAATTTACCATATTAAGATTAAAAGAAATACCTTTAAATTACCTCAATAATTACAGAAATAGAAGATCAATTCCTTAACTTGATAAAGGGTCTCTTCCAAAAACCTATATAAAATGTAATACTTATTGGTGAAATATTATAAGTGCTGCCTGCCTTTCAACTCAGAAAGAAGATAAATATGTCTAGTATCAATGCTTCTATTAACATTTACTCAAGAGTCAATCTAAAACAGCAAGACTGTTAAAAAGGATATGGAAAGAAAATTGTCCTTTGTACACACCAGATGACTTGCTGTGTAGAAAACCAAAAGAATCTAACAGTTACAATACGCAGGTTCAGCAAGTTTGCTAGATAGACAGACGACCAAGCTTTTAAAAATTGCATTCCTATATACCAGCAAACATGCAGTAATTTCTAAAAGGTCTGAATATACAACAAAAAAATATAAACGACCTGGGAATAAATCTAACACAAGCTACATATGACCAGAGAAGAACATGATGTAAGTAGACTGAAAGACATAAAAGAACACAAATAATTGGAAAGATCTATTATGATTATGGATAGGAAGATTCACTATTACCAATATTGTCTCTTCACTTTAATGTATAATTTCAATGTAACATGTTAAAAATCTGGCAGCAAGACAATAGACAACTGTGGCATATTCATAAATAAAATAGTCACTATTAAAATAAGTGAACTATAGTTACCAAATGAATAAATTCCAAAAAAATTAGTGATACTGAAATTGTAGAGAAAAAGAATTGATACAGGAAAAATACAGATAGTGAAATACTTTTATAAACTCTAAAAAGAACAACAAAACTTACATATAAGGACTCAATTTATATATGTATATGTAGTAAAACATACTTAAATGCAAGGAAATAAACATCAAATTCAGGATAGTGACTACTGCGCAAAAGGAAGGAAACGGACACAGTCACAAATTGTAGTTCTAATGTTTTGCCTCTTTAAAAGATCTGAGGCAAAATGTAAGAAAAACATTAAAATTTGACAAAGCCAAAAGTGGATACATGAGTATTTGTTATACTGTGCTTTTTTCTTATTTTGTAAGCTTGAAATATTTCACAAGAAAAAGATCACTGGCTACAGTGGGGAAAATGGTGAGATCATAATGTAGGAAGAGACTTCTTAAAAAGTTGTTATAGTGAGAGATGACGGTGCCCTGGGATGGGAGTAGCAACAGGAATGGAAAAAAGGGGGTGGATTTCGAAGATATTTAGAGTTAGAATAGGTAGGACTTGCTGATTGATTAGATGTGGAGAAAAAGTCAGGGTAACATTTGGAATTATTGACAGATAGAGGTAACTAGAGGGAGAGTATGATGGAGGGGAGAGATAAGTTCAGTATATAGTGAATATACTCCTTGGCCTCTGAGATAGCCAAGAGGAGGATTGCAGTTGATAAATTCACAAGTTTGGAGTTGAAAAGAATAGTCTGATCTAGAATGAAGAGTTATAGATATAAAAATAAGAAAATTCCAGCTATGAGATTGAAAGAAAAAGCTATGATGTTTCAAAACACAACTAAAATAAACTATGGCTGATTTTTATCCTTGACTTTTACTCCATATTCAGTGTGGGTTAAGAATAGCTAGAAACTATTATACACTAAATATTTATTCATACTTTAATAGTTTATTCAGATCCTCTTCTTCAAGCTAGTAATTGGTTTCTTTGGATTGTTTGAAGAGTCAAAGATTTATAACATGTTTACAAGCCCCTAACCCTCACGATTTCCTGTTTTCTGCAATTTGTCCATACTGTTCCACAGAAAATTCTGCTTTGCATTTCTCTGCTTATGTTTTCAGTTTCCAATTCTGGAAAGCCAGGCTTGGCTACCCATGTCCATCTTCTATCTAAACCAAAACCCTCTTAGGACAATTCCATTCATAGGCAAAGTAAGAGAAAGAGAGGAAAGGATGGAAAAAGGAATATGGTAAGAAAAGTGTTACTTTTATAGACTGGAATATAAAAAAGAGTATAGTTGATCTTTGTGGAATTTTTTTTTTTTTTTGGTATATTTGTCAGGGCTACAATAACAAAATATCAGACTCAGCAGCTTAAATAACGAAAGTCTATTTTCTCACAATTTTGGAAACTAGAAGTCCGAGAGGTGTTGACAGGGTTGGTTTCTTCTCAGGCCTCTCTCCTTGGCTTCCTCTCCCTGTGTCTTCACATAGACTTTTCTCTGACATATTTTTGTCCAACTTTCCTCTTCTTATAAGGACACCAGTCACAGTGAATTAGGGCCCACCCTAATGACCTAATTTTAATATAATCAGTACATTAAAGATCCTATCTCCAAATTCAATCATATTCTTAGGTACTTGTGGTTAGGACTTCAATGTATAAATTTTTAGGGAACACAACTCAGTCCAATAGTGGAGATGGGGAGAGATTTTTTAAAAAAATGCAGTTAGAGTAAGGATATTGAACAGCTTTTCCTGAATTGAATTTTAGTATCCTCTTTATTCATTCATTCATTCAAAAATAAGCGAGTACCTACAAGGTATCTTACTGCTGAGAACAAAGCAGTAAATAAAATAAGAGTAAATAAAAGAGCTCAAAGAACAATTCTGAGGTTTTCAGCCTGAGCAACTGGAAGGATGGAGAAAATGTGAAAGGAAGATGAGTGGAGGGATAGTTAGAGACCAAGGACTAAGTTTGAAATGCCTACTAGATATTCAAATGGGGATGTTGGACATATAGCTGGATATAAAAGTCTGGAGATAGGGCCTGGAGTGGAAAAGTCTGAGCTCATGATTAAATGCTGTCAACTGATGAAATATTGATGTTATTTAAAGCCTGAAACTGGGTATCTTAGAGGATGAGTATAGAGTAGAGGTTCAAGGACTGATCTGTAGGTACTCCAATTTTGGGGGATCATGGAATTGAGAAAAAAAGATTGAAAATGAGCAGTCCTGTGTCAAGTCATGCAGTACACCTTAAACTCATTCAGAGCTGTATGTCAATTATATCTCAGTAAAACTGAAATGAAATTTTTAAAAGAAAGAAAATGAGCAGCCAGGGAAATGCACTGTGAATTTCAAGGTGAAATATACAAATATTCATATAGAAATACATTCTAGTTGTTTAGGTTATTATTATAGGGACTGGACCTTATGATTAAGAAAAATTTTTTAAAACCAATTATTTTAAAACTTCAGCCGCTGTCAAAATTATCAGCAATCAAGAGTATAATTACAAAGAAGGTCAGAACAAACACATTATTTGTTGCAAAGTATACAAAAGCATTTAAGAGACTGCACACAAATCTCACTCCAGAATTTAACTGGAACAAGAACAATGGCTGAAGTTTCTTAGACCAGATAAAACAGTTAAAATCAAATTTTCCTTCCTCCCCAGTTTAAGACTATCTCTTAACTGAAGCAGAATATATATAATAAATATGAAAAAGCTTACTTGCAACAAAAATTAGATGAAAAGGGCAGTTTGACAAATGGACCAAATTCTAAACCAACTCTTTATGTCCTTAAAGCGTCAAAGGCAGGCTATTATAGAAAGACTGAGGATGAAACTAGAAGATGTGACTGAATCTTGACTGTTCTGCCAACTTATCAGCTGTGGTCCCTTGAACTAGTCACTCCAGAGCCTTGCTTTTCTCATCGGTAACATAGAGGGAAAGGAAGTGTTGCAAGGCCAATAAAATAAAGAGCTCTCTTACGCTATTAAAGTATAAGATATTATTAGACAACTATCCATCAGAAATGTATTAACAATCATTATGTCACTCATACATTGAAAGTAACTAAAGGGTCTCTTCCAATGCTAATGATTTTAATATTTAAAGATATGTTGTAATTGGCTGCCAACATCAAAACCCTGTTGATAACCTTAATGCAAGTTAAAAGCAGCAGCAACACAGCTGACTTGATAATGTAAATAGGGAAAAGTGAAATATGGATTGTTGCTTCCCAGCTCCAGCAAATGTTTATTTGGAATAATATAGTTATCTACTCCAAATGCACACCATCTGTTTCAAGTCTCCATCAAGTTAATATTTCTCACATGAACAAAAATGACTTAAAATTACATTTGATTAACATCTTGCCTTCCCATGGAGGTTATCCCTACCACAGTCTCAATCTACTGAATCTCAACCTCTTAACATTGTGCACATTACTATTCTGGCCAAACACATGCAGTCAAGTCAGATAATTCAGAGAATTAAGGCTGTCAGAGAATAAACTAATTCCAGTCTTCTTGGTCAAATAAAATCCTTCTTGCATGTTTTTCTGAAGGTAGCTTTCCTAAGATTAAAACCCAGGTCTCTCTGGTTCCATACACCAATGCATCTGTGCTAAAAGTTCTCTGGAACACGAAACTTTCTAGAATGGTATTTCAGTAAATCCTCACAGGTCAACTCTAAAATATATTTCAATAACATCACTTATCCCATCTCCACAGTTCTTACTATGGCTCAAGCCACTGTCATCTCTCACCTGTACTACTTCAACTGCCTCCTAGCTACTCTTTCTTCTTCTGCTTTTGTTCCTTCCAATTCATTCTCTTCAGGTAGCAGCCAAAGTGCTGATTTAAAAACTTCAAACAGATCTTTTCACAGATCTATTTAAACCCCTCTAATGGCTTCCCATCACTCTTGCAATAAAACACAAAGTCTTTACCTTGGCTTAAATGCAAATTTCTACCCAGCAGTTCTCAAAGTGTGGTCTGAGAACGCTCATTGGGGATTCTAGAGACTCATTGGGGAGGGTTGGATAAGGGGTGTGCACCTGTGCATGGAGGCTCAAAACAATTTTCATAATAATAAGATTATCTGCCTTCTTCACTCTTACTCTTTCATAGTGTATAGTGGTTTTTGTCCAGTGACTATATAATGAATGATAGCATAAGAGACTTAATACAGAAGCAGATCCGAGAATTCAATTATATTCTATTAAGCCAGTCATTGGAGATTTACAAAACTATAACAGTGCCACTCTTATTAAATGTTTGCTTTGAATATAAATAACATTTTATTAAAATGATTTTAACATGTAATAAGTTTATTTTAAAGGCATTAATATTGTAAAAATTTAATTTCTGATGGGAATGTGTGCATGTGTTTATTAACATAAAAATGCTCATTGGGGTGCATAATAAAACAATGCAAAGAAATTCTGAAACCAAAGAGTTTGAGAACTGCTGACCTAGCCCATGCCTATCTCTCCAATCTCACATCCTACCTGTTCTGCCCTCAAGATGATTTAGCTGGGCTGCCTTTCTTTCTACTTCTCAAATACAAGAGAACTCCCATTTCAGTGCCTATTCCTTTGGCCTAAAATTGGCTTCTCCCAAGTTGTTACATGGCTGGCTGATTATCATTCAAATGTCAGCACAAATGTCATTTCCTAAGAGGGAGTATCCTTAACTAAAATTGCTCTCCGCTCTTCCTATCAGACCATTCCATGACCTTGGTTTTCTTCATTGCACTTATTATCATTGCACCAATTAGACAAGTGTTTACTTGACTGATGGCCATCTTTGGGGAAATAAAAGCCTTGTCTATTTACCATCCCCTCAATACCTAGAACAAGAAACACCAAATCACAATGATCAAAATTGGCATACCTCACAGCTTGGCTGAACTTGAACTATCCTATCTCTCACATCTCCCCATTTTCAATGAGTCAGCACAATCTTGTCTCTTCTACCCCATACTCACCCTCAACTCTCTCTCTACTCTCAAAGCCACTGTCTTAGATTAGCCCGTCGCTTTTCAAAGTGGACTCTAAGATACAACCTATTCTGCATTCTCCTACCAGGCATCCATTTCACCAAGAACCCCTATTCTCTGCTGTCGTTTGTTCTTCAGACTGGCTTTCATGATTCTCAGCTGCTAAATCCATTCTCACATTCTCATGAACAGTTCTATGTATATTCCCATTAGCAGGGTCTCCTATAAGTCATAATCATCCCATGGTCATACCAACTCCATTTCCTAGACCTCCTTCCACTTTCTCTAGATACATTTAAATCTTCCCCAACACTTTTGTTCCAATTTGTTCGTCCTGTTTTCATCATCTGTCACCATGCCTAGGGCTAGAAGCAAGAATAGTGGTTTGATAACAATTGTTACTTGATCAACAGGAAAAAGAAGACCTAAAAGGTAAGTACACTATTTAATTCTGCTGAAGTATGATGTTAGTATTAACAGCACAAGTATAAGCAAGTTATGCTTACTCTAATTCTAGGCCACAGACTGTCCCATTAATCTTAAAAATTCATACAACTTTATTTGACATTCTGGAGACGAAGTAAGTATGTTTAGAACTATATGAATCCATTTTTAAAAAGAAAGATACTGCTCAAAAATACATGTACTATTAATGCATCGTCATACATATAATGAAGACAGTATATAATGTTATATAAATCATGAATCCATTAATCATGCTAACTATACAAAAAGCTGAATATGTTTTAAAATTGCTGGGGAAGATCACAGAAGAATACAGACATCAAATCTTTTGTTCATATAACTCTCCCCATAAGGCCTTTCCATCCCAAAGATGCTATATTTATCTAGATCCATCCTCCCCCATATACACACAGCTGTTACTCCTTCAGACTGAAAAATATTAAATTTTAAAAGGCTGTTAACTTTTCCTATTTTAATGATATTCTATTAAGTAAAAATGTTTGTCCAATGCAAAGGCATATGTGTCCAGTCCCATCTTTTAAGTACTAGTAATGTAACCACCAAGTTAATGGCGATTAAAATTTTTTTCTAAATCATATTACCATGCTAAGTTAACTTGTATGTACGAAAATATAATTTTATTCTTCAAACTTTAAATAGAGCTTGCCAGTACTAGAGCTCCACTTGGTTCTACATCTCTTAAAACTTGAAAAAGTGGTTCATATGACCCCAGTGTGAAGAATGGCCAGCCAGTCCATCAGTTTCTGCTTTGTGGTGGATACCACAAAAACAGAATTGTACTCAGAGGAATATTGGGGACCAAAGATAAAGCTCTCTTCCAAGATAGGAAGCCTTTAGACAATCTACCTGATGGGCTGACATCCAGTTTCTGTTAGGGAACTATGGGCACTTGAGAGTCTGCCTTACTGCAAAGATAGTGAGTACATGCCATTGTCACACAACTAAAAATGGTTCTTGACAATGGTCACTAATTGGTAATAGATTTTCTGGGGTCTTTCCCTGGTCAAATATTTGATGAAAGCTATCTTAAGACCAATCAAAAGACAAGCGGTCGTGTAAACTCACCAAATCCCATATGCCTGCTGCACAAAGCCATAGGAAAGCCAAGGAAAAAATTGAAGCTCTATGTTTTGATTCAATCTGGTTTCTAACAGTTTACTTCTTAAATGCTCTTTCTGGGGGAAACAAGGACTTCAAAAATTTAACAAAAACAAACGAGCTGAGGGGGTTTCAACTACTTTCTGGATTTGGACAAACAATTCAAATTGAGGATCTGCTCCTTTTCTAGCTCTTTGACAGTGAGAATAGTTCCTCCTCAAAGTCTCAGTTTCCCTGTTTATAACATGCAGTCAATACTGTCCAGCTGCCAGGGTTGCTATTGACAATAGAATGATTTAAAAATAGAACAACCTAGCAGAGACTCCACACCAAAGAAACAAATTCAACTTCTTTTCTGTTTGAGGAAAATCTGGACAATGATAACCTCATGTTGTTCAAGCTGAGCAATTAAAGATAAAATAGTTTTAGTTCATTCCTCTTTTTTAGAATGTAAGGTCAAAATAAAGATAGTTCATTTAACTGATCTTTTATGGGCCTAAATCTTGGAAGAATGTATGATGTATATGTAAATGAGGTGCTTTATTACAATGAATCTGGGGGAAGCAGTGCCAGATAAATATCCTAACAACAAAGGGGATCAAATATATGGTAGCTGAAGGAAACTGGACTCTGGTGGTAATCACACAATAGAATATATAGATGTCAAATTATAATGTACACCTGAAAATTACATAATTGCATTAACCAATGTTACCCTAATAAACTTAAAAAATAAATAAATAAAAAATATCCTCACAACAGATAAAGACTAGAGAAGGGAGTGTCTCCTCAGCCTCCTTGAGCTCTTTGTGCCTGGATGAACTTCTTGCGTTTGACTTCCAATTCCCTAGGTCAGATTCATTCACTTGTGCATCTTCCACAGTCCAAACTATCCTCTGCTGTTCATCACCATTTTTAAGTTTTAGCTCCAGTTTAAGCCATATGCTTTGCATTTACACCCTTGAAGTTTCCATCTACCACAAACTTGCTTTTTACTTGTTTTTATTAGAAATACGTCTTCAGTTTAATCAAAAGTTTTTTTATGAGGGGGAAGAGGGCTATTTATAGAAATGGGTTTTTTCCCCCTCCTTTCATCTCCTGAATGTTGAACCATCCCTGCATTATAGGATCACATTGCTTGATTAGGCTGTGATCACTCTTAAATACAGTGTTGTTCCTTACAATAAACCAAAAATAAAGAGAAAATATAAGGCAGCATAAATCTTTTGAAAAGGCCACAAGTGAAGCAGCAAAAAGAAAAATTATGAGCTTTTGACAATGGTACTCTTTTGTTTAATGTGAATGTGTGTTTATTTGTGCTTAGATTTCTATCCTAACTACAGAAAATATTCCAAAATGTTTACTTTTTCTTCTATAAGTTAATCATTTTAATTAACACTTGAGCAGAGCTAAAACAAAGACTAACACATATTTTAAATTAAAATATCAACAAAAAATAATAGTTGAGTCTATATGTCTACACTAAGTTAGAAGTTTCAATTTTCCTCTTTCAATGAGAAGACCCAATGATTCACTCTAAATTCCTGACTTCTTCACTATCAAAAATTTCTAACTCAATTTAAACAATGTGAATGAAACAATGTTTACAACAAATGGTCCAGAAATGAGCATCTGCCTCTCATTTGCCTTGGGACAGAAATCTTGAGTTAAGATTAATGGCTTTAAATCCCAAACAGTCCAGACATAACAAGTTAAAATGAAATATATAAGAATAATTCAACTTTAGGTCTTGAAAAATCCAAGATGTTATGTTTTCCATACAAGTCCACTTAAGGGAATGTAATTAAAATTTTAATCAACAAAGGCAAAGAGTATTACATGTAAGTACTGAAGTTTAGATTTAGGTAGAGACAATTCTAGGAGATTCTCCTATATACTTTTAGAAAGCTAACAATCAAGTTCATAGCTTCTAAATGATTAGAACAATCCTGAATGTCTGTGCCCTAATTATGAACCTACGAAAAAGAAAAATTAAAAGTCAAATCATGGGACTTCTTCCTGATTCAGAGCTGCCTTTCTATCTCTACTTCTCTATTATGAATCCCCTTGTCCATTCATGCTCTAAGCACAAAGTACTTTTGATTATTTAGAAACTCTTGACTATGAAGGATCTTAAGATTTTCTCTATTTTAAACTCATACCCAATGAGAGAATCTGTTACAGAATATGAATGGCTTTCATGAATCCAGCCTCTGCTAAAACCTTCAGAGAAAGACAGGATGAGCAGGTTCCATTGTTTTGGGTAAGGAATCAATATCAATAGGAACCCCCAGTTTACTCATCTCTGAAAAATAAGGGATAACAATGATAATAGCTAATTGTAATGTTGATAGGATTGCATGAGTATATCCAGGCAGCACTTCTACGCATTTATATAAAGTACCACACCCATTAATTAGCTACTTATTTTAGAGAATTGGGCAAATGATTAAATAGAGACTGATACGCAAAGAATGACAAAATAATTAAACCTGTATTTCGATAGCTAACCAGGTAGGGTAATCATGCTGTTCTAACTTTCAATTTACCATGGCCAAGGTTTTAATATGAATTTCTTCAACATTTCCTCAGCCAGTCTTCCATGACTCTGCTAAAGCATAACGAAATGGGACGGTAAATTCTGGGAGAAAATAATGATGTATTTCCAGTTCAAACTGTAAGGCTTTATAGATCATCTATATGCTTGTTACTTTCCATTAGTTACAGTATCCAATTAGTAATGTACTAGAAAGAAAAAGTACAGAAATAAATGTATTTTGAAGTAGCAACATTCAATTAGGGGGTTAAAACACAATTTTTCTACCAGAAAAACATTTATACCATCTGACTGTGAGACCATGCTCCTGGGAATTCGTCCTTAAGAAAAAAACTCAAGGGAAAAAGC
The DNA here is from genome assembly GCF_902729225.1 of Pteropus medius. Classification (NCBI taxonomy): domain Eukaryota; kingdom Metazoa; phylum Chordata; class Mammalia; order Chiroptera; family Pteropodidae; genus Pteropus; species Pteropus medius. The sequence continues at coordinate 7,520,438 of NW_024342471.1, read as the reverse complement.
AATTTATACCACCGGAGGAATGGTTAATTAAATGGTGGAACTGCATGTCAATTTGAACTGTGAAGGCATTAAAAATTATAATTATGAAGACCGTTCAGCACTTGGGGAAGTGCATATAATACAAAACTGTGTAGGGGGAAAGCCCCCTAATGTAGTATAATTACTATTATTTATTAAAAAAAATAGATACATATTTGAATGTATGTATGGAAAGGAATTGAAGACATGGTGGGGACAACAGGTAAATACCAATTTCCTTGAATTATTCTGGAGCCCTGATTATATAATATTTTAATTTGCTCTCTCACTAAATTTTCTTTTCTACAGAAGACACCCACTGGGCTGCCAAGCATTCCTAACATATTAAGTCTTCTCTCACATACAAGCAATATGATCTAGTTACAGTGACTTCATTTTTGAAACCAAAATTTTGACAAGTGGTTAGGGTCAGGGAACAAAGGAGTGGATTATTTGAAATAGGAAGCATGGCAGAAAAACCAAGATTTGGAAGTCAGAAACATATATGGGTAAAAACATGCTCTTAACTTAGACCAACTGTCCTAGGTTACAATCTCAATAACTTGATTATATGACCAAAGGCATGTCAGTTAACCTGTCAAAATCTCATTATGAGTTAAAGAATGTCATTTTTTTGGTACACAGTAAATGCTTAAACAAATAAGCACACCTAAAAAGGTGGTTCACTATCTATAAAATAGGCAACTAAGTCTGCCTCTCTCCCCAACCTGCTTTGTCATCAGGAAATGAAGTTACCAATCCCATTCTAAACGGAAAACCATTTTACAAAACATACCACCACCACCTATCACCATCACCGTCATCATTCGCTATTTTTTGATTGTTTTGTTGAGGGATTTTTATAATAGCCGACATTTAGTATTCAATACATATTGTGTCTTTCTGTGTTGGTTACTGTGATAAGTACTAGGGATCCAAGACTAATGAGGTAGGGTCTCTGTCCCCGAAGAACTTGCAGCCATCACCATGGGAATGGCAAATAGCTGACACAAGTATGGCCATCCTTCTGTGCTTCTGCCCTTACTCATATCAACCATTAATCATACATTCCTCTAATGCACCTGGAAGCAGCCTCAGAACACGATACCCAAATCCACCACCACTAGGCAGAGCTGCTAATCCTAAAATTACTTGACATTCCTTTATCATCAAAGACCCTGATGTCTTCCACTACAGTGATAATCATGATAATTATTATGGCAGCTATCGTACTTGGAAACTCTGTTCTAGGAGCTTGATACCCACACCTCCTTCAATCTCGTTTTTCTAAAGTGGTTGGTTAGGAGAAATTTTATGTGGTCACCACTGAAGACTCATTTAAAGAAATGGGAACAGTAAGTCTTATATTCAAATGATTTTTGAATCATTTTTTTCTTTCAATCAAATTCAGAGCATGCTCTATTTTTCATACCTGGCTGGTATATCTTGTCATAATACTTTACATGTTCATCTTCACTTAAGATCATTAAATGAATTTGCCCAGTGTTTTAAAGAGCAGGCGAACCAGCCCAGAGCTCTCTCTCTGAGAAGGTTGGGTGTGGTGGGGCGCTGTTCTCTAAAGGACAGAAAGAGTCATGGGAGCTATGAAACAGGAGAAGATCTAGAAAACGTATGACACCTTGGAGGGTATAAAAAAATAAAATAAAATAAAAAATAAAGAAAATGGGAATCAATTCAGTCAAGGAAATTAGACATCCTTCAGACAAATTTTCCAAAACTGATGGATATTTCACATTAGAGATAATGAGAGAGCTGGTAAGATCTTCTCCCCAAGATGGCTTCAGAATGAGGAGATATTCGCACCCAGCTCTCATTATAGAAGCAGTGGAGTCCTCAAGTCCAGTATTCCTCAGTGTGACACGACCCACTACATACACTCATAGCGGACACCTGCACCCTTCTGTGTCGCACTCTAGTGAGACTTGGGGGAAGGGAGAACCAACACATATACTTGTGCTTGCTGTGCCATAAGTAACAAAGTCTTTTGTCTCTGACCCAAGATTGTTGGGTCTTGTGCCAGCATCTCTCAATCAAAACACATGTGCCTCTGACAGTTGGAGGAAATTTTCTCGATCCAAGCCTCTAGATTTGCAGCTGGTTGGCAGAGTTTACTCCACTCCATTAGTTTCTCCTTCTGCTGTTGCCAAGAACATGTGGAGGGAGGGGTCACCATCGGCTGGTTTCTCATATGCTGGGCCTGACCCGGTCTTCTGATGTGTGTCAGCGGGTGCCCACCTTGGCCTCTTCCACCTTCCTGAGGGCTCTCGGACTGAGCAGCACCTTGATTCTCATGACTTTGTTCCAATAGGTACCACACTGGAGCCCTCTCTCAGTCTGGAGTTCATCATCCACGATTATGATTACTACCATTACTATTAACCAAGAAGCCAACTGAAGAAGCTGGCTAAAGTTGACCTAATGGGTTAAGGAAGAAATCTTCTAATCCAAGAGTGTCATTTAAACCTAATGACAAAGATGAAAGTATGCAATCAAGAAGGAGAAATAGAAAGCAAGTCTGCAATTAAATGCAAGGTTTGGTTGGTATAAGAGGGGGTATAGAAAAGTGATTCAGCATTGAGACAGTTGTCTTCTGAGAGTGAAAGTGCTGAATATGAATGTATACTATACAGTAGAATTCCCACAGGAAGAATACACCTGATGGAATGGTTTCTAAATTGCTGGTAGGGATTTGGTCACCACCTAAATCCAAATCTGGTGACTTAAGATAGGACTTAAATATACCCGATCAACATCACTCTATGATTTACAATTTAAATTCAACAAATAATCCATTCCCAATTGTATGTAATTTATCCTTTTTAGGTGATAAAAACAAGTGATTAAAAAATATTTACTAAATATGATTTGATATAAAATATCAATACTATCAATTATATACATACTCTTAACTAAGAAAACACCCAAAACTTCAAACATATTCAAATTATTGATTCATTTAAAAAAAATGGTTATCTCCTCAAATAAGGCTTATAATTAGTTGAAGAACATTAAACTAGAAAGTCAAACAGTCAGTCAGTCTGTCCAGATAAAGGAAATAAGATCCAGACAAGGTCATAGGGCTTAGGCTGTGGCCCTGGGAAAAGGCCCATTACCATGGAGATAGAACAACTTTACAATAATGACAAAACTGAAACCACTAATTCTCAAATTATTACAATACTGTTCTCGTATAAGGATTGGTAGATGATAGTACAATCTAATGTAAATAATAATATATGACAGACAATGCACATTCTGGGTCTACTTTTCCACTGAAATAATGACAAATATATAGCAACACAGAAAAGGCCTTGGTATAATTAACATAAAGGTTAAGAGCAGGATATAATATATTCAAAGAAATAACATGTAAAAAAGTATATTCATAGGCAAAAACTGGAAGAAAATGTGGAAAAAACAAGAAGTTGGTTTTAATAAAAGGTAATGCCATCACTTCTAAAGCAAGAAGTTGCCATGATGATTCATTTTATCAATTATCATTGAAATGCTAACATGACCTGAGCACTTGAGGGTGCTCAGAATACAAAGATGAAGCTGCAATTCCAAACCTTAAGAATTCATGGTGTAGCTAGGTGATCTCAGGAGGGGACCCCAAGTAGACTGAGAGTGGGGACACACAAAAAAGGGAAGACTTTGCCGAATCTTATAAAGACAATCAAATCTTACTGTATTATCATCTAAGATGCTATGTTGTTTCATGGCTACCACTGAGATAGCTAATGAAGACTCTTGGCCATCAAATGAGTATATCCACATACACTAATGCTTCTGTAACCAAATCCAGGTGTCCACATGCAGATCCCAAATGACAAATGTCTCCTCTAGAAACTTTACTCAGCCTACCTTCCTAACATACATCTTAGTTCACTGGTTTGCAAATTTTAAGGCTAACTTTTCATTCTGTATTTGAGAACAGGGAACAGATGGCCTACACAGTATAAACTCTCCCAAGAACTAATTTTTACCAATCACATGTGGTTAAAACCCAGATTTATACCTACAGATTAGTGAGCAACAGAAACCCTCATAATGACTTGACAATTATTCAGTGTGACAGCTGTTTGTACCACTACCAAATGTGAGTTTTAAAACATGGGCTAACACCTCTGGTTCCTGTGGGTTAAAACAAAACAAAAAACAAAGAACCTACGTTACAATACTGATAACAGGTATAAAAAGAGTCTGAAGAGAAATTTTTATAAGGTGAGCAATACTTAGAAACTATATAACCAGTAAAGAAAACCATTAATATAAAGGTTACATTCCAATGTTCATGCTGTATACCATGGCTTCAGGACATGTTTTCACTAAAAAACAAAACCAAAAAAAAAAAAAAAAAAAGGCAACATAACTATCTGTATGCTGTAGATGAGTCCTAACCAAATGGTAAGAAATATCACCTTCTTGGGTGATATTTTTGACGCTCTATCAGCTGCTGCATAATGAAAAACATCAAAAAGCTTCTGTTCAGATCATAAGGCCCTAAATGTATAATTTGTTCATTTTTGTTTCAGAAGAGGCCAGAGCCTGCCTCTTGTGTTGTAAGCCACTTGGGATTTGGGGCCGTGTCTGTCTTGATCACTGCTGTATTCCCAGGGCCAAGTCTAGTGGCCAGAACATAATACACACTTATTATTTAATTTTTAAAAATTTGTTTAAGTCAACTCTTAGATATTTCTTAGTGGGTTATACAGAATGGTCATGTTTTCCTAGAACTAGAACTATTAAGTTAAAAAATGATCAAGATGGGAAATTCAGACCAGAACTTCAACTATGATTTAAATTAAAATAAAAACAAGGTAAATACTGGCTTTGCTTCTGGTGGGAGATAACTCAAACAGTTCTTCTGTTTTAAAGCCATTTGTTCCATACTTTTACATATATACAGTTTACTTTAAACACAAGAGAAATTATACTGTGTGGTAATATCACTCTGCAACTTTTCATTAAAACTACGTAGAATGTATATTCCCAATTTTGTAAAAGTTTTATAAATGCAAGAATATCTCTGCATTAAAAGCAAGATAAGTGCGATAGACACTAAGAAGTTATTTATATAAGGGTAAGATACAGAATAGTGAAAACAATTTCAAAAAAAAGTAAGGTTAAAGGACAAACCACTTAATGGCGAGTGACTTTTAGTAAAAGTGCCAAATCAATTCAATGGAGGAAAAAGTCCTTTTAACAAATATTGCTGGAACTAAATACCCAAGTGAAAAAAAATCAATCTCAATCCTATGTCATCACTCCCTTCCACAAAAACTAATTCAGGATGTATAGTAGACTAAAACCTAAAATCAATAAGTTTCTGTAAAAAGAACAGGCAAGTATCTCCATGACCTTTGGTAATACAAGAGTAGACAACTATAAAAACATATCAGATTAAATAAAATATCTGTGCATTTTATGTTAATTATATATTTTAAAAATCAGCAGAAAAGGCTTCTAATACTTATTCTACTGCCCCCTCTAAGGGCACTTTCTGCGTGTAGATGTTATATCTTGTTGACATGTGGAAATCATATCAAGTCTCTGTACAATAGCTATGAAAGGGTCTTCTTTCGGACTTTCTGTATAGCCAGTTTATGCCATCCTTCAGATTTCTTAAAGGGTGAGCTTGATAATCAGACCAGCAATCTTGCATCCTGACTGACCAGCATTCATTTCTAATCAATAACAGATGTGGGAATGATGCCAGAGTGGGCCTTATGCCAAAGTAACAATTTTTCTCCTATTCAAGAGCAATACCCTTCTTAAGCTCCAACTCATCCAAACAGAGAGAATGACATCTGGAAATTCACTGTAATGCCATGTGTTTGGCCCCTTTGGATGAAGCTGTAGGCACTGAAAGGAGAAGGTTGCTGTGCCAGCCTCATGTGACACTGCAGAGTATAGCAACTCCACAACCTTGCAAAGTGGAAAAAGTGCTAAAAGCTCAAAAGGAAAAGTAGGAGAAAATGGGTACAAACTGAATTCATTTAATAAAATTCCTGTTATGCTTTTCTTTTTTAATGTTGTTATTTATTTCTATATTCAACTTAGGCCCCAATTCTCTATTTGTTCATAGCCTTGACTTCTCAACTCTTCACCACTTTTCTGGGATCTATTTTTAAAAAACTAATACTCCCAAGAAAGCAAATACTCACTATAAATAAATACAATCATATAAACTGCCTTAGAAAACATTATAAAATTTTAGAGATGTGGGAAAATTTGATTAGGTGTATAAACACCGAAGTAGTCAGCTGTAAAGGAAAAAAGTAGGGGTAGGGGGAGAGGCCATTTAATTTTTGGTCTGATTTTGTTTCTGTAACTGTATTATTCTTACACTAATTTGTGATATTTTGATGTTATTTGTGTTATGCAGCCATTTATTCTAAAAGGTGACTAAAAAGGAACCAATTAATAACAAAAGGAAACTGATTTAAAAGTCTTTCTTCAGATGCCCATTAACATTATAGACCTTTTCTTAATCAACACTGATAATGAAGCAGGTTTCCAATTTACCCAAGATTTGGGTTGGGCAGGACACTTTCTTGCTGGGAAAGATAGTATAAGTCAGGAAGCAACTATAATAATAGCTACCATTACTCTTTATTTCCATTTATTCATTTGTAAATTATAACATTTAACCATTATGTGCAAAAAATGGTGCTGAGCACTCTATAAATTATTTATGCAACAACACCAAGACAATGGGAGATGACATCATTACCACTTTACTCAACCACTTTACTCAACCAGAGAAGTTAAATTATGCCCAACATCATATAGTTAAAATGAGGTGACAGCTCTGCTGGACTCCAGTTCCCATAATTATAGCAAAAGAAATCTAAACTGACCGATGCTGAAAGAGTGAATTACAGGGCTTGACAAAGTTTGTGCATTGTGACTAAGAATTTAATAAAAGATACAAACATTGATCGTAGTGCAAAGAGACTTCATATTCTTCTATAGTTCCTGTCTTTCTTCATAAATATATGAAGGTAAATGTAGAAAGTCCATAGCTGAAGTGGGCTCTGGGGAAGTTAGAAGGCTAAAAAGTAGAAGCTATTATGTGGGAACCCATTTATGTCAACTGATAATTAAAGAGGCTTCTGACAAAGCAGGCCCACTCTCTCAAATGAATAGACTTAAGGAGTAAGAAAAAATAAACCATGATTTTGAAAATGTTGGCTCCACATCAAGATCATCCTTTTTTTTTTCCCAGTATAGCTTCTCAAACTTAACAATTCAAACGTTATTTTCTTCACTATTGGATAAATACTATGTATAGATACAGATATGAAGGATCAACAACTGTCACTGCTCATTGAAATAACTATTTTAACAAGGACACCCTAAAACATAACCAGGTATTCTGTGTTTTCCAAGAGAGGATGAAGGATAGAGACAGATCAAAACCAGCTAGAAAATAAAATCTCTGGCAAACATCTCAGTGACGCAATTAGCACCTACTCAATTCATCTGTTAAGATAGCTCAATCTTATTTTGGCATTAAATTAAAACTGGTATAGAGAAGATGGAATAAACATGGCAATAAATGAACTGGGAGAAGTACCAACTATGAGATCTCATGGACAGCTCCACCCGATACACAATATAAGTCTTAGAGATGGAGCAAACTATAAATTTGGAGTGGTTTGATCTGCATTATTCTTCCAAACCCTGGGATTCTTCACAAGTGTGAGCAGAAATATGAATATGCTGTAGCAAAAGGCTACAGCTGCAGCTTGCAGATGTCGGGCTGTTAGCTCTGTGATCAGCTACCATGCTGTCTGCCTTGCTGGCTTCCCTCCTGGTCACTGCCTCATCAGTCAGCACTATGGCTGTGCCCAGAGGACTCAGAGAGGTTCTTCCTGTTGGACAGCACCTTTTGTAATCAAGCACAGGAAAAATACCTTATCTGGGAACCGAGAGTCGTCACAGAAAATTCTCTTCAAGATTCTATATTCTTGCCTCTTAATGACCAACCCTGGGGGAAAAAATGCTCATAAAAAAATGCTCATGATGATGAAGTCTCAATTTTATCCTCCATAAAAATAGAAATCCTACCACCTGGTTTTTATTTCCTATCCCTGGGGGACTGTTATGAGGATAAAAAGCTTTGAAAATTAAAAGCACAATGCAAATATAAGGCTATATTATAGTGGGGACTGATCCAAACAACATAAATGGAAGGTAGATGGGCACTTTGGCAGGGCAAATAACCATGTCTGCCATCAGGGCAAACTTCTAAGTTCCAGTATCTATTTATAAATTAAGAAGGGTTCTCCAATAGCAATTAAACAGGCATATAAAGCCTATTAAACAGGCTGTGCTCTCTCCCTAAATTGTCCTGCCTACCCTATCTCTGACTCTTTGAAACTCATACTTAAGGTCCAACAGAAAACTCACCTCTTCATTAGCCCTCCCAGGTAATTGTACCTTGACAGAATAAATTCTTCCATATCTGCACTCATGTCCCCTTATGAACACCTGCATAATGTCATCTGTCATACTGCACCACCAGTAATTTGTTTCTGTGCCTGTCTCCCTCCACTAGCCCATGTGAGTTCCCTGAGCGCTTAACTTTTATAATCATAGAATCTATCCAGTATATCTGATACGTAGTAGAGGCTATAACTCTTTCCTAATTCCAGTTAACTAAAATGCAGTAAGTACAGAAAGGTTTCTATGCCTTTTCTATTGAGGCATAACTTCCCAGGCTGAGTACCAAGGCACCGTGGAGATGTGTGAATGATTATGAGTGTAAGGAGACACTGATATCATCAGCCTGGGATGGCCAATCAGAAATCACATTTTCTGTGTGCTACAATGTGAAAGGTTGGAAAGCACTATATAAACCTGTAGTGAACTTAAAGTTTTTAAATATTAAGCTAACAGAAAAGTGTACAAATAGTGACATCAATTGAGACATTAAGAAAAAATACAATGACTAGAATAACTGCTTCACATACTGTTAACTAGAAAATAAATGTTTCGGAACATTGGCATCAGGTAAAGCATCATATCCTGAAAGAGAAAAATAACACAGACACCTCGCATAGCAGTCAGTCTGTGTAAACACCATATGGTCTGCTAATTTAATCAAAAAGAACCCCAGAATTTACTTTTTCATCCTGCAGATAGAAATGAAAATAAAGTTGCTAGAAATATTTTAGAAATTATTTTGCCACCACCAAATGTCTAATAAAACACATACAGTACCCAAGTTTATTCACCCCTTTTAAATCTCCCTTTGAATGCACAAATACCCTTTATAGGCTACATTAATACAACTAATCAGTCTTTTCATTTTCATTTGTATTTTAAATCCAATCATTACCTTGCATTACCTCCCACTCTCCCCAACTCAGCTCCCCTCAAAAGTTCAAATCCTCTGGCCTTCTCTATTCCACTTACAACAGTCAATTCAGATCTTTACCACCTCTTGCCTTGACTACAGTAATCATCTCAAAATGGTCTAAGACTGCTCCCTTGAAATTCACCTTTTGCCCCAAAGCCTCCATTATCAAAAATGCCAACCAAGTCACATTTCCCTGTTTTTTTTTTTAAAGGTATAAAACAAAAAACTGCAAGAGTCTTAATTCTATTTTCTACAGGATAAAGTCTAGGATCCTGAATATAGCACAGAATACCTGTATAACCAAGACACTGACTATCTCTCCAGTCTCATTATCCACCACTCTGACCTCATACTTTACTGGGACTCTTCTCTCCACCTTCTCCAGGCTAACTTTTATTCATACATGAAGAACTGACCTGGGTATCATCTCTTCACAGCACACCTTTCCTGATTCACTATGCTAGAATAAAAGATTCTCCTAAGTATGTATTTCTCTAACCACTTGAGAACAAGGTAAAAATCAAGGGTTTTCCTTTTTTGTTTTAGCTAAAAGGTTAGTGCAGGGCTAAGTGGCAACAGCTTCATTCCACTTAGGATCTTTCTCCAAATTCCTTGGGTCTTGATCCTCTGCTATTTTTAAGGGCTGTTTTTTAATCTGCATTTTATTATATGCCACCTCAACCCCATTTGGATACAAATAAATGTTAAAGCAAAAAGACGTTGCAAATTATTTTAAGAAAAAAAGTGTATTTGTGTTATTAAATATGTCCCCTATTATATATGACTGTTTCACATGAACCTTTCTATGCCTCAACAAACCCTTATTTCTTTAAACTTTACTACAAATTCTTTAGCCTCTCTTTTGGTGATTTCCTGCCTATGCTCAAAAAGATAAATGCAACATCACATGTAGAGTCAAGATTATACTCACAAGAAACTATCGTCTTCAATCTTCATTGTAAAATGTACTCAAAGGGCGAGCAGTGCAATGTGCCACAAAAAAAGTGCTAAACCATCATCTCCTTGCATTCTCAAAATCATCACCTTTTCAGGAGGGACTCTCCTTAACAACCTTTTATATACTTTCCTCATCTTGACATGGATTTTCTTAAATCCTTTCCTTTTCTCCTTAGTGCTTTTCATTTTTGTAATGTATATATCAAACATTTTAAATATATATATAACATATTTTAAACTATATATTACTTATTAATCATCTTTACTGTCTCTCCTAGTAGATCTCCATCAAGATAAAGTCTTTGCTTTATTCACTGATATATCTTCAATGCCTACAACAGTGCATGACACACAGTGGGACTCAATACTTAAGTAAAAGAACTAATAACAAGGAGGGCAGATGTGAAAATTATTTGAAATCAGTATTCTTCTCTCAACATTCAACCCATCAACAAATTCAGAAAGCTCAACCTACCTCCAAAAAAAAAAAAAAAAAAAAAAACCCAAAGCAGATCATCTCTCTTTCTCTGCCGCAAACCTAATCCAAACATCATTTTTTACTTCTGGTCTTGCTGCTTTCAGCTATGCCCTCATATAATTCTTTCTCTACACCACAGGAAGAGAGGTCTTTATCTAATTTTTCTCTATCCTCTTCTCTTCTCTACTACATTATAACTACACTGTCCATTTTTCTATTCATTGAACATATCAAGCTCATTTCCACCATTCGAGCTTTTCTCTATCTGAAATATCCTTTCATCTGTTATCAACTAGACTACTTGTCATTCAGAGAACAGCTCAGTTTACTGCTTAAGATAGCCCTAAACTGACCACTCACTATCTAACTCTCTTTTATTCAGGGAATCTATTGTTTGGTACTCTTATATCCCAACTTAATTTGCAAGAATATAAAAAACTCACTCCCTTGACACCATCTATCTAAATTCACTAATTATCTATCTTTTTCTCATTATTTACCTGCCTCCCCAGCTTACATATCTACCTATTGTCTAAACCACTTGAGTAAGCTAAAGACATCATTCCCTCTTAGGGTTAAATATTTAAGTGTGTAATTGCTATGATAGGATATTCATGTATATTACCACAGTTCAATTACCAAAATAATTAGCATTAATGCTATACCACTACGTAATCTACAGACCTTATTCTAAAATTTACACAGAAAAGCAAAACTGAGGGGTCTCCTAGGAGCAGGAAAAACTGTAAAGGCTGGTCACATCATTACATAATGGAATACTACTCAGCAGTAAAAACAAAAATTTGATACATGTAACAACATGGATGAATTTCAAATGTGTTATGCTAAGTGAAAGAAGCCAGACACTAAAACGTTACATACCATATAATTCAATTTTTATGACATTCTGGAAAAGGCAAAACTATAGGAACAGAGAACAGATTAGCATTTGCCAGGGGCTGAGGTGAGGGGGAAGGGGGACTGACTACAAAGGGGCACAAGTGAACTTTTTGAGGGTGATGGAAGTGTTCTATACCTTGACTTCGATGGTGACTACGTGTTTCTCAAAATTCATAAACTGTTCATCTAACTAAATTTTACTCTGTGTAGATTATACTTCAATGAATCTTAATTTTAAAAAAGTGATTAAGGAGATTTAAAAATGAGAAAAGAATTCAGGGTTTTTTTTAAGTGTATTTGTAAGAGACTTAAATAAAAGAAGGGTGGTAGGCGCCACGTCTGGTCACAAAGGTGGCAAAAAGCACCTGGAACAGCCCAAGAAGCAGGCAAGGGAGATAAGGCATTCAAGCAGAAGCAAAAAAAGGAGCAGAAACTTCAGGAACTAAAAGCAAAGGCCGCAGGGAAGGGCCCCCTGGCCGAAGGTGGAATTAAAAAAGCAAAAAGGAGCTGTTTCTTGTGCTGGGGCAATAGTGATCCTTAATTCCATTCCTATTTTAACATCTGGATTCCCTCCTGCCATAACATCTGTTGCCACCTATCGATAGAATGAAATGTTGTCTTGGAGACTGTTGTATATTTTAAGAATAAACTTTTATAATAAATAAATAAATAAATCATCATCATGCAAAATACGAAAATTCTAGAAAGAAAATGCCCAAGGACATTTTGAAGAGCATATCAGACAAAGTTAAAAAATAGAGTATTAGAAGATAGAGCTGAAGATATCACCTAGAATGTGGTACAAAGACATATGGTGAAAATACAAAAGAAAGGACAGGAAACATGAAGAACAGCATAAGAGGGCTCAACATATACCTAGCACAAATTCTAGAACGAGACAAATTAGAGTGAGAAAAAAGTCACTGCTCAAAGAGATCACAGACAAGAATTTTCCAGATCTGAAAGCCTGAATCTTCAGACTAAAGTAAGATACTAAGTCCTGAGGACCACAAATAAATCCACAACTTACCTCATCACAGTATAACTAAAAAACACCAGAGTCAAAGAAGAAAATCTTAGAAGCAACTAAAGAGAAAAAATATAACTGACAAAGGAACAAAAACCAACTTGACTTCACATTTCCAGAACAACAGAAATCACCACTCCCAAGTGCTGCTGATGGAAAATAACTGTCAGGCTTTAACCTCTAACCTTGGTTAATCAACATTCAAGTAAAAGTAGAATAAAGATATTTTCAGACCAATAAAGAGTTTACTACTCACAGACTGTTTCTCTAAGAACTATTAACAGAGGTACTTAGGTAGGAAGAAAAATTAATCTAAAAGGAAAAATTATAATAAAGATAAAATATGAGCAGATAATTTGATTTATATTAGTAAACCTAAATTAATATTAGCTGTAAAAATAGTAATTATTCTTTTGACTAGCAGTTGAGTAAAACACAAACTGGAAATTAAATCCTAGACAGCAGTAATATATTGATAAGTTGCTGAATCTGAAGTATTTAAAGATCTCTGTAAAAAAAAAAAGTATGTAAATTAACATTTTAGACCATAAATGTACATGTTAAAATTTTAATAAAAAATTTTAAGAATAAGCATCACAATAGAAATCTAACATTCAAAAAGAAATATAGAAAATCATTTTCAATCTCCAAGGAAAAGAAGAAAAGAAGGAACTAAATGGAAAAATAAAAACCCGAAATGATTCTATTAAGTCTAAATATAGTAGTAACCCACTGAATATCAATAGATCAAAGTTACCAAGTAAAATAATATTTTTAAATTAAATTCAAAAATCCTAGTATTTGATATTCTTAAGACTCATGTCTAAACCATAATGATACTGAGGTTATGAAAAAAAAGGCAAATGGATTAGCAATATTAATATTAGAGAAAACAGGCTTTAATTCAAAAAGCACTAGGGCTTAAAAAAAAAGGTCATTATCTAAATGATAAAAGAGTGATTCATTGGGAAAATATAATAATCCTGAAAAAAAGTATGTACTCAACAACACAAGTTAAAAAATGAAATTCTGACATAATGTTTTTCATTTCAAGAGAAATGAAAAAAAAAACAATCACAGTGGAAGGTTTTAACATATCTTTCTTAAATATTGGTAAGACTGAAGCTATAGCATATTTGAATAACATAATCAACAATTTTGACATATGTGAAAATGTTCATTATTAGGCAGTGCAACAATTCTGAAGCTAAAAAGACAGATATGATTCAAAGATATAAATTTTTGAGTCATCAGCATATAGATGTGGTTAAAGCCACAGGAAGATTGCAGTTGAAAGGCATTAAGTAATCATTTCCCAAAAAGCAGAAAACGTGAAGTATGGAAGTCTATCTTCAAACTCACCCACCATTTTCATTTGTCCAGCTCAGTGTATCTATTGATTTGTGTATATATAATGTGAGAAATTAAAATGGTATTATTAAGAAGAAACCAAAAGGTTGAAGGATCCCTAAAAATCTGTGTTACAGTGTTTGAAACTGACTCTGGAAAACAAAATTACCAAGACAAATCATTGATTCTCCAGGACCCTCCTCTAAATACTTTTTAAAAATGAGGTGTTAGAGATGGTTCCCTTGGCTTGGAAAGACAATGAAACACCTTAATTTTATTCATGCTCCAAAATAAAGATGGAAACCATCCTTCTCCTACTTTAGACATGCTGAAGAGTAGGGCAGGAAAGAGCATGAGGCAGTAGGTGCTTAGGACCCAAAATTTAAGTGCAGGGCTGACCCAAGAATGAGTGCCTCAAGTTTTTCACCTAGGTACCCATTTGCCTCACCCCAGTCCCAGCCCTGTTGAAGAATCTCTACTGTAAATGTTATTTGGGCAAAGCATACCTGGCTATTTGCCATGATTCTCTACTTAGGGCAACAGAAGAATGCTCATTTGTGAAAATGCATTTTCCATTCAAAATAAAGAAAAAGTTACTGTTAGCTTCATCATGGCATTAGCCTCAGAAATGGTATGGGACAACTTATGCCATACCTGGAGCTGAACAGAAAATTAGTTTCACACTAGACTGCAAACTCCTTTTCCTATTCAACTTTGTATCTGCAGCGCCTAGCATGATACAGAAGAACCGTATTTCTTTTCAAACAGGCCACTAAAGGAAAGTCCCATTCTTCATGAGCACCAAAGAGAAAAACTAAAAATAATGTATACACCTCAAAACAATATCTATAGCCACATCATGCTTACATTACAGTCCTAATTTTACTAGCTCCAAATTTCAAATGAAAAGACACTTAATTTGGAGTCAGAAGACTCAGTGTCAAATGTCAACTCTCCCCCTTCCTGCCTTGACTTTCTATTTCTCCCCTGGTGAAATGAGGGAACAAATTTAAAAGGTCTCAAGATTCTTCAAAAACTACAAATCCTAACCTGTTCTAAATGTAATCACAGCTTTACTTGGAGGCTTGCTTTCAGAGAAATCAGGTAAAATGTTGGCTGCCATGGGCTCTTCAAATCTAAAACCTTTTTAAACTCCAAATTCCAGAAAAGAAAGAAAAAGAAGAAAGGCAAAAGGATATTTCCTTGGCCAATAGAATGGCCTTTAGTTCCGTAATTACTTATGATATAAGCATCATATGGCTAAGCTCAAAATACTGAAATTGTTACTTTACATATCAGAATTATTAAATAACTTAATTTAAAATGTTGTAAATTGAAGACTTAAGACTGGTTTCATTGCTAAACACAAGTAGTCAAAAGATCTTAGTTAACTACCTCTCTCTTGATTTTCTGAGCTGTTTACTTGTACAGGCTAATAAGACCAGGTAATTCTTCAACGATAAGGGTAGAGATTTTGTCAAGGTCACAATACATTTCATCAGGAGCCAATAACAATGTCGATTTAGGGTTTTAAGCCTGGTTAATTACAATCTTGACTTAGATCAATAACCAAAACAGAATATTTAATTTGTTTACTGATGAAGGAAGAAGTCTAGGACACCAACCTCCTTGCTGTGGTATTTATCCTAATAAACTAAAAGAGCAATTTGTGCAAACAACAAACTAAGGCAAAATTAAAGGATTTAACTAATTCTAATTGCATGTCGTTTTCCCACAAAACATATTATTTTAAACGAGGCCACTTTCCTAATGTACTGCCCATCCCGACTGAATTTCATAAACCAAAAGGCAAGTGACCAAAAATTGTGTGTCCCCCACCCCCACCCTAGGGGCCTACTGGGCCATGGTTTGCTTGAATGTTATGGGTGTGGTATGAAATATTCAAAGCAGTGACTAAAATTTTCCATAAAAGCCCATCCAAAGTCTAAAAGCTTTACTACTCAGAAACAGATCCATCTCCAGACATCTAAAAGATTTACTATTCCACTTATGACACTCTGGCTTTTTTTTACATTTAATATTTAGATAGGAGGTGGTAAAGAGGAAGAAAGAGGGTGTAATTAGTTTTGCTTGTAAAACGTTCATCACAGTTGTAATGCCAACTGAGCTATACAGCCTATTGGGGGTCTAATAGATTTCAGGGTATTATAGTTTGAGTAATAGAGGTGGGGGTTGTGGTGGAAATCAATAAATGGCTACTACTTCTTTGCACAGACCCATATGGAAGTAATCAAGCGCAAGGGTGGCAGCTGGGGCCAATGGCAGTCACCTGCAGTTGAGGGACATGGGGGTTTCAGATGGGTTTTTAATGCTAATTTCCTACAGAAACAATGAGCTAGAAAGAGCAGAGTAACAGACGAGGCCGGATGAAGAGAGACCAGCCAGAACAATGGCTGCACCTGGTGCTGGGAGCAGAGGGACAGAGCCGGCACGCGCCGCCTGCAGCAGAGGGCACATCTGTCACCCACAAGGCGACCCATCCCCCAGCTCTTCCAGCAGGGTATGTAATGCAAGGTCCCTAAACATTAACAGCTTGCCACACAGCAACAGGTTTGAGTTTTTAAGGATGGTGCATTCTCTCGTGACTAAGAATTAGTTAAGAAAGCAAGGTTGGTTCCCTGTCAGTCTGAAAAGAGACTTACTGTAAATAAGAAACACATTTTAACTTAGTTATTGACTTTGATGTTTAAGGAGGACTAAAAAATAAATCACAGAGAAAGATAAATTTTATTGAGTATTCATATAGTCAAGTATCATGCTTGTCACTTTCTAATTTAATCCTTAGAACCTACAATAACAGCTATTTTTACTCCCATTTTACAGGTGAGAAAATTGGGGCTTAGAGGTGAAGGTTCAATTAGCTCATGGTCACACAACCTAATGCCAAAGCCTGCACGTCATCTTCTCACCACCTTTCACCTGTCCTAATGACCATAACCAAATGAAAATGCATATTCTATTCCCATGAGAAATCCAGCTATGAGAACTGCAGATATACGTACACATACATCCTATGCAGGATTGTACCCCATCTTGCCAGGCATCTTTAACAAGCTGCCCAAGATTGAATAACAGGATTTCCACTAGCTGCTGCTTTAAACAAAGCACAAAAAGTTGTTTTTGCAGGTTTTGGGATGCTTTAGAAAAGTAAGTCCATATGCATTTTAAGTTTCCCAGAATAAATGTGATGCCACATGGGACTTAAAATCTAAACGTTGTTTGGAAAGCCCATCAACTAGTGAGAATATAAAAAACAGTTACAGTGAGTTGTTTTTCTGCAAGATACAGCCACCACTCACTCCTATATTTATTTACTGACTTGAACTTGGAGGGAAAATTAAACAACCCATACATATAGTCCATCATGGTAGAAACCTTTTAAATTAGAGCTACCTGGTATAAATCACAAGTTTTATACTATAAAAAGAGGGTAGGAGGATATGTATATGGATATAAGTATGTATCTCAGAAGCAAACAATTTCTCTTGGATTTGGAAAGACAGCAACAGCTAGATGTAACTGAAAACATAGTAGAAATTAACACTGTGTAGCTATGCATTTGACAAAGTCTGGTTTAAGGCACTGGCGTCTAATGGGAAGTGAACCATTCCATCCACCCACTATGCTTCTTCCAAACATGAGGAATCCAAATCCTTCCTGTCCTACTAAGCTCTTATCAAATGCTCCCTCTTCCAAGACAGTTCTAAATCCTAAGTCGGCAGTAATTTCCAAGACTTACCACTTTCGTGCATTCGTGTATATTTTATCTTCTCTGTGACACTTTTTAAAAATCCGTTACCATATTATCACACACAATAGGCAATCAAAAAATGTGAAGTAAACGTCCTGGAAAGTCAGAAGACAATTCAAATCCAAGCCTAGCCACCTACTGAAGAATTCAACTCTGGGCCAGGCAGACTTTTTACTGCTCCACTATCCTTCCTTGATTTTTCTTGCACTTCTAGCACTGAATGTCCTTAAAATACCTGATCCAACCAATCTTCCAGATTCACTTGGATTCTTCCAATTTTGAATTTAAAAAAATGTTCATTGAAACTCCAAAGCATTCTTTCTTGATGTTCCAAAGATGCAATTTAAAAGTCATTATCCTCATCTCCAGTTTATTGACATTATTGCATTAGATACCTTCAGTCCAACATGGCCCCTTGCTATGAAAAAAAACTTTGGTTAGATCATTCCTAGAAGCCAATTTAGAAGGGTTCCTCTCTTCATAGTAGTAAAGCTTCTAGGAATACTTTCTAGGAATACTTTAAACAGTCTTCAGAAAGGGCTGTAATTTCTTCCAGTGTTCAACTCAAAGATACCTTGGCTATTACCTCAGTAACAAGTAGTGCTCTCCTGAACTGTGTGGTCCTTGTAGGATTTTTAATCAACCACATGTATTTGCGTGCAGTGGATCTTCGCATCTTAAAATGCATATTATTTATCATTTTTTAAGCTTCTTAAACTGTAGCACCAAAAGTATTCCTACTATACACATACAGCAGTATGCAAATCTCTTTTCAGCACCTTCACAGCATGCAGACCCCAGCCTACACTACACTTCGGCATTAAGTCCTTTTCTTTCCAATCTAGGAGTATGTCTCCTAGAGTGCAATAAAAAGTACTTGCTCACTGAAGGATTATCATGTAAATTCAGTATAAACACTATATCCTCTCAAATATTCAGACGAGTCCCCAAAGATGCTAAACACTGCACCTATCAAAACAGAAACTCGAAATTCTTATGAAATCATTTAGTCAATTTGGCATAAGGGAATACTTATTTTAAAAGGTTCATTAAAAAAGTCTCCCCTGCCTCTCCCCTACCTCAAGAAATCTGACTACAAAACTGAAGAAATTAAATAGTACTGTACTGTTCTCTTAAAATAACTTCAGCTGACATAAGTGAAAGTTGAAGAACTTTAAGGAATAAAAGTATATTTTTAAGTTCCTATTTGAGAGCTAGTAGAATTTTCAAGGCAAAAAAAAAAATACAATTTAAACAGTGCTGTCACAAAACTGTAATTCAGTACCTCACTCATGTTTGCTGACTTTTTTGAAGTTCTGTTCTGGTATAAGGCTAATTTGCATTACAATACTTAGAATGCTTTCTAAATCATTTATCATCATAGTGAGGCTTAACAAAGACAGCATATCTATCACATTTATAACAGATACAGATGATCTGGGAGGTAGGTTCAGTGAAAGGAATGTACCCTGAAAACTAGAGTTATACAGACAAGACCATCCTTAGCCCGAGTTTGAAATTAAAAATGCAAATGGCTTAGGAACCAATCACAGCAGAATAATGAACATTTAGAAACTTCTGAAACTAACTTGTATGCCTTCTATGTGCCAGACAAATTTTCCCCATAATAACATAAGGGAGGAATTGCACAAAACAGCGACTCAAAGTGAGTAAGTAGCTTGCTTGAGATCAGAGAACTAGTAAATAAATAATGGCTATACGGTATGTGTAACTCTCAAATCCATGCTTCTTCCCATAGTTGTCTGGATTTGGAGACCTGGAAAACATGAATACAATGTACAGAAATAGCAAAAGGCTAAATTATGCATCACAAACCATCAAAGACTATATAACACAGTAGCTATGTGCATGTGAATTTACTGCGTGACAAAACTACTCCAAACTCACAATTCAAGTCAGATTTGTTGATGTTACTTGTTTATTTTGTATGTATGGAGTAAACAGAAGAAAACAGCATAGAAAATGTAATGAAAAAAAGCTAAATAGATTAAAATTAAAACATACTGTTAGTTTTACTGTAATATCTTTCAGTTGTAATTCACCGGAATACATTAAAATAAAATGACAATAGGAGTGTTTTATGAGCCATCTTTTTTAACACTGCCTTTTTGTATTATGCGTATTAACAGAAAAAATTTCCATCAAAACATCACAGAAAGACTCAATGTGGAATACCTTACACAAATATTTGTGTAACTACTTTCCTAGCCATAGAATTCATACATTATGATTAAAATTTCCATTCAAAAAAGCATAGCATTCAAATATAAAGGTGGCAAATGAAAAATGATACAGAAATGTGAACAAAATGAAGAAGCAAAACAACACTGAGGAACTAAAGGCTGAACTCATATCAAATATCAAAAAACATTCATATCATCATAATCTGAAATAAGTAAAAAGCTTTGAAAGGCAGAGAATTGCCCACTTTAGCCCCCGAAGCTAAATTAAAATGTACTTACCCCAAATGCCCAATTATAACAATCCAGATTCTTAATATACCGAATTTATTTGAAATAGATATAAAAAAGCTCCTCTTTTTCTCCTTCTAATCTTCAAAGCCCAATCCGAAACCAGCCTTCCTCCTTCTTTCATTAGCTGGACATGTGTCAGCTCTCTCACATCTGCGATTTCTCACTGACTAGAGCTGCCTGTCCCATTCCAGGGAAACACAGATGGATCCCAGATGGGAAGGTCCTGCCAAACAGACCAGCTCTTCACCTTGCCAGAATCCCCAGATACAGTCAGTCTCTCTGTCTCTCCTTCTCCCTCCCTCCTACTCTTCCAACCCTCCCTGTTACCAGGGCTCTTTGCCAGCTGATGTCACTAAGTACACACCTCCCAGTGGCTCCTGGCCAATCTGACATTAACTTGTTAAATACGTGTAATTTGTTTATGGCTGACAATAACAGCAAGGATATTGTGTAAAACCTATCTATGCAAGTCCCTAGTGGAATAACACGTAGAGACACACACAGACACACAGACTCATATTTTTGGGAACATTCAAATGTTTAACAATTACCATTTAAAGTCCTACATATTGTCTGGTTTCTGCTATTGTTTAATGGCTTCTGCTCCTTGAGCCAGTTTTAAAATCATACATATGACAAATTCCTTCTTAAAATGAATTATTAAAATCTTTGAACATGTAATTGGATGAAAAATATAAAGTTGCAAATTAATTTGGGGAATATAAACAGAAATGTATGTAAATGATTCACACAAGCTGCCTCTCAGATCCAGACTTGGTAGCACTGCAAAACTGGCACGTGATTAAAATAAGACAATGCAGGCGACATGGTTCTGATGCTTTAAAGATTATAAAATGAAAGATGGAGACAAAATATAAAAATTGTTTTAGAACCAGGCAAATATGAAAGTAATAACAATATTTATCATTAGGAAACTGCTAATACAAGTTCCAACAATGAAGGGCCAAAATAAAACACATTTTTTAGAAATATAATAATGAGAAACCCAGAGAGGAGGACTGAATTGCTCAAGGTCAGAGTTTAATCATTTACACCCCAAATATCTATCATATAATAGCTGCTCAGTCAATTTCTGCTAAATAAAAATTGATCACTAAAAGTGCTAGAGTTATACAAAATATTACATGAGTAAACTGAGCGAAGGGTCCACTGAACCTCCCCATATCTTTTTCTTTTTTTCAGGTAACTTCCTATGAATTGATACTTTAAAATAAGAAGTTTTTTAAAAGGGAGGTAGGTTTGGCTTTTTCCTGGGTCACGTTACATGGACACATATCCTGCAATAAAATCTCCACAAAGACAGATTAGAAATGAAAGATCCTCCACACATACAATCAAACAGGTTAGAGGCTATAAATCTCTAACCCTTAATCTTCTCACATACTTGGAATATCGGAAATCTGTAAACAATTTTTCTGTCATGGCATTATTTTTGCAAATAGGAAGAAAGACTATTTGTCAAGGGCAGCTTACTGACTAGGTTTCAGGTCTTTAGTTCATCCCAGGGACGTGGTAATAATAGCAATGGCAGTAGGCCCAGTGCTTACCATGGGTACTAAATATCAGAAACTGTTCTAATTGTCTGAATCTTCACAAAGACCCTATCTTACACAGGGCCTCTAAGGTAGTTCTTATCGTTGTATCTCAATGCTATAAGCTAAGGAAAGTAAGGCACAAGAGTTAAGTAACTTAACCCACATAGCTAGTGTCAGCACCAGGTAGTCTGGATCCACATCCAGAACACTAGAGTTACACAAACATACAACAAATTCCTTCTCTTGTCTAGAAAATGAAGCAAAAGATACTACTGGCTGTCCTGAATAACCTGCTCTAAGAGAAGCCAACCACCATGTCACAGATACCCAAGAAGAAGTCCACATGGCGAGGAACTGAAATCTCTTGCCAATACCAGCATCCACCTAGCCACTACCATCCAGCTAAACTGCCTCAAAATTCTGACCCATAGGAACTACATGAGAAAATATTTGTCATTTAAAAACGGGGGGAAAAAAGATGTTTTTTTCATGTCTCATATCCCAATTATGTAACCTAAATACCATTTCCTACTAAAAGAAAGCAGGACTCTTTAGAAAAATAGTTGACTCCAGGTATAGTACAAAACCTGTCATATCAAAAAGCAATAAAGTGGACGTGGTTCCATAGCGTAGCGGTTGACACATCTGCTTTACACGCAGAAGGTCCTGGGTTTGCATCCCAGTGGAGTCACAGTTCATGGTCTATGGCCATGCTGTCCTGAACAAGCCCGATGTCTGATTTCAGAAGCTAAGCAGGGTCGGGCCTGGTTAGCACTTGGATGGGAGACCACCTAGGAAGACCGTGTGCTGTAGACATAAAAAATCATAAATTAAAAAAAAAAAATTTAAATAAATAAATAAAAAGCAATAAAGCTATTAAAGACTTTGAAGAGGCTTGCACTAAATAACCTGGGATAATCTGAGCAACAATAACGAATAATAACTGCAACTGATTTAGACATAGCAAAATGTTTAAATTCATAAATTTATAATGTAATTATAAAAAAACAAGTTAATTATTTTTTGGAAGATACTAGAGAACCAACTCATTGTTTTCAAACTAGTGAATTAACCATTTTACCTGCCTTCTTATATAAACTCTAACTCTAGATAGTAGATGAAACTGATCCCTATTGAAATAATCCAACTAAAATATAAAACTTATATACCTGCAACATCATTTTGCAAATCTCTAGTTAAAAAATTAATCTAGGTAATGATCAACTGCTACTAAAATGAGATGAGACATATGTAGATATTAATGTGCCTCCTACTGAAAGTATACCGCCACCTATGAAGAATTTTTTTTAATTAATTTATTTTTTTATTATGGTGACATTGGTCAATGAAATCCAGTAAGTTTCAGGTGTATAATTCAACAGTAAGGCATATATATACACTGCACTGTGTGTTCGCCATCCATAGTTAGATTTCTTTCCGTCACCACGTATTTGACCTCTTTTGCTCCATCTGCCTCTCCCTTCCCCCTGAAGCATTCTTAACAACAAAAAAAAAGTAAATCTGAATCCGGTGGAACCTCTAGATCTAATAACTAGTATAGTATAAGAACATTGAGGGGACATAGAAACATGTTAATGACAGCACAGGAATAAAATTAGTAAAGTCCAAAGTATGAGAACATCTATAATGCAAATAACTCATATTTGTAGGAAAAAGGGGCAGGCGTGGAGAAAGGGATTTGGAGGAGAACCTACACATTAAAAGAGAAATAAAAGACTTTAAAAAAAAAGCAATGTGTGAACCCTATTTGGATTCTCATTTGAGCAAACCAATCGTAAAAAATCAATTGAAGAATAAACACTGAAATAACTGGGTAAATTTTAAGACTCACTACAATTTAGTTATAGTAAGGATTATACTTTAAACGTTTAAGGTATAATAAATTTGTGATTTTTTTAAGTCTTTCTTTTAAGAGATACATACAGAAATGCTTACTGATAAGTTTATATAGTGTCTAGGATTTCCCTCAAGAAGAGTCAAGCTGGTGATTATTGTATAGTTGGGTGTTTAAATACACCAGTATCCATTTTTTTAGGTCTGATATTTTTCATAATACAAAGAAAAATACAAGCAAAGATTCTTTAAACAGTGAGCCAAATTTGAGTAAAGTTGGCTAATAAATAGGGACCATTTTTTTCAAGTCACTGAGACAAAAAGAATTAAAGTGCGTCATGGGTTTAATGTGTTACCAACATATTCATTTACCTCACTGACTACATCATGAGTTGATACACCAACAACTCTTAAAAATACAGGATGAGAAACTAACTATGCAATATATCAGGAATACTGAAGATAACTTGGTTGCTTTACAATAAAATTTATCAAGGGGTCAATTTTTTAAAAAAATTTTAATGCCCTCCTATAAGAAAACTGGAATGTACATACTCCGGGGTATTAGATTTGAATTGGCGGTATCGATATGAACTCACGATTTTTATATTAATTTTTATATTAAAATTAATAGACATAAATACACACAAACACATTCATACATACACTTCCTAGCTGTTTGCTGAGAGGGTCTAGAAGCAATGACCCCTTATAGCAATGAACACATCTTACATCCAGGTCCTGATTTCTAAACTACATTTTGTACTAAAACCAGGGCTCCTTGGAGAAATGGCAGATCCAGGGTGGGGTAGGTAAATTACAAGATAAGCATGCAACATCTTATACAAGAAAGTAAGAGACTATTCAGAAATAAAAAGGACATGTCAAAATGACACTGAAGCCAGTTAGAAGGAGCTGCCATAGTCAACTGTGGGACAATTTGAGCATCAAAATAAATGATAGTAATGGGCTCAAGCATTATAATAATATGTAAAATAAATTTTGAATTTTAAAAACAAATTGATATATATGGAAGAAAGGAACGCTATTCCTTCTAGTAGATGTCGACATGTCAATACAGAAAAAATGATGGAAGTAGAAAATCATCACTGTTAGTGAATAGAAAGCTGATGAAAAATACATTGTCTCAAAATATATTCTACAAGTTACTTTTTGATCACAAAGAGGAAAATAGTAATTTTGCAGTGGAGTAACCTAGCAGACCAACTTTAACAAAATGATCAAGGTTAACATCAACAATATTGAGACAAAATGACTTCATGTGCTCCCTTCATTAATAACTATTAATGAAGCATTAAGAAGAATACATAAAGAAGAAGGAAGAGGGGGAGGAGAATGCAACATTACTTCTATAGCATTCTGGCCAAAAATCTATAATCCAAATCTAATTATAAGAAACCATCTGACATTGAGGGATATTCTTTACATTCTGTACTCTTCGAAAACTGCCAAGGTCAAGAAAGACCGAAAAGATGGACAAAAAAAAGAGAGGAAGAAGGAAGGAAAATACTGCAGGCAGGTAGGCCTGAGGAACTGTTTCAGAATAAGAAATATTTAAGAGATGACAATTAAATGCAGTGTGTGATCCTGGATTGGACTGGATTGGACTGAGGTACAGGAGCTATAAAAAGCATTATTGGGATAATTGATGAAATTCTAATATAGTCTATGCATTAGGTATAGTATTGCATCAATATTAAATTTCCTGATTTTGATATTAGATATTACCAAACTGTTATTAGAAAATATACATTTAGGTATTTAGGAACAAAAAGGGCATACTTTCACTTACTCTCAGAGTGGTTCAGAAAAAATATATATATAGCACACACGATGATAAAGCAAATGGGCAAAATGTTAACAATTAGTGAATGAGAGTTCCTTTTATAATTCTTGCAACTCTCTATATAAGTTTTCTATTTTATCAAATACACATATCAAAAGAAAAGGTCCCAATTCACAACAAACAGTTTGAAAACTCCCTTGTAGCTACTAAGTGAACATATGCAACAGTCCATGGAGTTCTAAAGACGCTCCTCCTGAGTCTCTTCTTTGGTTTCTTACTTTGATGATCGCAACTACTACCATGATGGTTCTGAACAATAAGTTATTTTAAACTGTTTTTAGTCATATAATGTTCATTTTATACCTATAATGGGCCATTGCTAAAAGAAGAAGTATAAGAAAACTTAAAATTTAAATATTCAAATATATGCTGACAGAAAATTTGACTTTGGGTGGTGAATACACAATGTAATACACAGATGGTGTATTACTGAACTGTACACTTGAAACCTATATAATTTTATTAACTAGTGTCTTCAATAAATTTAATTAAAAATTTAAGCAAATATGTAATTAAATATAAAGTAATGAGAAGCATAAAAATGATGCTATAAATATGCTTGAGATCTAGACATTTGAGTTATATTCATTAGAGCAAATCTCTCATCTAGTAAAGATGACTCTATAGACCTTCGAAGAATGATGTCAAAAAAGAATAAAAAAACATAAATGCTTATAGTCAATTCGCCTTCTATTGTAGATAGTCTTTACTTGCATACTTGGAATCTTAATTTGTTGTTTAAAAACAAAACAATAATGTTATATTTCAATTCAAGCATCAGGTTATAAAAAAGATTATTTTGAAAACTTAACACATTATAAAATTTTAATCTATACTTTACCCAAAAACCAAAACAATCTTTTTATTTTTAAATTAATACAATCATATTTATTCAAACAGAAATGTAAAGTTAACAAAAATACAGGTGTACTTTTCAATTGGATTAAGTAAAAATATATTAAACAATAAAATAACAATCTTAAAGATTATAACTTAAATGGAAAACTATTTTCAGATACGTCTTCTTAAAAATTACCTCAACATCTACCATACAAAAATGAAATCATCTAAAAAAAAAAAAGACCTTAGGGAGAGTTTGCAAGATTGCATAATGAGAGAGTTTAAGTCCAAGAAAATGATTATTTATACAGCATTAGATGATTATTTACAGCAGGAATCAGCAATCAAGAGCCTGCTTATTATTTTGGTAAATAAAGTTTTATTAGAACAGGACCATGCCCATTCGTTTATATATTGTCTATTTGTAGCTGCTTTCCCGTGACAATAGAAGAGATTGTGTAGCCCACAAAACCAAAAATGTTTACTATCTGGCCCTTTACAAACAACTATGTTAAACACCTACTGTGGACCAGGCATTATGATAAGTGTTGAAGATATAATAGTGAACAAAAAACAGTCTCTGCCCACAGAGAGCTTGCAGTCTGTTAGAAAAATAATTGAATTATTATACAAATAGATGAACAGTAAATTCTCATTTAACAACATCAGTAGGTTTTGGAACTGTGGCTAACCTACATAAAATAAAACCAACTTTACCATAGGCTAACTGATCTAAACGAGTTAAATGCATACAGATCTCACCGTTATTTGAGGACCTGCTGTAAAACAAGCGCTATAAAAGAAAAAAACACAAGGAAAAGATTAAGAGAACTACAGGCCTCACATTTAGAGATGGAGGGTTAATAAGGGGTGTGTTATATGGGATATTCTCTGATGAAGTGAAACTTAAAAGAGAAGAAGTGAACTAGGGTGGTTAAAAAAAAAAAAGAAGATGAGTATTTTAAGTATTTCAGGCAGAGGGAAAAGAATAAAAGAATATATAGGGAAAGAAGCACGACTAGTGTGAAGAACTGGAAGGAGGTCACCATGAGTAGACAGTATTAAACCTATAGAAGAAAGATTAAGTAGAGTGACAAGCAAGGGGACAGACTACAAGGAACTTTGTTGAGAGTAGTAGGCAGACAACATAGGTCAATTGGTCTCAGCTTCTACACATCAGAAGTCTGTCTCACTTAACTTCCTTGGTTCCACGAGGCTTGACAACAAATGTTTAAAGTATGAAACATACAGCTGACCAAAAAATGGAGTATCTTCCTTTTTAGGTAATTTACAACATACATTTTATTTTTATTTTTATATTTTTTTATTATTTAGGCGAGGCAACCCTTGGTTGACCTCACAGATTGCAAGGACCTTGTCAGCTTACAATCCCCTATATTTTTATTTTTTACACCCACAGCACCTGGTCATCCTAGGTGGTCTGCCATCTAAGTACAAACCAGGCTCAACCCTGCTTAGCTTCCAAGATCAGGCTTGTTCAGATAATACACGTTTTAAAAGACACTGATTTTCTCTTAAAATTCAATAGAAAGAGCCTGGGGTAACTGTTCCAATTCAGCTACTAAGGGAATTATTTAAATCACTGACCCTCTCATCTGTCAAATCAGAGGACAGGACCACATGATATGTGAGGTACCCCTACAGTCTTCTTTCTTGCTTAAAATTCTTAATTTAAACTGATCCTCCATGTAAGTAGTCTAGTAACAAGATCATTAAGTTAAATAACCTTAAAACAAAACAGGGGTTTGGGGCACTCCAGAAACAAGACATTCTAACTTTCCAATTTACATGACAACGTGTAGATTCCTTTTATCAGTTATTAAAGACTTTATAATTTGATTTTTTTATACATTTAACATCACAAAACTTGGATGTTTTGAGTAAACTTAAAAAAATATAGAGAAGCAATCAAATTCACAGGTGACCTAGAAAACAAAACTGAAAAACAATTCTCTTGATGTTTGAGTCATCAGCCCTTATGTGACACAAGTCAAACTGTAGCAATCATCATTTAAAAATCAAGATTTTAATTTAATTGTGATAGCAGATCTTTAAAGATGAGGAATCAGAATGTTAAAAAATAAATAAAGAGTTTTCATTTGCTGGAATAACCCTATATTCCAAAACATGAGGGATGAAATCCAGTTATTCTACTCAAATCAGAGTACTGATTTCCTTCACTATGAACACTTGAGTCAAATAAGCTCTTCTCTACACACCTGAAAATCTATTCATCTTTCTAGATTTATCTCAAGAGTCTTGCCTTTGGGAAAGATGATTTCTGAAGCAAGCAGAGTTCATAATGGCCCCTCCTAGTGCTATCCAAGTAGCTTGATAGTACATACATAATACCACACTGGTACTTAAGATTTTCAGCTATTTGTTGATCCAAGTCTCCATTACCATTCTGGGGCGTGGGGGGATGTCTTGATCAACACAGTCACTGCTTATTTCTTGGATAAATTATCCTATTTGTTTTAAAAAATAAATTTAACAGGATCAAACCACAGAAAATTAGCTTTAGAATCTAATCCAACCCCTTCATTTAATTAAAATAGGGCAGAGGAGGATATAGTCTGAAAAGTTGAATTAAATTTCTATGAATATGATGTATTCAAGTTGAATTATGTTCTCTTTAAGAATTTTTAAGGATGAGCTATTGGTTTTTGAAATGGCAAAAACTTAATATATTCAAGACTACTTTGCTAATAACTATTAAAACTTCCTAGCCCAAAGCTGGTTTTCCCAAACACTGTGACCATTTTTGCAACCCCTGCCCTGTCCCAAATAAGATATCATTCATCTTAGAGGTATGTACCTATTTGCAAGGACAATGTAGAGAATTATTATTTGTCAAATTACAGCTCTATCTTTCAGAAGGCTTTAGGTAAATAACAAAACTGGATGTTCAAATTCTTATGAGATTTTAAGTCAAGTATGTATTGAACCCTAGTTTATAAATTTAAAAACAAATAAGATTGGTGTCCTTAATGTGCCTAAAATCGTAACATGAACCCTAACTAACAAAGCCGTTGTTCTATTTCCTGCTGGTGCCAAGTTCTCAGAACACCTGAACTAAATAAATTTAAAGCAGAAGCCATTCAAGTAAATGTCACCTGTAGAGGTGTGACACACTTAGGCCACTCTTTGGGGTGGAAAAAAAAAACCCCAACATTTTAAAGAGTTTTACTGAGGTAGATTACACATTCCATAAGATTTACCTGTTTTAAATGCATAATTCAATTATTTTTAGTAAACTTATAGCATTGTACAACCATCATCACAATTCCATTTTAAGACAATTCCAACACTCCCAAAACCCTTTTTGTCTCTTGAAAGGAAATCCCATTTACAACCACAGTCCCAGGCAACCACTAAATCTGTTCACTCTGTCCCTAAAAATTAGCCATTCCTGGACATTTTACAGAAAGGGAATCAAATAATATGTTGTTCTTGGCGTCTGACTTCTTTAACTCAGTGGATTTCTGAGGTTCATCCATGTTGTAGCATACGTCAGTATTCATTCCTTCTTATCGCTGAGTAGTAAGTACTCTATAGATGGACATACCACACTGCATTTATTCACCAGTTGATGAATATTCGTATTGTTTCTAATTTTGGGGTTTTGAGTAAAAAAGATGGGAACAATTCAATACAAGTTTAACCCATTTCTGTTTAGAAAAAAAGTGCAGCTCACTGAATACATAAACATGATCTTTGAGGCTGAAGCAAATCTGACTGGTGTTCAATGTGAAAATAAAATGTAAAAACTGCTCCTGGAGTTATTTCTAAACAGAACTTGTCTCTAATCCCAATGTAACAGAAATGCATACATAAAACTGGATTCTTCAAATGAATCTTTGGCTAACAACCGTTTGAGAACGATGTTAACATCATGCGTAGGAATGCCACTTTTTCTAGGATCTGACATTTTCAACGATCGAGAGAATTACTATATTTTGTAAATGTTAATACCACAACTAAAAACAGAATGCTATAAATAGAATGATGTCATTTGTTTCCAAAGGATATTGATATACTAGAGCAATGAGAACAGAATAATAAAAGCTAGATATTTCGTGGCAAACTTTAGGGGTAAGGTTAGAACTGTAATCTGTGAGTTATCTCAGGGTAAATGCTGCAAAGCGCCGGCAAGTATTCTCGGGGCAAACGGGAAATGGGTTAAAATGGTCGTTTTTAACAATTTTGTCCGGTTTTATCTGTTTTTCAATTTGTCAAGCTCCTTACTCCATCATTCCAGAAGTTTCACCCTAACCAAGTTTTTTTAAGTGGTAATTTCTCTTGATTATTTTGAGATTACACTCTTATCAGTAGTTTGTCTGATTCTGATGTCATGTTTAGAAAGATTATAAAACAGACACCTATATGTTCTTCTAGTACTATCATGATTTCATTTTTGTATTTCATTCTTAAGTCCAAATAGAATTTATATATATATATATATAAAATTTGAGGTTGAAAAGCCTAAAATATGAGTTTTATTAAGATAATTATTGAAGCCTGTCTATTACCCAGAGGAAACTAAAGTCCAAAGATCACAGTACTAATTAAGAGACCAAAACTCCCGGTTCTCAACGTAAAAGCAAACCCATAGGTGAAGATTAAAATTCACAAGAGGCCTAGCACTTATACAATAACCAGAATTGATATAGATATATTATTTCCTTATAAATTTCCCACTTTGTTTCTCATTTTATAACAAAAATTAGTGGGAAAATACTCACTTCAGAGAGATTTTTACAACCAGTTTTGTTGGAACTCCTCCATTCAAAAAGTAGGAGTGTCTATAGTTTTTTATACACACCTAAGTTAACTTTCTGCCAAACAGCCTTTTTATTTCCTGTCTTTTGGCAGAGTAAGAAACATGAGACTCAAGAAAAATTAAACCATTCAGCATTTCAAGTATACAATCAACATCTCCATTGGAGACACAAAATATTAAGGTTAGTAATAGTTTCTACTTTTATAAAATAACTACAGAACCTACAGATATATAATTCATATATCCTGCTTGAAAACCCTACAAATTCTTCAATTTGTTCTAATTACCCTTCTGCATTCTCATAGAAAATTTTATTTTTACCATATTCCTTGAAAATTCTCTTAATAAGACCTGATATTTCACACTTTTAACAAATTCTGGCTCTGAAATGAAACTAAAAAAGGGCAATGAAAACTTAATTTTCTTTGCTATTCTAAGCGGAAAACTTTTATTTTTGGACAGGAAATAGGATTTATTGGTGGATGTAAGGAGGGGGCAGTGCCAAGATTCTCAAGAATGCAGGGTCCACTATTTGTCCAGGGGGCCATGATTAGGGATGTGTTTTGACCACACAGCCATTTAAGGATGAGCTGTGCTTTTCAGCCAACATGTGTTCAAACTTATCCACATTTAAATTAAGTAAAGCCCCACTTCTTGGAGATGTCGATCATTCTGGCAGCCAGGGAACTTGAACTTGGCCCTGAATCACATGCTCCTTGTTCTGTAGCTTGGTGCAAATGGACATGATTACTTGGCCAATGTGGACCCTGGCCACTGGGCCCTTCACATACCTGTCTGGAGCTGGTCAGCACCAGCACAGGATGTTGACATAGATGACATGAAAGGGGTAGAGCCACACTCAGATGTGAAAGCCATCTTTCCCACAGCATTTCACCATGTACTTGTTAACACAAATACCAGCAGCCTCAGGGCTTCACAATAGAGCTGCTCATGTTCATCTGACACCATGTGGCCGTCCACTTTTGCCTTCTTCCACCTCAGGTCAAAGATTCGGATCTTGGCATCATCAGGCGGGTCAGCAGCCCATGGTGACACCAGGATCTTCGGTGGCACATCAAAGGGCTATTAAGTGGTAAACTTTTAATTACAAAGAAATATATCTAAACAGGCCACAGTGAGCTAATTTTTCAGAGTAAATAAAAATTCAAAATCTACATCAACTGAAAATTTCTTTCCTTTAGTTTTTAGGTATGGCCACTAAAGCCAGGTTTTATAACCTTTACTACGCATCTTAATTTTTTTAAACTATAAAAACCATCACAGAAGTGTTTGTTTTATTATGAAATCATTGCAAATATTCAGGAAAAAGCGTCAGTCACAAACAGACTATATTAGCAGTCCCATTAAAGTTTCATGTACAAGTAACTATCTCCTTCCACAGACAAAAAAAAAATTAAGAGGCAGAAAATTCAGTCTTATTATTACTATTGCCCAATTATTATTAAGTGGTAGGCTTGCAGAGCCACATGGCAGGCTTGCACAGAAGACACAGGCCTTGTAGGACATTTAACAAAACATCCTCCTACAGAAATGCTTTCATTATTTAAATTGGCACGTGGCAGATTATGTTAACAGATTTATTTATTGACTAAGTCTAATCATATTTCCTCGGCTGGCATCAATATGATATCTATTTACGTTTGCTTCAACACTGGATATTTGTTCAAACTTCCATATTTGATTTCTACCATAGAAGATGGGGTTTAAATGAAATTTAGAATTTTTCTAAATGGTGGACTGCAAAAGAATAAAGAAATCAAGAACCCTAATGAGAGCTAATATCATTTGGTGTGCAAATCCCATTTATAAGCCAAAAAAAATTGCTTTCTATTGCAAGGAAATAGAACATTTTGTAATTAAGTGTTCCGCAGCAATGAATCAAGATCCAAAGTAACCTAACAGTATTTTTCAAAAATTTGTCATGTCATCACCTTTTCTGGCACATAGCTTTCCTATTTTAATATTTTATAATTTTCATTTAATTCAAGGCACAACTCAAGACAGCATTCTTTTAAAGAAATAATGCTTACAAGAGGTTAAATGTCTACTATTTCACAAAGATTCTGAATTACACATATTTAAATCAAACAAAAAATATGGAAAATATGGATAACTTCATTTGGAAAGAGTGAACTACAAACTGTAAACTTCATGAGAGCAGAGACCACATGTCTACCTTGCTTCCTATTCTATTTATTCATTTATTCAACCAATATGAGTGTCTACCTTGTACTAGACAATGTTCTAGGCAATAGAGATACACCAGTAAACAAAATAAATAAAAATCCCTGTCCTCTTTAGAAATTACATTGTAGCAAGGGGAGACAGACAATAAACAAAATAAGTAACTAAAATATATACTATGTTAGAAGGTAATAAGCTGGTAAAAGGCAATGAAGAGGGCAGGATGCAATTTTAAATGGGGCAGTGTGGTTTGCTGGCCTCTTTGAGAAGGGAAGTGAAGAAATGAGCCATAGGATGAGTGGAGAAAGAGAAGTCTAGATAAAAGGTCCTGATACAAGATGGGGACTACACTATTGAAGGAACTGCAAGATCTGTGTGGCTGGAGCTGGAAAAGTAGTAGGATATGACTTCAAAAAGATAAGGGTCTTAGATCTCAGGAAACTTGAAGGTCATGGAAAAAACTTTGGTTTTGGGTGAAGTGGGAGTCATTAACAGGGTTCTAAGCAGAGAATTTATAAGATCTGACTAAATTGGTCATTCTGGCTATTATGTTCAAAACAGATTGTGAGGCAATAATGGAAGCAGGGAAAACAACTAGCATCCAACTCCAATATGCCAGGTCAGAGGTGGTGGTGGTATGGACCAGAATGGAAGGGATGAAATTAAGATGCTGTTCAGATTCTGTATATATTCTCAAGAAAGAGCAAACAGGATCTCCTAACTCATTAGATATGGGTAATGGACGGGGAAAAAGTCAAGGATAATTCCAAGGTTTTTGTTAAAGGCTGGGTAACTAAAGAAAAAATAGACAAGCAGACTTGTGTGGAAAACTGGACAAAATAGACTTGGGCTTCAAGAAAATTTTTAAATTTTGTACATCAAAGGACACTATCCACAGAGTAAAAAGGTAACTCACAGAATAGAAGAAAATATTTTAAAATCATGTATCTAATAAGGGATTAATATCCAATATATAAAGAACTCCTAAACCTCAACAACAAAACAACTCTATTCAAAAATGGGCAAAATACTTGGATAGACATTTCTCCAAAGAAAATATATGAACTCTTGTGCACTGTTGGTAGAAATATAAAAGGGTATAGCTACTGTGAACAGTATAAAGAGTCCTGCAAAAAAATTTAAAACAGAATTACCATAAGGCCCAGCAATTAATTCCACTTCTGGGTATGTACCCAAAGGAACCGAAAGCAAGTTCTTGAAGAGATATGTGTATACCCATGTTCATAGCAGCATTATTCATAACAGCTAAAACATGGAAGCAACCAAAGTGTCCACTGACGAATGAATGGATAAGCAAATTGTGGTATACATATACAATGGAATATTATTCAGCCTTAAAAAGGAAGAAAATTCTGTAATATGCTACAACATGGATGAAGCTTGAGAACATTAAGCTAAATGAAATATGTGAGTTACAAAAAGACAAATACTGTATGATTTCCACTTATATGAAGTACTTAGAGAAGTCAAAATCATACAGAAAGTATAATGGGAGTTGCCAGGGGGTGGAGAGAAGGGAGAATGGGAACATCGTTTAAAAGGTACAGAGTTTCTGTTTACAAGATGAGAAGAGTTATATGGATAGATGATGGTGATGACTGCAAAACAATGAGAATGTATTTAATATCACTGAACTGCACATTTTAAAATGGCTAAGATAGTAAATTTCACGTTATGTGTGTTTTATCAAAATAAAAAAAAGAAAAAAGTCAAGGTTAAGTCCAAGGTTTTGCTTCAGGACTAGAGTTGGGGAAGACTGACGGAAGACACTGTTTGAGGGGGAAGATCAGAAGTTCAGCTTTGGACACTTTTTCAGTTTGAGATATCTATTAGATACTCAAGTGGAGCTGTCATGTAGGCAACTGGATAAACCAAGAGAGAGTTCAAGGAAGAGATATGGGCTGGAGATATGAGATTCCATGAGCTTACCAAGAAAATGAGTATAGATATACAAGAGAGTCAAGTAGTAAACATTGACATTGGGTAGCCTGATGCTGAAGAGATCACAAAGAAAACGGGAAACCATCAAAGGAAACATTGATAGAGCCAGCCAGTGAGGTAAGAGGAAAAACAGCAGTGTGATGTTGCCCTAGAAATCAAATGAAGAAAGCATTTCAAGAGGAGTTATCAATCGCTCTAAGAAGAAGAAAACTTAGAATTTCTACTGGTTATCCTCACCAAACATGTACTCATAATAAAAATATGTGTTCAATGAATATACAAAGCAAAATATCATAACTAATCATTTCAAATTTTAATACTTCTAAAAATACACTGTTGAAAACGCATCAAGCTAAATGTACTAATCAAAGACCAACTTTGTCAAATTCATAATTCTTTTGCAAAAAAATTTGGTTCTGAACTTTCAGATTATCACAGTTAAAACTAGAAACTGTCAGTGCTTTGACATATAGCCAAAATTAACACTAGCTGTCTTCTACTGGTAACAATGGAAACCTCTGAATGCTGCATAACGTTAATAGAGCAGTGTCAAAGAACTACTACCTCATCTGTCACTCACTTTTCCCTTTCTGAGCCTCCATTTTTTTTTACTTGTAAAATGAATTTTCATTATGTTCTTTCCTCTAAGAATACTCTGTTCTTCTGATCAAATTCCAAAACACATTCAGGTTCAGCTCCTATTATCTTCTTGGAGATTTCCCAGGTTCTCTAGTCGCTGTTCATCTGCCCTTCTCTGAACTCTAATAACGGTTTACTTTTCCTATATACAGTGGTCTGACATCACATATTGAGTTAGTTAAGTGTTCTCTAAACTGTTTAATGTGTTTGTCTTAAGCACCCGCATTGCACCAGAAAATTGTAAGTATATACTTGTTGTTTTCCCCTACAATATCTACTATAACAATGTATCACTGGAAAGTAATGATTTATTGGAGGCAAATTAAGAATTAGTAAGAAAGATCTCTGCTGTTTCTTCAAAGACTGAAAGTATAGCTTTCTGTAAGACAGCCATGCTATAGTTTATTTTTTAAAATATATAGGATTAAAGACAAAACTCAAATGCATGCATGTTCATATTTAGCTTTTTGCATAGGATAATTTTTATTTTAAAATATAAAGTCAAAGGGCACCTTAAACTAAGGATGCAAAGAGTTCACACAACTTACAAAAATCTGTAGAATACTAGATAGCCAAGAACAAAATAAATCTAGTTCTTGATAGTTTTAAGATCACCTTTCCTACCAGACATACCAATGATTGTTGGTTCCAACTGACTGACTACAGATTTAGTTACTCAATCAACATATCATACTATATGCTCTCTGAACAGCAGGACAAGGTACTGGGCTAGACGCTATAAATCACATGGGCCCCAGCCTACCTGGCTCAACTCTACTGAGGAGCTTATTAAATGCACATTCACAGGCCCATATCAGACCCAGTAAATCAGAATGGGCAGTGGGCAGGGGGAAGAGCGGGAATCCGAGAATCCAAACTTTTAAGTTCCTCAGATGATTCTTCTATACACTAAAATTTAAGAAAATCATGGCACTAAGAGATACAAAGACAAAAGTCCCTGCCTTCAATAAGACTGTAATATAGCAAGGAATAAATGTACACATGGCACCAAATATAATTTGAGATGTAAAGTAAAAAGTACCAAAAATGACAGGAATATCTCTTCTAGCCAGAGGTAAAAACAAGGTATGCTTCATGGAGAAGATAGGTAGGTTTTGAGTTCAGATGAGTTGGGAGACATGTACCTAGAACTGAGGGAAACGTTAAGAACTAAGACAAAGGAAAAAATGGTTTCATACAGGGCACATATCAAAATAGTAGGGCATCAGCCTAGGCTAGAATGTATAGGCTATAATGTCTACCACAATCAATCCGCTGCTTGAACAATGGGCAGAAGCAGGAACTCATCTTCAGTCCTAGGAAGACCTAGACCTAAGAGAACCAAGTCTTGCTTCTTTTCTTGCCTTGCTGAGCTTTGTGAATCATCAACTTCAAGTTCCTTCCATGTACCCAAAGTATAACCTAAAAATGATGACCAGCCAACCTCCAGCCAATGGAGATGAGGCAGGTGTGTGGATTTCCATCCACATTCCACACCAAAATCATGAGTCTAACCTTGCCCTAAACTGCTTCTAATCACTTGACCTCTCAGCAACCACATGACTGCCACCTTTAGTGTCCTCAGTAATGGACTTCATTCCTGACCTCAACCTATCAGCTAAATTCAAATTATTAGCCATTAAAGAGACAAAGTTCTTCACGGTACTATGGGGAAGGCTAAGTGTCAGTTGGTGACTAGTTCCAGAACCCAGACCTCCTGGCTGCCAGCAAATTACCCTTTCCAGTGTCCCACAGTGCATCTTAAACTCTAGCTCTCAGCAATGTTCAAATTGCTTTATTGACTTATAAGAGCCAAAGGTGTTAAGCTAATACCTCCTACTCCTACTTACACAACTCTTAGAGGTTACTTTCCACACTGTACTCTATGTGAATAGCACCCCTTAGAGCACAACTCCAGAATACTATGTGAATGGTGGTCAGGAATTACTGGCCAGTTGTATACCAGTCAGGTGTTTCAACAAGTATCCTGGATATCAAGATTTTATTAACATACTTTATTTGCAAAGTACTAAAGAAGGTTTAACAGCTTAGAATGATTACTGTGAATATTTAACATGACAATTAAAAGTAACTAGTATCAGATAAAGCCCCTTATTTTAAAATGTTAAATAGCTCAATAAATCTTTTTCTGATAAGCAAAGCAGTCTTACCACAGAACTTTCTAATGGAACCTGAAAAGTCTTAAGTCATTTTTCAAACAGCATGCTATAAGGGCAGTTTCTCCATGCATACTAATCTGATTACCATTTTTAAACAGTAAATATAATATAACCCTTAAAGAAGTACTGAACTTTCTATTTCAGCCGAAATAATGTGATTTTTTTAAATGTTCATGAAGTAGCACAGAAAAGAAATGGTTTAGTTACCTTAAACTTCCAAACTGCTGCATGAATGACCCTGTGTGATGGCCAAAATCAAAATTAAAAAAGAAAAAAGTTAACTCTCATTCTTTTAAAATTAACCTTTAATCAGATTTTTAAAATATTCCTATCATTTCCATTATATCATAATATTCAATTTATTTTCCCCTAAAACTTTAATCTCACCTCTCCCCCAAAAAACAAACTTTACAAAGCATTTTGTTGCTTCTAAATTAACTATAGAACCAACTAATTATTTTAGCACCTATGACACATGATTGCTAGGCATTTCGAGGAATACAAAGACGTTCAAAAGTCTCAAGTCTTTAAGTTTAGTTAGAGGGCAACTCAACAGAGATATAAGGAATGAAGGAAAATGCGTAACTGAAGTAGACTTCATCGACTCTGAAACATGAAAAAGGATTCAGAGGACCTGAGATGAGATTACACTATAAACAACAGTACAGGAATAGGGTAAATGAGCAAGCATTCATTCAAGTGTTCATATTAGTGCCAAACTAAATATTTACTGACTACCCACATTATGTTCCTGGCACACAGCTAGGTGTTCTTTCTTTTAATCCTTAAAACATATTGTGAGGACCTTCTCATGTTAGTATATTCTTACAAATAAGAACACAGTACCCAGAGGTTAAGGACCTTACCAAAGATTATATACATTTTAAATGGCAAAGCAGGAATTCAAACCAAATTCTCAATTTCAACTCTAATGTTCACCCCAATCTATTATTTTAGGTGAAGACTGGACTAGAATAAGTCAGGATGATGAAAAGATGTCAGTTATTAGCAGGAAGGGAAAGATCCCAATGTGGAGGGATACATAAGTTAGGGCTTCATGTAAGTGGTGATACTTGGGAACCATGAATGATATGGCCTTGAACAGAATGAAGCCAGTGTTTTCTAAAGACAAATTTTCATAGCCACAAGCAAGACAGATATGAGAGAAGTAATAGAGACACTTGCCATTAAGTGATTTAAAAAAAAGATATGATATGATATCATAATGGCTACGACCAAGGTGATAACAGGAGGGAATAGAAGAGGGCAGAATCTCTGAGGTAGTTACAACATAGAAAATATTGGCATTAAGTAAATAAGCAAAAGAACTGATAATTTGAAAGAAATAAAACTGTCAATCTGCAGATGGTGTAGACAATCCAATGGAATCTACAAAAAAGCTACTGAAATAAGTGAATTTAGCAAAGTTGCAGGATGTAAGATCAATACACAAAAATCTGTATTTTTGCATAGTTGCAATGAGCAATCAAAAGTTGAGATTAGTCTATGGCCACGCTACCCTGAACAAGCCCGATCCCATCTGATCTCTGAAGCTAAGCAGGGTAGGGCCTAGTTAGTACTTGGATGGGAGACTACCTAGGAAGACCAGGTGCTGTAGGTGTAAAAAATAAAAAAAATAAGAGGTTGTAAGCTGACATGGTCCTTACAATCTATAATGTCAACCGAGGGTTGCCTCGCCTAGGGAAAAAAAAAAAAAGTTGAGATTAAAAACAAAAGCAATTACAATTATATCAAAAACTGTAAAATATTTAAGAGAAATTTGACAAAGATGTGTAAGACCTATATTTCAAAACTTCAAAAATTGCTAAGAAAAATTAATAAAGACCTAAATAAGTGGAGATATATTATGTTCACATATGGGCAGGTTCAATATTGTTATAATGTCAATTCTCCTCTAAAAAAGATTCAATGTACTCCCAACCAAAATCCTAGCATGCCTCTTTTGTAGAAATTGAAAGGCTGATTCTAAAACTTTATTTGGAACTGCAAAAGATCGAGAGTAGCCTAAACAACTTTGAAAAAGAAGAGTACAGCTGGAGGACTAACACAACCTGATTTTAAGTCATGGTAAATCAAACTGTGTAGTACAGGCACATAAAGGTAAGACAAAAATATTTCTTAGATACAACAATAAAAGCACAGCCCAGCCATAAAAGAAAAAAATTGATAAACTGTACTTCAAATATA
Source organism: Pteropus medius (assembly GCF_902729225.1). NCBI lineage: Eukaryota > Metazoa > Chordata > Mammalia > Chiroptera > Pteropodidae > Pteropus > Pteropus medius. Next base: position 7,479,935 of record NW_024342471.1, on the reverse strand, counting down.
TGTTTAAGCTCCTACTCTTCAGAAAACACTATTAAGAAAATAAAAAGACAAGCTACAGATTGGGGGAAAATATTTTATAAAGGACTTATATCCAGAATATACAAAGAAAGAACTCTCAAAAATCAATGATAAGAAAATAACTCAATTTGTTTAAATGGGTTAAATATTTAATCAGAAATTTCATCAAAGAAGATATATGGATGGCAAATAAGCACTTGAAAATATTTTGGAAAAGTAGTCTGGCAATTTCTTACATAGCTTTATTACCATATGATCCAGCCATGCCATTCCTATGTATTTACAAAAGTAGTTTTATTTGTAATAGCCAACAGGTGAATAAACAAATGAGATATAGCCGTACAATGGAATACTACAATACAAAGCAATGAACTATTGATGCATATAACATCTTAAAATAATTATACTGAAAGAAGACAAAGCAAAGAAGGGAGGGAGGGAGGAAGGGAACATATTCAGTATGATTTGATTTATATAAAATATAAATACATAATACATGTAAAATTCTAGAAAATGAAAACTAACTTACAGTGACTAAAAAGCAGATCGGTGTTGGCTTGGAGATGGGGCTGGGGGAGAGGAAGAGGAAGGGATTACAAAAGGCCACAAGGAATTTATGGGAATGAATGCTATGCTCACTGTCTTGATTGTGGTGATGGTTTCCCAGGTATATCCATGTCAAAACTTATCAAACTGTACACTTTAAATATATAGTTTATCTATGTCCATGATACCTCAACTTCTTAAAAAGTGAAAGAACAAAACAAATTATATGCAAGGGGAAAATGTGATAAAGGTTTAAGAAGAGTCACAGGGCTTCAGGAAGCAGCACTGTTTGTTCAGGAGGGGGTGGGTAGATAGATCCCTAAGGATCCCAGGCAGTTTGAAACAGCTGGATATGAGAAGACAGTAAACCAAGCCAAACATCATCTGTAGGCAGTGAGAAACATGGGTCTGAAACACAAAAGGAATCATTCCTTGAGAAACAGCAGAAGACAAAGCACAAGGCAGAGGAAGGTGCTAGGTTAGCTCAGTACCCCATTATTCTACAACACACTATTTATGGTGCACTTCCTCTTGGCCTGTCAGCTTTTTAAAGTGCAAAAGTCTGCTCTCCTGGCTTCTTTCACTGATAAATACAACTGAAACAAGTGATGCAGACAGACGAAGCACACGTCCTCTCAGCCGTCCCCTCCAGATAATCAAACTTGGCCCAGCTTGTTTTGAAATAGTAATTCTCAAAAAATCTAACACACCTTGCAGGATTCATCTTGATAATAAGCATTCAAGGAGAAACAGTTTAGCAGAAAATATCTGAAACTGACTTATATTTCTAAATTGCTTAAAGGAGGAAAGCTCATTCAAAATATATCTTGTTATAAATGTAACAAAAAAATGTCACATTCTACATAAGTAGCTCAGCAAAAAGAGCTAATAGATTGCTTACATTGCTATCTGGATTGGAGATCCCAGTCCCTATCTCCTTGCCGAACCTACCTGCAGTAAAACACAATGCCACCTTCTCAATAAAGCCTTCCTAAGTCCCCTCTTTATTGTGCTCCCTTGATAGAATTACTTTTCTGCACTCATAACTATACTTGAACAGCACTTAGTTCCTTCCAGTATTAAAGGTTAAGTACTGTTCTACTCATTACAAAGCTTAAACAGTGTTCTGTACACACTAGGTGCTAAAACAGGGGAAAAAAGGAGTTTGAAAGCATTAGGCCAAAGGTGACAAGATCTAAAGAGGCCTAAAAACCAAACCCAAGGCTCACCAGAGTTCATTAAGTGTGGTAACTGCAGCCTACTGGGTCTGAGGGGATAGATACATGGGGGTTCACCACATTATTCTGTCAACTTTGTGTATGTTCAAAATTCTCCACAATAAATTGTTAAAAAATAATAGTAAAGGGTAGGTAAAGATATGATCAAACCCCTTTTGTTCTTACTTTCCTACCTTTGAACTTTTCTTTTCTTTTCCCTTTAAACTTGATCTTTGCCAGCCTCCCTGCTTTGTTGTCAACAGGTCCACTGGGTCATTAGCCATTTAACAAATGGTGGTTTGAAGGATAAAAGACAGACCCTTTGCACAGTCAGTGGAATTCCAAATGCTAGACTCGTGGCTCCACAATGTCTGATTCAGAAGAACTGCTGGGAGCTATTAGTTTAGCTCGCCCACCCAGGCATATGAAGACTCCTTCCTTTTACACCACTCCCATATGCCTCTCATTTATGCCTCCACAGTTTTGTGACTGTGTGCTTTCGTTTAGCACAGGAACAGCTCAGACTCAGTGTAACCACAGAAATTATTAGAAAGGTCCAAGGATAAGGAATCCAGAATGAAGCAGTTTCAAATGTGGAACTGCAACAGATCAAAAATTTTTAGTAGGGCAAAAATCCAATAAAAATGCATTTTCAAAATCCCCAGACACAAGATGAGGATATACAATAACAGTGTGTGAGATGTATTCTGGCCTAAATGAGAAAGAGCATTCACTGTCTTGTAAGTACGTTTTGTGCTTTCCCACCTCTGAGCCCTTGCTAACATTTTCCCCTATACCTGGAACTGTGGCCTATGTCATATCTGAATCTCTATTTTCAATAAAATTTATTTTAAGTATTACTTATTTCTTCTTTCTTGATACAAAGATACTAGGAGTAATCTTATGCCCATTTTCTTTTTTAATTTTTCTTAACTCACAAACAGGACTAAGGAAAGGAGAAAGAGATGGGAAAACCTCATGCAGTAATTAAACTAGAATTGAAATAAGAACAGAAGGTTATTTTTTTAAAAAAAAAAACATGTGATAGAAATGTCATAATGTGAAAATAACTGAGCTGTGGGCAGCATAAACTCTCAGTGAGGAAAGAAAAAGGTTCATACACTTCCTCAAACCAGCCAACTGGTGGCACCATTGGCCCCAGAACTTGGTATTGGATGCAACAGATTAATAAAACTCATTCTTGGGCAGATAGACTGATTCTCGCCCAAAAGAATGAACATGTTAAGGAAGGTTGCATATATTGTTATATACCCAACTCAGGCAAAACGGTGTAGATCATTGATCACACACTTAGATAATGGCAGGTACAGACACCTGCATAGCCCTGATTTCACACATAAAAAGGGGCAGAAATACAACTGATACTTGAGTCAAAGATTGATAATAAAGGCCTAATCTGTATCCTCTGATTCAAAGAAGAGGGAAAAGTAGCCAACCAAACAAATCAAGCCAATCAAAAAATCTGGATTTGAGTCATGATCTGCTCTTCTTTACATCACTTTGAAAGCTGTCCTTCAAGGCCTGGTTCAGATGACATTTTCCACATGTATACTTTACTGATCATCTCTTTTATTCCATTCCTATGTCCTCATCTTAACTTGTTTGTTACTTGAGTGCACAGGCCATACACCTCTGACAAGGTATCAAGTTTCTTAAGATCTGGAAAATTTGTCTTATGTAGAATTCCTATCTCCACCTTTTATGAAAAATGTGCCAAATACGTTTTTTTCTTTGGTTTTTGAAATTTGGACAAATCACAACATGCAGAACTCAGTATTTGTTTCTAGGAGACCAAGGAGAACACTTTTTAATAAGGTTCATAGATTTAGCAAACCTTATCAAATACACTGAGAGCTAGCTCAACATGGCTCCACGAGTCTTGTAAAAGCAGTCTACTGCCAATTGATCCTATAAAATTAGGAAATACCAGAATGATCACACACTTAGATAATGGGAGGTACAGACATCTGCTACAGACCATCATTTAAATGCATACCTGCGCTCACTTGAGTATATGTCTTTATGGCCCAACTCTTACCAGCATATTGAAATACAAGCCACATGAGTAAGATATGACACTAGAACTTTCCAGGCCTTCCAACCACAAAACAGCAGACTGGGATAAATTCCTCTCGAAGTGGTATTCAGAGAACAGTCCTCACGTGGAGATATAATTTAAGATATTTACTTCCTTTATTAATCAATTTGAAATTTTTATTCAGCCTTTCTGAAAAAAGGGAGGAGTACCCGCATAATCTATCAATATCCTGTAAGAAGCTAATTTGTAATTCTGAATTTGGGTTTTTGATAATTTAAAACTTTAGTTTTTCTATAAATTTACTCATCAAACAGATGTTTTGGTCTCGTTAAAAAGCTATCTTCTGGGCAAAGAAAAGAGATTTCTCCAAAGAATATATACAAATGAGGATAAGCACATGAAAAGATGCTCAACATTAATAGCTATTGGGGAAATGCAAATCAAAACCACGATGTGATATCATTTCCCACCCCCTAGATGGCTATAACTAAGAAGACAGATAATAACAAGTACTGGGGAGGATGTGGAAAAACTGGAACCCTCATAAACTGCTATTGGGGATGTAAAATGGTCAGCCACTCTTGCAAAGTGATCTAGCAGTTCCTCAAAAGGTTATACATAGAATTACCATATATATAACCCAGCAATTCCACTTCCAAGTATACACCCAAGAGAACTGAAGACATATGTCCATATAAAAACTTGTAGAGAAATGCTTATAGCAGTATTCATAATAGCCAGGAAGTTTAAACAAGTCAAATATGCATCAACTGATAAAATGTGTACTGCAGAATCTCATTATTCATAGTAGTTAAGTTCCATAAAGTTGCCACAAACACTGAATTAGCAAATACCAAACCATTGCTCCTAGGGAAAATACAGGATTAGGTTCCTTCGAGCCCCTAGTCACATTTTTATTAATGAATCAATACCTAGCCTTGTTTTCTGTGTTTCCATTTTAAAGACACCTTTATTTAAAGTATATTGTTGACTTATTAATAACAAATTTATTGCCAATAGCAATAAAACTCAAGTCTGAACTAAGTTTATTTAACGCATATCCTTAAGGCACATCACAGCCTTCTTATGCTTAGGAACAGAAGGAACTTCAGTGCCATTCTTAAAGACCATTCTAAACAGCAAAATCAACAACAAAAAAGCACAAAAATGTTAAAAATGTGGTACAACAGACCATAGAAAAGGACTTGTTTATGGCATGAGAGTTAAACAAGAAGGCAAAGCATCACCTTGTTCAACTTTAGCTGGGAATTTGAGTGTTGAGAGACTCGAATTCTCACTGCTCAGCTCATGTGCACATATGACCACCACATATTGATTTGGGGATTACGAATAAATTTTAGCAAGCAGGCAAATCTGCAAATACAGAATCTGTAAATAAGGAACATAGATTGTGTTTCATACAATGGATACAATCAGCAATAATAAAAAGGTATAAAGAGTTGATAATACATGCTACAATATGGCTAAACCTCAAGAACTAAGTGACAGAAGTCGGTCAAAAAAGGCCACATATTGTATTTTTCCCCAATTTAAAAAACATTGACAATTAATGTAAAAGAGCTTAAATATACTGCAATTCAAGCAATGTTTCTAACACTTTACATGAAATGTCCAGAACACACAAATTCAGTAAGGAGGTTATAGGCTGGGAAAGGGGAAGATGTGGATTGACTGTTAATGGGTATGGGGTTTATTTTGAGAAGGATGAAAATGTTCTGGTTTACAGTGTTGATGGCTGCACAACCTTGTATACATTGAATGTACACTTTATTTTTATTTATTTACTTATTTTTTTAGGCACGGCAACCCTCGGTTGACCTCACAGATTGCAAAGGACCTTGTCAGCTTACAATCCCTTATTATTATTATTATTTTTTAAATTTTTTTACACCTACAGCACCTGGTATTCCTAGGTGGTCTCCCATCTTAGTACTAACCAGGCCCAACCCTGCTTAGCTTCCGAGATCAGACGGGATCAGGCGTGTTCAGGGTGGCACGGCCGCAGACATAAATGCACACTTTAAAAGAAGGCAGTATATGAATTATATCTCAATAAAGCTGTTTACAAAAAAAATCCACATTTTATGATTTTTGCACAGCAGTCACGCATAACTTTCTTTTCAAATTAATACGCCCCCTAAAAAAAATTGTGCCTATTACCTGGGTGTAACTTAACCAGTTTGTTTCTAGCATAGTAAGGATAAAGGTAATCCTCCTCTAAGCACACACTTCCCTTCTATTAAGATCAATCCTATTTTTAAATTAATTTTATTAATTTATTGGGATGACATCAGTTAATAAGATTATATAGATTTCAAATGTATAATTCTATATTATCTGTATATTGCGCCGTGTTCACCACCCAAAGTTGTCTCCTTCTGTCACCATATAGATCGTTTGTTTTTTAAAGTATGGAATTGGACATTTGAACAGAAAAAAAAATCTTAAAAATAAATTTGCAACAAAATTCTTTTATTTAAAAATGAGAACATTTGCAGGTTTATAGCATGCCCATCTAGGCAAGCTCCAGAAGAAAAACCATGATGATGACAACAAAGGGAGAAAAATGTTACCTATCACCCAAGAACCCACAGTCTGAAAAATGAAAACCCCTTAGTTATTCCAAAGCCACACGCATCTAGATGGTTACATAAGCAACAGAGTGAGGAAATCTCAAGATTCTGGATTCCAGCAACCTTTTCAAGGATCTAAAAGTCACAATAACATGAAAAGGGTAACAAAAGAAAGAACTTCAAAAAGTCACCCAAAAGTCACCTAGTCAACCTAGGTTCCACATCTTTCTTTCCTACCCAATCAAGAATTCAACCCAAAGACTCATGGCAGGACAGTTTTTATTTTCTTAATAAAAGATCTTACTTGAGGTTTATTGGGAAACATTCCAATTTTTATTAAATGCCAACTATGTGCCAGGCACTGAGTTACACATAATCTTCTGAATCAAAAAATAGAAATATGTGCACATATTTTGGTGGCCTTAAAACTGAAGTCTGCTCGACCTGAAACAAGTGATAACTCTATAAAAAAAAAAGGGAAAAAAACTAAATAAATTAGCTTTTAAACCAAAAGATTCAGAAAAAGATCAACTCCATGTAAAAGCAGCAAATCTCTCTATAACTTCTCTCTCCCACCATTTTCCAATCTCTTGGCTTGCTTTATTTTTCTTCAAAGCATTTATCTCCAGCTGGGGTTTTAGTAGACATTTGTTTGCTGTCTCCTCACTCGACTGTGAGCTCCATGGGAGCAAGGAATTGGTTTTGATCACTGCTCTATCTCTAGTACCAAAAATCTACCTGGCACATAGGAGATACTCAATAAATATTTGTTGAATGAATAAATTATATTCATGAAAGAAGCCAAATACTCAGATGTTTTTCTCTGGCATCCCTGTAGAACAATCTTTACAGAACTTCACTTTAACCTTGCACATAAGAGGCAGAAAAAAGAGCCATACACTGTTTCCTTCACTTCGTTTAAAATTCTTAACAATCCATTTTGGTTCAAAGTCTCCTAAAGGCCAATGAAATGGATCCATCATGTATAGTGTCCTTGCTTAGAAAAAAGAAGCTATATATATAACCCATAATTTTCATAGTGGTTCCTATACTCTGCCTTCCTTGCTTAGAACTTCATTAGCTTCAAATTTAGTTATTGTGCTTTTGCTCAGGCTAATACAATTTACCTTTATCATCATTCTACTACTTGATTCTTTTAAGAACGTTGTAAATATTCAAAAATCTTAAAAATTTCCCTCAGCCAGGTAAAAATTTCATTTTTTAAAATGCTCTTGGGAAATTAGAATTAATCGTCTTAATTCATTATGAAGTCTATAGTTTAATCCAATACATTTCAAATTTTAATGTACATATGATTCACCTGAGGAAATCTTATTAAAATGCAAATTAAGTAGGTCTGGGCCAGAGCCTGAGATTCTGCATTTCAAACAAGCTCCCAGGTAACACTATTGTGGCTAGTCCCCAGAAAATACAATGTGTATCTATCTCCTTTCCTCATGGCTAAGGTAAATCTGATGCTGCCTGCCCCGCTTCCTGCCTAGTTCTAAAGGGAGTTAAGTATACAAACTAACCAACTTTTTGCAAAACCATCCTTAAAGGCTTATCAGTCCTCTATGCTTTCTCTTCATCAGGCACAGCTTCTTGAACCTTTCAACTGGAGTTTGTTTCTTAACCATATTTGGAGATCTTCTTTAAACCCTCTCAAATGCTGTCTACATGTATCTCTTAAGCTGAGGTATATAAATATATGAAGTTAAACTTGAAGTATGATAGGGCAAACTCTTAGCTCCTTCACACAGCCTGGTGGTAGAATGATTGTTGCTGAAACGACATTGCAACACAGGCTCATTTTTAGTTTGTAGTCCCAAATGAGCTAAAATCTTGGACATAGCTGGTTGTTCACTACATTAAATTGGCTCACTCACTTTGCTATTTCTTTATAAAATATCACTAGATTTCAACCACTTTTTCAGAATTAAAGTTACTTTTGAATTTTCACCCAATTATCCAAGGAAAATACTAAGGAAGTATTTTCTCAAGGTCTTAGTTTTCTTATCTGTGAAATAGGGATAAGGGTCATGAATACTCTCCTAGTCTCTCCTTCTAATAATCTATGAATTCTACAGTCCATATTTTCCTTCTATTTTTTGATACATTGATTGATTTATGACCTTCATTTTGCTATTTTGCCTTTTTCCTTACGTCCCAGTTCTCCGCAAAGAGCTTGCAATAAACTATACATACAAGGAACTCTCAGATAATATTATGAGCTAGAAATATCCTCAAGTAACTAAAAACAAAAACTAAAAAAAAAAAAAACCTTAAATTATCTTTCTCAGTGCCAATCCAATAAAAACACAAGCAGCAAAACACCTTTTTTGTTCACTTTTGTTGTTATTGTCCTGACCAGAGTCAACACCTGGGCACACGTAAAAGTTGTGCTTAGGTATATGTGACTAGAGAGAGCTATGGCTAAGAAAAAGCAATTGATTAGCTTTTCTCCTAAGTCTCATCAGCTGTGTTTTCCTGAAGACAAAGAATCTGTCCACCTGCTCCCACAGATGGTACAGCTGCAGTTAAAGTGAAACACCTGGTTGGTGCATAGCCAGTCGATGAAGTTTGTAAGAACAATGCCAGCTGTAGATTAGGCAAGCCCAAATCAGCATTTTCACCCTTTTTGTCCAGATTAAGACCAATGTCATTTTAAACTATACGATGCTAAAACATGACTTTCATCTCCAAAACACAAATACAACAATATTAGTTACAATAATGATGTCAAAGAATTGTTATAAAATGTAACAATCCTAGATTATAAATGATTGTCCTTAACCACTCCCAAAACTACTTCCTCCAACTAGACTTAAATGGTGTTTGTCAGGTTTAGATACTCTAAAGCAGTGTTCAGAACATTTATAGGAAGATATGGTAAAACAAGCTTATTATTCTTTAGCAGTCAGTGCTTCATATTAAGAATGGTAATGTCAATGCCAGTAAATGTGCTGAATGAATGGATAATGCTAACTAAATAAACAGCATGTGAAAAATGAGAATCTCTTCCTACTTTTATACTTTACAATTGAGAAATTTTTTATTCTCTGCATGGAACCTTAAATTATCCAACTTAACCTCTACTTAAATTCTCAGAGGGATTTTCCTCCCCATTAAGGAAGCCTCACTAATATCAGTAAACTAAAAATGGTTATTTCTTGAGCCAATAAACAAAAACATTCATAAGGTGATAAATTATTTTATGCCATAGCCCATAAGTTAGTTTGAATGATGAAAAGTTATACTTCTAAGGACATTTTAATGACTTATGGAGAAAATGTTATAAATGTTGGAAATTAAGGATGTCCCAGGAATACAGGACACTACAAATATGAGAGCTTGCTTACCAAGACAACATAGCATATCTGGTAAATATAATACAAACAAACAAATTAAAGATACATTCCTTGAGTGAAAAATAAAATCAAACATCAGTCCCTCCTCCTCCGTACCTCAGACAGCATTAACTAATCTCTCTCCCTAATACTTTCTCAGACACCTCCATTTATCACGGTGTCCCCATCAAAATAGTTTTTCCTCCCTGTAATTCTTCCTCCAACTAGACTTGGATAGTCTTTGTCAGGTTCTCAAAGTAGTCTTTAGGCCAACTATAATTACTTAGAAAGCTTGGTGAAATGCAGATTCCTGGGCCCTGCCTAACCCCACCCCCCAGAATTTAAATCCCTGGGAAGTAAAGTCCCAGAAGCTCCATTTAACAAGCTTCCCAGATAGGTGGGATGCACACCACCAAACCGTACATTGTATAGTTATTCCTCCCTCCTTAATCATTATTTTAATATCAGCCTACATTTACCCATTACTTGACATTAACTCACCTTCATTACTCTGGAATTCTGAAACCCATACAAATCCACTTCCTGTTTGGTCTGTCCTGTCTCCAGCAAAAGCCTACCTTTATTATCTCCCCAATATGACTACTTAGTCCACTGACTGGCCCAGAGCAGGACTTGTGCAAAGGCTGAACTTATGCAACACAGCAGTTCAATTTCTTTTTCCTTCTGAAAATATTAACAGCATGTCAATTTGATTAGTGCATCATTAAAAGTGAGATATTAAAAGCAAAACGAGAGCTCTTCTAGTTGCTAGATGGGATGCTGCCCAATTCATGAATCACTTAATAAAGCCAATTAGATCTTTGAAACAAACAAACAAAAAAAGCAAAAAGCATTATTTGTTGCATGCATTAGTTTACAACCGTGGAAATAATCACCTAAATATCTGGAGAGTTTGATCCACCAGAAGCTTTTCTCCTATGTCATCAATAACAGAAAGGACCTATTTTCATTTCCAGGACAGTTCTATCTAGTTACAGTTCATTAATTCCTTTCACTACTATAAGACAGATGGAGAAACATCATCTCCTACAACCCTAGGTAATAGGTATATCTGCAAGAGCCAATTGCTCCAAAATGGACAACCATGCACTCTCTAAGAAAGGGATAAGGACTTGAATGGTGTTTGGCAGCTTCACGAAGCAGTCAATCATATATGTGCCACTTTTATAGAACATTTGGAAAGTTCTCTGAAATGAAAGGTGTGATCATTTTAAGGCATCTAACTACTAACATTGAACAAATCAATACTAAGTGTTGCTGTCGTTCATAAAATCTATTCCAAGGTACTTAAAACAGAAGAGATAAAAATCTTTGCTCTTGTTTAAACCAAAGATCTGACAACAGTTTTATAGATTTCCCATCTGACTGAAAATTATAAAGACTGCAAAAAATTATGTACGGTATGATTCAGTTTATGGAAAACACTACACATTTGTATATTATAGATATGTAAGGGTATCCAAAAAAGTCTGGAAATAAATTCAAAACTTCCAGTGAGGAGGTAAAAAGGAATTTTTTACTCTATTTGCTGCAACTTTTTATAAAAATTGTCTTGTACTGCTTTTGTAAAAAATATTTTTCAAAAATTATAGTGTCAAAACAGAATACTATATAATAAATTACCATTCATTCAGCATAGCTAAGAAATGGAACACAGTAGTTAAGAGAGTTAGTATATATAATGCTGTGGAGTTAGGACTTGGGTTCAGGTCTTGTCTCTATTACCTAACCAGAGAGACATGCCCTTGAGTATGAGTTAATTCCACCACCCATGCAGCTCATTTACTCAATTATAAAGTGGAAATGGTAATAGTACTCAATTCACAGGCTGTTGTGAGCAGTGAATAAAATAACCTTTGTGAAATCCCTATGTAAACTATTATTTTTCAAATTACATATTACAAATATGCTTTAAAATATAATGCACAACACAATATGGTTAAAGCTTTCTTTGGATAATTCACAATGTACTTTATAGTCAGATAGAGCTTCCTAAGGTCATTACAGCAATGATCGTTTTACACAGAATAACAGAAACTATATTAGAATAGATTAAATCTATACAGAGCCTAATAAATTTCAGTCACAAATCTTTCAAAGTACCCAGGAACTTTCTTGATAAATAAATTCCTGATATTTTACTTCCTTGTCAAATAGCTCCTGTAAAAATAGAAAAAGTCTGCACTATGTAAATTCTAAATAAGCTTTACAAGTGTTCAAATGAAGAGAATTTATCTGTTTTCTCTATATCACACACTGAAGGCCATGTGAGGTCCAACCTCTATTTTCATTCGCCATGTAATTTATATATCCTACTGCCTACTCAACTATCTCTAGTTGGACATTTAATAGGTATCTCATAGGCAACATGTCCCATATCAAATTCTTGTTCCCTAACCCAGCCCAAATCTAGACAGGGGTCCTATCCTCCCCATTCTTTCTCAAATCAGTAAATTAACAACGTAAGCCAATAATCTTGGAGTCATCCTTGACACACAAACCACCCCCAATCCCCCATATCCAATCCACTTGGGCACATCCGATCTGCTCTACCTTCAAAATATCCTCAATCCATCTATTTCTCCTTATCTCCACCATTAACATTCTGATCCAAACCACCAAACTCTCTCTCTTGGCCTATAGCAATAATTTCTTAATTTACATTCCTGCTTCCACCTTTGTCCCATTAGAGTGTTTTCTCCAGGAGCAGAGTGATCTCTTTAAAAGGTAAAGGAGATACTATCACTCCTCTGCTCAAAACCCTCCAATAGCTTCCCATCTCATTTAAAAATCTAAAATCCTTTCCTTGACTCTTAAAGTCCTACATGTTCTGGCCCGTTTACCTCCTGGAGATACACTTCTACTACTATCACCTTTACTCAATGTGCTCCAGTCATAGCCACCTTACTATTTTGTGAAAACATCAAACAAGCATGCTTCCACCTCAGGGCTTTGACCTGTGCTATTCCCTTTGCCTGGACTGCTCCTCTCCCAGATATCTATGACTAGCTTACTTCCATCAGATCTTTGCTCAGATGTCACTTGATCAGAAGTACTTCTTAAATACTGCTATCTAATACTCCCCTCACCCTCCACTCTCTATCCAACATACCTTAATACCTTATCACCATCTGAACATATTAAATATATGTAAAAAATATTTTTAATCACATTAAATTTCAAGACCTATTATTGTTCTGTTTACTGTATATCTTATACAGAGTAAAGGCTCAGCAATATATTAAAAGACTGGTGAGAATGTAGAATAACTGGAATTCTCATAGACTGCTATGCAGGTATAAACTGGTACAACTCTGGAAAACTTTTTGGCAGTATCTACTAAAGCTGAACGTATACACACTCGATGGCGATGACCCTCCAATTCCACTCCTAGGTATATACCCAAAGACAAAGAAGAATGTTCTTTGCAGTATTACTCCTAAAGCTAAAAAATAGAAACAATCAAAACATCCATAATAGAAAAGATAAAATGTGGTATATTTTTATAGCAGAATTCTATATATAGCATCAGAATGCTATATATATACAAGCACAAGTGTCATTGTCCAGCAAAGCCAGATACAAAAGAATACACAGTATATGACTCTATTTATATAATGTTCTTTTTTTTTTCTTAAAGGAAAAACTAATGCATGGTTATAGAGGTCATGACATTGGTTACCCTGGAAGAGAGAGAGTGATATTAAACGGCAGGTGAGAGGTAGGCTTCTGAAGTAGTTGCTGTTAATGTTCTATTTCTTGATTTGGATAGCAGTTACACAAAAGTACAATCACTTTGTGATAACTCACTGAGCTGTACATTTATGATTTATGCATTTCTGTTTAATAAAAAGTTTACACAGAGGAAAAAATTACAGGGAAAAAGAAAAATTGTCAAGCTATCTTCCAGACAGCTATTACAGATAATATTTTCATTTATCTTTTAAACATCCTTCTATTATTAGCCATAAGCAAAAGTTATTTCACTTAAAATACAACTCAAAATTTGACGAGCTTCTAACACTAACACACACACACACACTCTTCAAGATTAAATGACTGGCTAAAGCCACATCTTTTAGCCACCTAATAAAATGGAATCCAAGTGTTGAGAAAACCAAACCCAAAGTATCCTTTCTCACTATGCCATACTGTCTCTACCTAGATACAAGAACCTATTTTCAATAAGAAAAATTTTCTCATCTGTTACTGACAGATCTTTCCTCAAAGGTTTCTTGTTTTAAATGTCATCATTCCGGGTAAATTTAATAAAACCAGAAGCCTGTTTTCCCCTTTAATCTGTGGGATTGATATGAGCCTGTCATGTTCTAATATTTAATTGTCATGGACTGTCTGCCTGTTTTCCCTATAAGGGTTCACATGTAAACAGAATTGATTTTACAAATGAATAAACATACAGAGACACTTTCCTTAAAACAATTTTGTGCTCCACACATGGCTAAACCATCACACAATAAATTAACTCTTCAGCAGCCTCCAAGCTAAAAAGCTAGAGTCAAACCAATTAAGCCCTAATGGGATCCCAATTTCCTATTTCTGATAGCAGAAGTTTAAATAAACCCCTCTTGACTTATAAATCCTTATCAACCATCCAGACGATTCTGTCACACATAGTTCCAAATCTGCATTTATAAATATGTGCTACAATCAAAAAAGCTTTGATTACTGCACATTACAGCTTTCACTGTCATAACCAACATGTGCTTTTAAAAACTGGGGAATTTCAATTGCTTTAAAAATGAAAATTAAAAAAATTAAAGTTAAAATGATAGCCTTAATTAGAAAAAGATGACTGATTAAATTTGATCCAATTATTGTCTCCAACTTTACACATCTTAATAATCTGCATAGTTATCTTATTTACCTGCAGCCACAAAAATAAACGAACAAAAAATTGTTAAAGGTTGTCAGATACTATGTGTACTACAGTACAATCTGTTTTGAGGATTTTATCAGGTTTCCCTCAGGATTTATTGCCTTTTAATTATGGAACCAGACTGTGGAATGAGAAGGATCTCAGAGATCCTTCATCTTTGGATTTTTCTATATCTAGAGCATTCCTTCACCTCAACAAAATTCTGCATGCCAAAATGTGCACATAATAGGTGCTCGAAGTGAGTCATAGGGGAAGCAAGAACAGAGTATCTAATCACTGCCTATGTTTTTGTGTTGATAAAAAAGCAGTTCCATGAAAATGAGAAGGAAACTCACTTCCTATTAACACAGGCACAAAGCTTATAACACAAGAGACTGAAACAAAATATAATCTACAATAACTGAAAATAAGATAAGGCCAGAATTCATCAGGAAAAGGTGATCAGCAAGTTGACAATATGAGTTAGCTATGTTCACTGCCAAAAGACACAACTAGAAGTCAGTAGTCTTTATGGGATAGCAAAATTCCATCTCAACACTTCCTTCATGCTAGAAAATAGATAAAGGAATGTAATCCTACCAGCATCACTGGATATAAGGTGAGAGCAGAGGGGAAAGGACAGAAATTGGTTCAAACCGTGGCTTCTAACGGGGAAGGCATGACAGAAAATCACCTAAGAGGCTATTTCAAAAAACATACCAGACATCCTCCCTCAGAATATACAATGTGTGTCATATTGATATTCTAATGAATCCCTGAGGTAATTCTGATCACACACTCCCAATCCACCTACCCTGATTCTCGCCCAGAGGAAAACCAGTTTTCCAGTTGTCTAGAACCAGAGGCTTAAAACAATACAAAGCTTACTCAGAGACTGTATAGTTAGGGGAGCTGTTTAATCAAACAATCAGCTAAATTACTGTACATTTTACTTCCTACTCTTCAAAACTTGGAGTAAAAAAAATTGTGAGAAAAGTTTAAGAATAGCTATAGAATGTTTGAAATTTTGAGTTATATTCTACTTCCTTGATTCTTTCTGAGTTAATCCACTCACTAAAACACTGGGAGTCCTAGTGAATGGATTAAACCTCAGTACTTCGTGCTAATGGCAATCCATTAGCAGTACTATATTCAATACAAACTTCTACACAAGACAATTCTCCCAACCAGGCTTTGTATAGCTGATAATACAGTTAAGTTTACAGTATCAGGCAAAATGTCACCACTGGTGTCAATATAACACGTGACTTCTCAATGCATCTAACCTAAGGACAAATTCTTTAGCCTAACAGGCAGTTTCCCACAGCTCTACCTCAACTTGCCTTTATGGTAGTGGCCCCTTAACTGAAGGGAATAACTTCCAAGAACGAAGGATAGTACCAAACCCTATATATACTACACTTTTCCTATACCTACATACCTATGATAAAAGTTTAACTTATAAACTAGGCA
The DNA here is from genome assembly GCF_902729225.1 of Pteropus medius. Lineage (NCBI taxonomy): Eukaryota > Metazoa > Chordata > Mammalia > Chiroptera > Pteropodidae > Pteropus > Pteropus medius. The sequence goes on along the minus strand of NW_024342471.1, from coordinate 7,463,784 downwards.
TAGTAAGAGATTAACAACAATAATAAAATAGAATAATTATAACTATACTGTAATAAGTTATATGAATATGGTCTCTCTCTTTTAAAGTATCTCATTGTACTGTCCTCATCCTTCTTGAGATGATACAATACAAATGAGATGAACTGAGGTAAATGACGTAGGCATTGTGGTGTAAGCTAGGCTACTATAAAGGTTACCTGAACACAAGCACTGTGACACCTCAACAGTTGATCAGACAACTGAAAGGGCTGCTAAGGGACCTAAGGGCAAGGAGTGCATACAGCATGGATATGCTGGACAAAGCATAATTTATGTCCCAGTGGAACAGAAAGGGACAGAATAAGATTTCACACTACTCAGAACAGCACACAATTTAAACCTTAAGAACTGTTTATTTCTGGAATTTTCCATTTAACGTATTTGGACAACAGCTGACTAACTGCAGGTAATGGAAACCACAAAAAACAAAACCATGGATAAAAGGGGACTACTGATTCCTGATTTTGCTCAAGAAGTATATCCTGCAACTTTCAGCCTGGACGCCTTTGCTTATTCAAAGAGTCAGCAAGTAAGGCCATCCCCGACCCCATCCCATCCCATCTCACCCCCAACTCCCTCCGAGTGCAAACCCAGCCCATGATCTGTTCCAACAAGCCTTGTGAGCTAACAAATTTTACATTGTTAAAGGCAAAAAAAAAAAAAAAAAAAAAAAGGAGGATACAGGACAGAGACCACATGTGTCCCACAAAGCTTAAAATATATATTTACTCTTTATAAAAAAAGTTTGCCTACTCCTGGCTATCCTATTCTCAGGACTGGAATGATTTCCTTTATCTCATTTCTCCATATCTATCAATACACAATCTATTATCCATCAAAGTGCAACTGACTATTCCTTCAAGCCTTTCGTGTTACCTTCAATGAGATATGCACCCTCTCTTTTAAATTTATCTTCTCTATGTCCCTTAGCACACTGTATCCCTTCTAGTCACAAGGGATAGTTTCCAAACCCAAAATTGAGATACATGGTCTGAAAACATGACTACTACATTAATTTATTTTACTTCTTCCTGTCTTGCCCCTTCAAATCCATCTTCAAAGGGCTACCAAGTGCTCTTTCTAGAATACAATCTCAACTTTCACTCCCTCATCCTTTCTTTTGCTCTCCATTAGCTAAAGAAAAAAATCCAGCATAAAAACCTGGCCCTTGCCTGCTTCTCTAGTATCAGCTGCTGCCATTCTTTACCTTGTACTTTATACTCTAATAACATCACTACTCTTAGTCCCCTGAAACTCTGGTCCAGTCATCTTCTATTTGGGTCACATATTTACTTTGCTGGCAGCACAAAAACTGATATACCATCTCCAGAGAGTTATTTGGTAAAATCTATCAAAACTACACAAATTATAAACTCCTTGCCCTGGCATTTTATTTCAAGGTATTCTACAGATTTATGAAGTGCCATTCTTTACAAAGTTATGCAACACTGTTTGAACCAGCAAAAAAAAAAATGGTGTGAAAATGTCCATCAACAGTGGAATGTAAAAAAATTATGCAATCATACAATGAAATACAATACAAAAATTAGTAAGTTCTTTTATGTATGATACTATATGACCTACAGGAATATATCTAAAAGGACACACAAGGTCTACGGCCATGCCACCCTGAATGCACTCAATCTCATCTGATCTCAGAAGCTAAGCAGGGTTGGGCCTGGTTAGTACTTGGATGCGAGACCACCTAGGAATACCAGGTGCTGTAGGTGTTAAATAAACAAACAAACAAATAAATAAATAAAATAAAAATGAAAGGACACACAAGAAACTGGTAACGCTAGTTGCCTCCAAGGAAGGAAGAGTACCTAGAGCACAGAAATGAGGGAGCTTGTTCACTAAATAACACTTTTATGTTTAATTGTTGAACACGATGCCAGTCCAAAAATTAATTTTTAAAAAAACTGTTGGAATGAAAAACAGATTTGGTTCAAGACAGGCATCATTTTCTCTAAGAAGCCTTTTGTGAAACTCAGCCACACATGCATGCACGCACACATTAGATCAGATGCCTATCCTTAGTGCTTCTTACTGTGCTATTATCACTGCTTACCATCCGTCTGGCACTGAAACTCGATCTGTCTCCACTACTGGACTGCATCTAAACTTCTCCAGGGCCTTAGAACTCTATTTCCCCCAGCATCTGATACTAGGTGTTCAAAAAAATGTTTGTAAAAGCAAATGAGTATTTAAAATCAAGAATATCTTTAAAAATCAATGGTTTTTAGTCACTGTAACAGTTTTTCTTTATAGTCCATCTCCTAGTATAATTAGCTATTTGTTTTTCCAGTAGAATACAAATATTAGGCCCCTCAAATAAATAATTTATTGAATTCAACTACCAGAGTAAAGAGAACCAAGGGACTAAAGTGGCAAGTGAATTAAAATAAAAAAATACACAAAAAAGGGGGACATTCACATAAAGATCAAAAATTCATTTTAGGATTTTTGAATCACTATTAAATATCTACGGATTTTTGGGGGGAAACTCTCATTTGCTACGTCATGCCTCAGAGTCCAACAGCCACCAAATCGGCATATATTAGAGCACCAAAGAAATCTCTCAGCAAGCCAAATGTTCACAGCTGTGGCTTGGTGCTCACTGGCTCTGAGGTATGGTTGGCATCCCATCTCCTTTCTGAGAAATTCTCTACCTCCACTGATTGAACCAGAATCTTTGCTTTACTATTTCTCAATATAACTCACCCCAACAGCATCAGTCACAAGGTAAAAAGGATGGATCATCACTGTCCAAACTTAAAACCCAGTTGTCAAGGTTTTCATTAAAGAGCAACTGACAAAGTGTTAGGACACAGAAAGAAAAACAAGCTGGAAGATCTTTGAGCAAAGAGACTGAATCTCATCCAACTTAAGAGCCGCAGGGCACATAACACAGTTCCTTCAACTAACAGCACCACAGTAGTTGTTAAATGAACAAAAGGGGATTTTTACTTTATCTGTACTGTTTAAAATTTTTAAATATATTCATGGATTACTTGTGTAAAACAAAGTAAATATATAAAAAGGGGGTCACTGTGTCTGTGTGTACTATAGTAATAGACCACTTTGTTGTTCAGCTCCCATATTAAATTGCTACTCCCCTATTTCTACACAATCATTTTTTTCCTGCAGACTTGTTCCAATAAACAACCATGGAAACAACTGAAAATGGAGATTATTACAAAATCACTCATATAATAACAAAGAGTGTTCAAAACATGCTTTACAATTCTTCAACTGATTTTTTTGTGTGCATGCCAGAAAGTTAAGGAAGTGGTTCAAGAATGTTAGGAACTTGTTGAAAGGACACAAGAACTAGCTTGAAGGGGTTCCCACTGGCTAAATCTGGGACAATGTGAACATCACCATAAATAATGGTAGTAACAGATTATAACCTACTGAATAAGAATCCATATTAATACATATAAAAAAGTAAAGGTAAGAATTAAAAGAATTAAAGGTAAGAAAAATTCTGCAGTAGAATGTTAACAAGTAAGTGAAGAACTGACAGAAATAGAAAATCACAGTACAACTATCATAATAATAATTGACTCAGGCAAACATTAACATGTGCTAAAACTAGTGGATAAAAGTTGGAAGAAAACAACATATTTACATGGACTTGGTTTCTCCTCACAAGATTCTTACTAATTCGAAAGGAGTAGGGGTGGGGGACACTATAGTGAAGAAACTTGGCAGACATCCCTTAAACAAATGATGAAAATTAACATCACAATACTGGACAAATGGACATCATGTACCTGATATGAGGCACCAAGAAACACACATTACTTTGTGATTTTATGCCAAAATGCATGTGAATCCATTCATAAAAAAGACAAATTCAAACTGAGGGACATTCTACAACAATAAATGGCCTACACCATTCAAAAAAGTCAAGGTAATGAAAGACAAACTAAAAGGATTCTTCCAAAAAGACAAACTGAAGGAGACTGGAAACCAGATAAGTAAATATACATGACCCTGGACTGGCTCCTAGACTAGAAAAGAAACTGTTTTTCCTATAAAAAAATATTATTGGAACAAATAGCTAAATTTGAATAAGGTCTGTATATTAGATAATAATATTGTATCATGGCTGTATCTCTTGATTTGGTAAGTATATTGTAGATACATAAGAGAATGTCCTAATTTAGTGGAAATATACATTAAGTTATTTAAAGAGGTAGCACATCTGTAACTTACTCTAAAATAGTTCAGAAAAATAATATACCTATATAAAGAGAAAAGGAATATATAAAATATAGTAAAAATGTTGACATTTGAGGAATCAAGGTGAATGGCATACAGGAATCTTAATACAACTCTTGCAACTTTTGTAAGTTTGAAATTATGTCAAAATACAAAGTTAAGAAAAAATGAATACAAAGTGTTATTTATAAGCAGCTCACCATCCTTGAAAATGTTTGTGTTTTTCCAAAGTAATTTATAGTATCTTGTAATATATTTATTTAAGAAAAGGTAAGAGTATTGTTTAAACCACTTGGCCAGACAAACCCACCAAGGGAAAATTAAGGAGGAGTTTATGAAAACAGACTGCTAGGTTCTAAGCAGCTCTAGGGGGAGAGAGAAGGAATGCCAAAGGAACTAAGACCATCATCAGCTCTTATACTTCTTTCTCTCTCACCACTCAAAATTTTGCTCTCCTAAATCACCTCTACCTTTAATCTCTGGGCTTTCTGCCCACCTCCCTCCTCCCCACAAGGTTGGCTCCACTTCTCTAGAGGGAAACAAAATGAAAGACATAATCACTTTCTCAATATTAAGGACAAAAAAACTTCACTATTTTTGGTGGAGGAAAATGTCAGTATTTTAGCTTTTATTAAGGGTAAAGGGATAGTAAACTAGCTAAAAACTACGTGAATTAGAGGAAACTGTGAGTATGATTAGTGTAGCTCTAGGAATATAAGGTAAAAATGAATAAATCTGTGCTGTTTGAATGTCTGTTTCATGTGGCTTCGAAAAATTAAAAGCAAGCAGGACCTCTGTATGGAGATAGCTAAGTTAACAAAGAAATAAGGGAAACATTTGTAAGAGAAGAAAAGGTCAGAGTAGAGTGTCAAGGGAGCTGTGCTATGCCTGGTATTAACATTTCACTTGAACTGCTGGAGAGGTCAGATTACATATTTGTCGCCATCAGCTAATTTAATTGAAAGGTCTAGCCAACTCCAAAGCTATAAATTCAGACAGAAGGATACCTAGGTCTGGGTTATTCTATTTTGATCTCTGCATTTAATTAAAGCAATGCAAAAAAGAGGAGTAGAATCAAATCTTAAAGAGCCACAAATTAAAGATTCATTGCATAGGCCATATACTATATTTGATGATCTATATCTGACATCTCACAAGACCAAGCAAAATTAGCATGGACATTTCTTGGGCTTTTGGGGTATTCATTACAACCATCTGTTTCACTGCTAAGATCAGTAAACACATAGGATGCATTGGTAAAGGCTCTGAGAGTTTCTGCCTTTTTTTTTTTTCTAATTCATCTCTAAGGCCAATGCAGGAGATTCTTGAACAAGTCCAAGACCTAGTAAAGCGGTCTTTAAATCATATTCCAATTCCTACAACATTTTAAAACAAATGTCAGGGAAAGAAAGTGGTTGAAGAAAGATGGGAAATCAAGTACCTTCAGAGAGCTCTGGGATCCTACGAAATACACGTCTAAAAACCTCTAGTCTAGTTAGTAAAAAGGAGCCACGTGATAGAGTAAAAAATAGTGGGTTTTGGACTCAGATCTTAATGTATAATGAATGAACTCAACACCAAGATTGAACTAAGTTTGAATAGCGCATCTGCTACTGATTAACTGTGTGACCTTGGGCAATTTATTTAACTACTCTGAGCCTTATTTCCTCATCTGTAAAAGAGATACTAACTCCCTCCCAAGGTTCTAAAAATTAGGAGAGGACATATGTAAAAAGCGCCCAGCAGAAAATCTAGCAAAGACTCTTTTTTAAAAAGAATTCAACTGAACTTAAAAGTTAGATTCAGCTGATATATCCAAAATGGATTCATTTCACAAGTTTAATTTATGGTGCCCCAGCCCCTATAATTTCAGATAGCCTCAAGGCCTTCAATGGGCCAGAGACAGAAACCAGAGACAGAGGCAAAAGGCTACTTAACCAGCCATAATAAAACCCAGAGACAGGGTCTGTCACATGTACATACATTAGCTCATATTGCACATGGGGCTGGTCAGTACAGATTTAGTGAGACTCCCCCGCCCCCGCCGCCTTCTTAGTATCCTTACCAAAGTTACAATAACCAGAGGGAAGAATCTCCCTCATTAGCCTTCAAACTTTCAGGGATCTGAAGTAAATCTTTACACTGAATAATCACTTTCTATAATATAAGGTTCAAAACAATACTCTAATACTAAGAAATGAAGATAAAACTGGCAAGTGAGAAATCTTTCTTCTCCACCTTTTTCTTATTTTTTTCCTAAGCCTGGAATAGGTATGAGCTTAGTGAATTAACTCATCTTGACCCTACTGCTGCATTCATCCACTGTACACTGTCATTAAATGATCCTTCCCACCTAAAAATAGTTATTAAATTCAAATAACTGATCATAAAGCCTAGATCTGCATACCCCACACAATAGGCTTAATACTCAAGAACAAGCTTAAAGTCAGTCTCTGCTTATATCTAGAATCCATCTGTATGGAGGCAAGCCATTGGGTTCCAAACCAGCATAAATGTATTCAAAAGTCAAAGATGAAGACAAAAATCATTAATGTCCAAAACATAACTCAATTTAGTAAGTCCCAACCCTCAAAATAAGCAAAGTCAACAACCTTCCAGAGAACCTCAAAGAATAACTTGTTCCTAATAGGAAAATTTATGCCCAATTCTACACAAAGACTCACTGAAATGTCAATTTTAAATTAATATGTAGATAACAGTTGATTAAATAATTAAGGTTTTATAGCAATAGTACTCTTGTAGCATTCGGCTCATTTCCCTCAACTCTGCCATAGGGTAGAGGTGGGGGTGTATAAAATATGAGACAACGAAAGTTCTGAACATCCTTCCCCCCATAAATAATCAGCCAGGAAAACTTCGGCAGTGCAGTGATGTTTAGATATCTATAAACATTGTTTTCCCCCATCTTATAAACGCTGTATTTTGATAACTTAAATAACTTTTCAAAATGTAGGAAAATTCACAGTGACAGAGTGTAGGAACGAGGGTTCGATTTTCCCATTTGCTGATGGAGAAACACATTTTTAAAAAGTTACCTTAATGGTAAGAGCTCAGGCTCTGTAGTCAGAAAGATCTAGATATTAACCTAGCCATGGTTATTTATTAGCTCTATGACATCTGAGTAAATTTCTTAATTTGTAAAATAAGTATACCTAAAAGAGTGGAGGATCAAAAGGCATAAGGTGAGTATAATGCTTGGCATGGTGTCTGGCCCAAAATAAACATTTAATATTAGTCATTGTTATTACTAGGTTAAGAATAACCTACATTTATAGATTAAATAAACAACTGAGTCTCAGAAATTGAACAACTTCCCAGTAGAACTGGGCCTCAAAACCAAAGCTGGCCTCCAAATTCTGCTTTTTCCATTATGTCAAACAATTTGCCTCATGTATACGTCTGCCTTTTCAAACAGGCTAACTGCACTCTAACCTGTCTTGATTGTTTAGTCACAGATTATGATGCTTTTAATCTTACTCCATTGTTTTTCTTGCCCAATAGTACAGGGAGAAAATGACTACATCAATGCAGCATAGTAGGGAAGAAACACAGGAAAAGATGGACCCTGTCTCTCATTGTTAGTATGCCTACTTGGGGTAGACCCTCTCCTCTCCATCTGATTTGTTGCTTTTAAATCTGCTATGAGCTGGGCTCTGGCAAATATCTTTGAAGTATAAGCAAACTTTGATTGAAAGTTTGAAAAGTTATCCTATTAAGAAGGTATCTAAGTTTCACATCAGTCATGGTCCCAGCAGGAAAGATAGCATACTCTACTCCAGTAAGGATAATTCATGGAGGGTGTAATAAGGGAACTATAAAGAAAAGTGTAGGCAGGGTTTATGATCATCACAAAGGGTAGTTATAGTACCCTGGGACTACTGAGAGCACCTCTAAGCCAGAGGAACAAAGGAAAACAAAACTGTCCATACCTAGAAGGAGTGAGTCATGGAGAAAGAATCATCTTTAGAGAAATAGCAATCTTCAACCAAGGGACATAGCCAGCCAGAGGAAACACTCATAAGAAGGAAGCACGGTGATTAAATTCCATAACCTCAGAGGGGAAGGAAGCCCATTGATGTAGTCTGCATAAGTAGGTCAAACCTCCCGGGGCAGAGAACAAGGTGGGAACAAGAGGAGAGTGGATCTAGAGAAAATGGAAGGCACCTAATTCAATCTCAGAGAAGTCTGATGCACTTTCATATGCCTATTCTAATGGCTAAGTGTTACTGAATGTTACAATTCTAATTCTCACTCCTCTTGAATAGTAATGCACAGGGCCTACCTACCATAAAGTTATTTGTAGGCAAGCTTTTCACTAGTAAGTATGGTCATCTGCCATTCCACTTGTAATTGTTCAGAATTCTTTGAGGTTCCAATGACTTATATATCTTTCCCCATGCTTACGAATTTTCCACTTATCTTGCTAGGCAAATAAAATCACAAAAAAGCAGATACTATCTTAACCCTCAATGAACTTATATTTAGGGGTTCACATTCTTAGATGTCTAAGAAAGCAGAATGAGGTAAGTGCCACCAGAAAGGAAAGACCTGTTGTGTTGTGAAAAGTTCTAGAACAGGCTTCCTTGCCACTTGGCCCCTGCCAAGCTCAACTCCAGCCAGAACTCACTGTTATCCTATTAACAAGGTATACAAGCTTCAATCACTTTCCTGGCAGGTCCAGATATGGAGATCTACTCACCAAGATCTCAACGGCCTCTAAATTTCCACTGTACCCTCAGCTAATAAGGTCTGTTCCTTCTTCTGGAAAAGGCCCCTTTCTGAGAGCTGGTTCAAATGTCACCTCCTTACCTGAATCTTACTGGATCCTCAAAGAACATTTAGTTATTCCTCTTGTGCATTCCCAAAGGCCTTTGCTTCAAAGACTTAAAGGACTTTATCATTATCCATGTACTTGTGTAAAGCCCCCACTAGACTGTGAGACCTTACATCGGCTTTGTATCCTCAGCCACTAACAGCACCCGACAGGGTGTGTCAAGCATAGTAGTACTTTATGTGTATTAGCATACACTTATATATATTATCAATCATCACGATAAAACTGCAAATGATGTAGAAATTATCTCGATTTTACAGATGAGGGAAATAAAGTGTACAGAACAGTTAAGTAATGTGTCCAAAGTCTCAAAGCTAGTAAGGACTGGACCCCAAAGTTTCAACCTAGGCCCGACTCCAGAATTGAATTTCAACAGGCCTACTGGGTTAAAGAGGTTTCACTACATGATGGTCTCCACCCCAGAGGGCAGTTATTAATTATCCACGCACTTGGGTATGGAAAGACAACCTTGGAACTTCTATTTGTTTTAGCTCATCCTTTTGTTATACGTCTATTTTTGCATGTTATAAAACGCACATAAAACAAAGTACATGTCAACTATGTAACTGTAATTTAAAACAAACATTCACATAGTATGTGTGCACACTCAATTCTATTTTCTGATAAAAAGAACACTGAAAACATTTGAGGCCACTGCTCTAGACTTCCCCTTGCTCTAGACTTCCCCCAGGCACTCTGAGCTCCTACATTCTCTCTGCCTAGCACTTCACTTAAAAACATTAGCCAAATGTTTAGACTATAGGTTAGTTTCTAGAGGCAAGAGCCTACTCTTATTCATTCATCTTTGTAAGTCCTACATCAGCACAAGGCCTGGTGCTTAACAGATGGTCAATGTTGAATCTTACTGTATCATTAGAACTTCACTGAAAAAAACCCTCTCAGTATTTTAATGCAACTTACTAAACGCTTCCAGGTTAAAAGAAAATGTATACTAAGCACTGCCTAGGAATACAAAATTGTCTGAAGACTATCAAAAATTTTTTTAAATAAATAATTAAAAGTTACATAATAGAACTAAAAATTGTACCTTGAGGCATATTTTAAACTGAAAACTGCAAAAAACAGATTTGGACATAAAAATTTTAAATTCCACTAAAAGGTTCTTTCACTATACAGAGATGGTGCACCTTTGTCAGACCTAAAGGTCACCTATAAGTCCAAGAGGAAGGGAATCAAATTATCAAAAGCTGCAACTGCAGACGACTATAAAGAGGAATCAGCTGGGGGCATCTACTTTACATTTCTTCAATGCAACAGTAAATGGTTATCAAACAAAAGAGAGGCTGTGTAAAGCCTCCCTTTTAGATGCTGAAGCTTGGCGCCGAGGCTATTTTATTAGAATGTAGGGTTTCTTCTGTTCCTCAGTTTCACCCTCTACAAAATGGGCATACTCAAGTACTTAAAATTCTTAAGTTGTCACCACGATTAAATGGGAGAAAACCTGCAAAAATGGATTAATCAGTTCCCTCATTTACCATGTCTCTCCTCCCTCCTCCCGGGTAAACTCAAGGCCTAGTTTGGTCCATCTAGTTTGTTGCTATATTCCCAGGGCCAAGAATGGTACCTTTTACTTAATAGATTATTTAATAAATATTAAATGAATAGAATGCAAAATGCCTGCTGCTCAAAAAATGTTGGCTATTGCAACAAGAAACAATTAAAATTTTATTGTTATTAAGCGACCTCACCCCTCCCCCAAGGATCTCACAATTCTAGGAGGAACACTAGATCAATGCTGGAATGGAGGAAAGAAAACCAATTAGATCATAAAGCAGGACACAACGAAGGCAAAATAAAACTTAAATACACAACCAGAGCCCAATTTCGGGCTTTTCGGAGTGAGGTTCACCTTGGATGAGGTTTATTAGCGATTACAATGACAGTTTTCACGCTTGTGTATGTGCCAGTCTGTGCCAAGCGTTCTCCTGGCCTCACAAAACCCAAGAACCCGGGGCGCGGGGGAGGGGGCCCGCAGTGGAGATGATCTTCATATCCCCATTTTGTAGATGCGGTAAGTGAGGCTCGGAGAGAGCCAAGGTCACAGCCTGTAAGTTGGGGAGGCCTGAACCCAGGCTGTCCGATCCCTGAGCCTGCACCCAACAGGCCCCTCTCCTCCTCCACCATCGGCCGTGAACATACTCCTCGAAATTAGGAGTGTAATATTTCCCCAAGAACCAGACTTAGGGGACCCAGCGCAGGGAGAACAAAACAATCCTTGTCCACGGGCAAGTCCCATGGACACTGGCCCGGCCTGGGTTCCGAGGCCGCAGTCCCCACAGTTTCGCTCACACCGCGAGCCTCGAGCGCTCCTGACCGCGCAGGAAGCGCCCGGGCGTCCTCCAGAGCCCGCGAAGGCCTGGCCTGCCGCATGACCTTGGATGAGCCGCCTTGCTTCGGGCCTCAGTTTCCCCATCTCAGCCTCCCGCGGGGGACCTCTCCGGAGCTCGCGCCCGTGGAGCCGCAGGCCTCTCACACGCCCCCCTCAGCCGCCCGCCTTCTCCCCCTGCTTACGCTGGAAGGCGGCCGCTCCGGGGACGCCCACCATCGCCAAGTGCCTCCGTCGCCAGCCTCCCGCCTCCACCAGTCTCCAGGGTCCCTCGCAGGCACCGCCGCAGGACCTGTAGTCACCAAGCTCGCCCAACCCAGCACCGCCGCCGCAGCCGCCGCTACCGCCGCCGTTAGGCCGCTCGCCGCCCCGCCCCCTGTCGGCCCCGCCCCTCCCTCTAGGCACGCCCCCGCCGCGCGCTCCCGCCCGCCAGACCAACGCACGCGGAAGCCCAGCCAAGACCCCAACTCTAAACCCTCCCCCTGACCTGCCCCACCCCTTCCGCGCGAACCGACCACCCTATCCCGGAGCATCCTGCTTCTCAGACCCGCCCACCTGGGTCACGCGCGCCTGTCACGCGCAAGGCCCACTTTTCAGGCACTGGGCTTCCTGCTGAGGTGAGAGCTGCAGTCCAGGCCCGAGGACGGAGATGGGGGCGGAGTCCTAGGGGGCGGAACTTAGCGGGGTGTAGACAACGCCTCACCTGAGTTATACAGGTTAAGGCCTGGTCGCCTTGGTTAAGTCACTTCTCTTTTTTTGGCCTACTATGTTCCAGATGTCTAAAGTGTCATCTTCATAATATTAATAACGGTTAGCTACATTATTATCATTGAGCTCGTTATCATGTTTAGTTGCTGTTTTTATACACCCCATCTAGTTAATCCTGACAATGAAGGAGAAAAGTATTTTCCCGTTTCTGCGCAAACGGAAAAGGCTTTCCCACCAACCAGCTTGCCCATTTGTTACTGTTAGCAAAAAGCAGAGATGGCATTAGAACCTAGCATGTTCTGACTTCAGATCCAGTACTTTGGGCTACTGTGAACTATTCTGCCTCCTAAAGATTTAAAAAATTAAAATTGAAATAGAGATTAAAAACTCCAAACTCCTCTATATACAAAGACACCATAAACAAAGTTCTTTTACTTTGCTATCTTTTATATGCAGAAGACTGGGGTAAAATATTTGCCACAGACTCAACAAATAAAAAACTACAACCTCCCCCCAAAAAAGATAATTTAATTAAAAATGGACAAAGAAAATTAATAGACAATAAACAAAAGAAAAATCTGAATGGCTAATAAACATTTAAAAAATGATGCTCAACTTCTCTAATAATCAGGAAAGCACCAAACAATGAGTTCTCGTATTTCATTCATTAAATTGGCAATTCCACTTGTGGGAAGATAAGTGCATGTCAGAATTATTTAAGTCTACAGCCATGCCACCCTGAATGTGCCCAATCTCCTCTGATCTCAGAAGCTAAGCAAGGTCGGGCCTGGTTAGTACTTGGATGGGAGACCACCTAGGAAGATCAGGTGCTGTGGGTGTAAAAAATAAAAATATAAGGGATTGTAAGTTGACGAGGCCCTTGCAATCTGTGAGGTCAACCAAGGGTTGCCTCGCCTAAAAAATAAAATAAATAAATAAAAATAAAAATAAATTATTTGTAAGAAGAAAAATCAGAATTGGCTTGAATATCTTTCATGGAAAACTAGTGAAATAAACTATTGAGAATAATATGCAACATTTAAGAAGTAGCTAGATCTACTCGTGGTAATAAAAAAATGTTGCCAAGACATATTATTAACTGAAAAAACAAATTGGTGTTCCATACAGTTATTCTTTTGCTTTACTTCCAAGTTTTATATCATTGGATAATTTTTCTTAATACCTACATACTATGTACACTCTAAAATTGTGCTAAATCTAAGAGCTCACATGCCAGAGCCAAAGAGGCCAGGTGTAAATTACAGCTCCATACTTACCAGCTACATAGCCTTGGACAAGTCATTTCTGATCCTCAGCAAGTAGCTCATGATACTACATAGCTCACCAGATGGGTGCATGAAAAGCACAGTGCCAGGCACATTTTTTAAAGGCTAAGATTATTATTATACATACTCTTTTTTTTAACCTCTATCTCCAACCAATACCCCTCTAGCTTTTACCCTTCATGCCTAGAAACTGTTAGTACATAGGAGAATCTTCAGGAAAAGAGAGAATTGATTCATTCATTGAACAAATATTTATCAAGAACCTATCTCGTGCCAAGCCTTGTGCTAGGTAGGATACAGTGGTCAATAAGCTAATGTTGCTACCTGCGTGACAAATAAGCAGAAGTATAATTTAATGTGAAAAACAAACAAACAAACAAACAAACACCTTCTCCTTCCAACCTCCTAGGAGCAGGGAGAGAAGCTGGTTATTTGAGATCTATTACCAATGGTCAATGATTTTACCAACCACGCCTCTGTAATGAAGCCCCCATTAAAATCCAAAAGGATGGGGGTGGTTCAGAGAGCTTCAGGTTAATGAACACTTATAGAGCGAGTGTGGTGTTCAGAGAGCATGGAAACTCTATACCCCTCCCCTATGCCTCACCCTATATATCTGTTCATCTGGCTGTCAATTTCTGTCCTTTAATATCTTTTTTAAAAAACTGGTAATCCAGCGAGTAAATGGGCTTCCTGAGTTCTGTGAGCTATTTTATCAAATTCATCAAACCCAAGGAGGAGGTCATGGGAACCTCTCTATAGTCAGTTCATCAGAAAGGTGGTAGATAACCTGTGTGTGCAGCTGAAGACTGGCATCTGAAATGGGAGTGTTGGGGATAGTCTTGTAGAACTGTGCCCTTAAAACAAACAACAACAACAATAACAAACAGTAAGGGACAGAAAAGTGGTACAAGAGGTGTGCGGATTCTCATTTCACACTGGGTGGGCAGGAAGACCTGTCCAAAGAGATAATATGTGAGCTGAGACCATAATGAAATGAAGGATCAGGCCATGGGAATATCTGGAGGGATTGTGTTCTAGGCAGAAGGAACAGAAAGTGCAAAGGCCCTGAGGAAGAAATAAACTTTCTGGGCATAAGGCACAAGGCACTCAGTATGACTGAAGCTGTGTGGATAAGAAGAATGGTAGGAAATAAGGCCAAGAGGGGAGGTGGAACCAGATATTGCAGGGTTTTTGTGTCTAAGGAAAAAGATGTGAATTTTACTGTTAGAACAGCAGGAGATTTTGCAGGGTTTGGGGCAAGGGAGTGGTTTGATAATGATTAAATTTTGAAAATATGCCTCTACCTACTTTGGGGAGAATGAATTAGAGGATTAGGAGGCTGTTGCAGATAAGAGATGATAGACTGAGATATCCAATGGAGAAGTAAGAAGAGGTCAGATTCAGGATATATTTTGTCTATAGAGCCGACAGGTTTTGCCAGAGGATTGGATATGGTGAATGAGAGAAAGGAGACAGCCAATTATCATAATGGCTTTAAAAGTCTCCTCATTCAGCCTGCCCCATTGCCTTCCTTTTTTTGAAATAACAGTCTCTCAGAAATACACAGCACTTCATATACGTAAGACATTTCAAAGTGCCTCTTCATGGATATTGCTTATTTTTCAATTTTTGTTACAAAAATACTTTTTTCAAATTTTTAAGATTGAAGTAAGAACAAGGAATATTACTGGAAACAAGCAAGGACATGACATGAAAATGAAAGGGTCAGTTCACCGAGACATAACAAACCTCAATGTGTATGCATCTATCTAACAGGTCTTCAAAATATATGAAGAAAAACTGATAAAACTGAAAAATAAAAATAAAAAGACGAATTCACAATTACACTTGAAGATTTCAACACTACTCTCTCAGTAATTAATAGAACAAGTAGACAGAGTATCAGCAATTCTAATCTTCTGTATAAAACACTTCCAATCTGTAGGCAGAATAATGTGGACATTCTCATCCCTAGAACCTGTGAATATGCTACTTTACATAGTAAAAGGGACTTGGCAGAGGTGATTGAGATGGGCAGATCACCCAGGTAGGCCCAGTATAATCACAAGAGCCTTTAAAAGAGTCAGAGGAGATATGACAATGGAAGCACAGGTCAGAGAAAAAGAGAAAGAGAGAGATTTGAAGATGTTATACTTCTGGCCTTGAAGAAAGAATAAAGGACCTGAAACCAAGGAATGTAAATGGATTCTAGAAAATGAAAAGAAATAGATTTTTCCCTAGAGCCTCCAAAGTAACACAACCCTATCGACACTTTGATTTTAGTCCAGTAAGAAGAATTTTGTACTGCTGGCCTCCAAAACAGTAAGATAATGAGTGTATGTTTTTCTAAACCACTAAGTTTATAGATAGGATACTACACAATGACCAATAAGGTAATTTTTTAGAGCAGCCTAAGGAAACTAATGCAACTATCAACCAACTTCACCTAATATACATTTAAAGAACACTCCATACAACAGTAGATTACATATTCTTTTCAAATGCACAGAAAACATTCACCAAGGTAGACTGTATTCTGTTGTTAAAAGCCAAAGTTTAACAAATTTAAAAGAACTAGAATCATACAAAATATGTTTTCTGATATAATGGAATCAAACTCAGAAATCAATAACAGAAAGATTTCTGGAAAAATCCCCAATTACCTGGAGACTAAACAATATACCTCTAACTAACCAATGGGTCAAAGAGGAGGTCACAGGGAAATGAGTTAAGTTTTTTGAACAGAATAAAATTGAAAATACAGCATATTGAAACTTGTATGATACAGCTAAAGCAGTGTTTAGAGGGCTATTTATAGCACTAAAATGCTTATATTACAAAAGAGAAAAGTTCTCAAGTCAATGATCTACCCTTAAAAAAAAAAATAGCAGAAGAAAAGCAAATTAAACTCAAGACAAGCTGGTAGAAAGAAATAATAAAGATAAAAGTAGAACTCAAGAAAGAAAAAAATGAGAAAATAAATCAATGAAACTAAAAGTCTCTGATTCCTTGAAAAGATGAATAGTCTCTAGCAAAACTAACAACGAAAAAAGAAAGAAGACAAAATGTAGCAATATAAAAAATAAGAACATTATTACAGACCCTACAGATTGTGAAAGGATAATAGAAACTATTCTGAACAATGATAGGCCACAAATTTGACAGCTTAGATGAGATAGAACGATTCCTTAAAATATACCAAAAACTAAAGTACACTCAAGAAGTTGATAATCTGGTCTATGGCCATGTTGCCCTGAACCTGCCCCATCTCATCTGATCTTGGAAGCTAAGCAGGAATGGGTCTGGTTAGTACTTGAATGGGAGACCACCTAGGAAGACCAGGTGCTATAGGCATTTAAAAAAAAAAAAGTTGATAATCTGGGTTTTCCACCCCTTCCCCGCCACCCCCACCACCACCCTAGTGCTACTAGAGCTGCATCCGCCCACTCTAAATTCTGGGGTTCTGCTAAGCCAGACCTGCAGTAGTCTTCTTCTAGCTGCCATCATGATCATCTACCCCAATCTCATTAGCCATGATGACATGTTCTCGGACATCTGCAAGATCCATCAAGGAGATCGAGATTGAGCTGTGCCTGGAGGTAGAAGGGAAGATTAACGTTGAGAGTAACGTTGATGACTTGCTCATTGATAGAAATGCTCCGCCGGAGGCCCCCCAGTGCTAAGCACAGTGTTCACTAGTGCCGATATGGTCATGAACCATCATTTGTAGGAAAACAGCTTCACAAAAGACAGGAAAGAGTAAAACCTTTTTATGATAGGGGCCACAGAACAAATTAAGTATATCCTTGCTAATTTCAAAAAAAAAAAACCTACCAATTCTTTAATGGTGAAAATGTAAATCCAGATAGCATAGTTGCTCTGCTGGACTACCGTGAGGATGGTGTGACCCCATGTATGCTTTTCTTTAAGGACAGTTTAGCAATGGAAAAATGTTAACAAATTTAGCATTTTGATCAAATGTCATCATAACTGGTTGCTGCTTTTCATCCACACACCAGGACTAGGACGAACGGGACTGATGTTATCTTGAACTCTTCATTTATTTTGACCTTGATTTGTTTGAAGTGGAAGCATTGTTTTTAAGAAAAACATGTCATGTAAGTTATCTAAAAGATAAAATGCATTTAAACTCAAAAAAACAATTTTGATAATATGAATAGTCCTGTATTTATTAAAGAGATTAATTTTGTAGTTAAAAATTGTCCAACAAAGAAACCTCCAGACTTCATAGGCTACTTCTACCAAATACTTAAGAAGAACTAATACCAATTTTACATAATCTCTACCAGGGAATAATAAGAAACATTTCCAACTCATTTTATGAGGCCAGCATGACCCTCATACCAAAACCATACAAAAATATGACAAGAAAACTATAGACCAATGTTTTTCATGAAGACACAGGCAAAAATCCTCAACAAAACATTAATTAAATCCAACTATATGTAAAAAGGATAATACATTGGGGTCAAATTGGTATTATTCTGAGACTGCAAGGCTGGTCTAAGGACTGTTTACACAGAAACCTATACATGATTTTTTCGTAGCAGTTTAATTCACAATGATCAAAAACTGGAAACAATGTAAATGTTCGTCAGCTAGTTAGTAGATAAACTATGATACACTCGTCATACAAATGAACACTATTCAGCAATAAAAAGAAACAAATTTCTGATACCTGCAACAATGCCGATACATTTCAAAGGAGTCAGACTCAATAGGCTACATATTCTATGATTCCAATTATAGGATATTTTTTAAAAGGCAAAGTTATAGGAACAGAAAACAGGTCTGTGTTTGCCAAACACTTATGGTAGGTAGGGCATGGGGAAATTTTGGGGTTGATGGAACTGTTCTACACTTTGTTATGATGGTTACATGATTATATGCATCGTCAAAACTCATAGGACTGTGCATTTTAAAAAGAGTGACTTTATATAAACTTTATAATGAATTTAAAAGTGAAAAATTGAAATACAATATGTAATACATATAACAAAATGAACAAATCTCAAGCATAGAGCTCAATAAATCGTTTCAGGCTTAATATCTTATAACCACCACTCATATTAATATAAAGTTAATTTTCCACCACTCTAGAAGCCTCTGTAGTGTTTCTTTCTAGTCAGTATTCCACCTTGAGGTCACCACTATTTTGACTTCTATAATCATAGCTATGTGGTTGCTTTTTGTTTAACAGCTTTATTGAGATATTATTCATATACCATGCATTCGCCCATTTAAAATGTATAATTCAGTAGTTTTTAGTATATTCACAGAGCTGTGTAACCATCACCAGAATCTAATTTTATAATATTTCATCACCCCAGAAAGAAACTACATATTCTTTATTAGCAGTCAGTCTGCATCCAGCCCTCCCCCAAATCTTATTGCTTTTTTAAAAATCATCTTTATTAAAATGTATTTTATTTACAATGAATCACATCAATTTAAAGGACACAATTTGATGAGTTTTGATGGTTGTATATATCTGTGAAATCTCCAGCACTATCAAGATACAGAACATTTTTATCACCCTGTTAGATTCGTCTTGCTCTTTCCATCTGTACCCGGGCCAAAGGAAGCACTGATCTACCGTCTGTCACTATGCATTAGTTTGCATTTTCTAAAATTGCATGTAAACGGACTCATACAGTATGTACTCTCTTGTCTGGCTTCTTTCACCCAGCATAATGATTTTGAGATGTGTCTATGTTTCTGTCAATAGTTTGCCTTCCTTTTTATTGCCAGATATTGCTCCATTGTTTGGATATACCACATTCTACTGTATTTAAGAATAAAACTTTCTTGCTGAAGACTTGGGGAAGCCTGGCTTTGAACACATAGATTTCTCAAGTTATGTTGGATTTTAGATATAGAGATAGCAAATTAGTATCCACAGGCTCACCACCTTTTCTATTTCTTTCTCGTTCTGGCTTAGTTCCTGGTGGAGTGTGTATGTGTGTTGCGGGTGGAGGAGAGAGGCTTTCTGGGAACAGATCAGAGCCACAAAGCATCTGCCAGTATTTGTTGATTACTTACGGCCTACAGGGTCAGGGACACTAACATTTAAGAGTTAGAGAGACGAGGCTGGGTGCCTTGTAAACTCAATTTGACTTCAGTTTTGCAACCCTCCATTTTCCAGCCAAAGAAACAGACTCAGAAAGGTTAAGAGACTTATACAATGAAGTTTGCCTGAGTTAGAAGCTTAGTCTCAGGTGACAGAACTGAATTTTGACTTTTTTTTCACAACTTCGTAAAGGAATTATAGTCTACGTACACCCAAGGAAATTGCTCAGAACTCTGGCTGTTTCCTGTCCAAACCAAGTAATTGTTTTTCTTTAGTGACAAGAAGGATAAAGAGGGGTGTCAGGGAGAAGTGCATGCAGCCTGCCTTCTGCCCTAGCCGTGCCCCTTCCGTTAATGAATGATAAACACACCGCCCAGCCAGATGACAGTCATTGAGGGAAGCTGATTTAAAAGTGTATGGTCCTTGTTGGGTAAACAGGAGCCTGAAATGCCAATGGCACTTTAAAGAGCCTGTCTGTGCGCCTGAGAAGGCATGGTTGGAACTTTTCTAATAAGCAAGGCTTTTTCTCCACAGGAGACTGAAGAGCCCAAGAGCTTAGAGGGAGAGATGAATGAGAAGAGTTTTTTGGCCATGGGCTGTGTTATTAAAATTCATTATTGTTTATGATTATGAGAGGAATGTGAGCATAACCATAGTGAGGGATTTCTGTACCACACAGCATGATTAGGAAGAAAATGAAAACCACTCTTAATTCTTGACACTGAAAAACAAATTACTTTCACCATTTTACTGTATATCTTTCCCAACTTTTTTTTATTCATGGGTATTTATATTATTAAAATGATACCGGCAATATATTTCTGTGTCCTAACTTTTTTCTTTTTTCACTATTATATACATTGGCATTTTTCCATGTCATTAAAAATTATTCATAAATGTCACTTTAATGGAGATGATATTCTACTTTTGGTAGAATCCAATATGCATAGTCATTAGGGCTGCTTCTTTTTAATTTTTTTCCGATATAAATTATGCCTTGTTGAACATCACTGTGCATCAGCCTTAGAATAGATTTTCCAAAATGGTATTATTGGGTCAAATAATAGCAACATTTTCAGTTTTACCAAGTCATATTTCCATCATTATTGGCTGAGCATGCTCATCTCACAACACTCTAACAATGGGTATTAAAATTATTTTACATTATTTCCAAATTTGTAGGTAAAAATATGATACATTACTAATGGCCAGTATTGCTCCCTGATGGGTAAGTAAATGCATGAGACTCAGAAGTGCCCAGCAGTGTACCTCTTGCCCTGCAGATAATGGTACACAGGCTTGCTCCTCTCAGCTCCCATAACCCATCATTTTCTTGTTGACTTCTAAAATCCATGTCTTCCTCCTTAACTTCCTCCATGACTTCTACTGTCTGTGCTGGCTGAAAAATTACTGCTTGGCTATCACCTATGGTTACATAGGCTATCACCCATGGGAACATAACATTCTATCAATAAGCTTTCTGCTTCTGTACCCCCGCTTGCACAACTGACCTGTGGGTTGACAGTAAATAGAAGAAAAATAGACCTTTGTGTTTAAGACAGAATGAGAAATAAGATTTAGGGCTTAAAAACCCTGTACTTCTACATTTCGGGGCTGCTTAATTTGGGGTCTGCGTACCCCCTGGCAGACCCAGCTGGCTGAATAAAGAGTGTGTTTCCTATAACTCACTGATTTCTGGTGGTCCGTGTGTCTATCGGGGGCTGGTGGCTACAATACTGTCCAGGGTGAAATTTTCATTACTTGTTTATTTATTTGATTTTCCTTTAGACATTTTATTATAAAATCTGTCATACCTGCAAGAATGTGTACTGCACTGTTGCAAGTCTCCTAATCGGCTTTCCTGCCTCTAAGGCTCTCACTAACTGTCTTCTGCAGTCAGAAGTTCTAACCGCAACTCACCTCTGATTTGTTTCCCTGCCCACTCCCCGGCCTCCTTTAAAAATCCTAACTGGCTCCTTATTGCCTGATGGAAACTATTTAAATTCATCAGGGTATTCAGCACTGTACACACTCTAACTTCTTCAGTCATACAGAAATACTTCTCAAGAGCTACATTGATTGTTTCCAATGTGCCAGGTATTGCGCATGAAGCTCAAAACATAACTAACAGTCCTGCCAGGTTGAGTGCTATTTTTAACATGCTCTTTTAACATACTAGAAGACTAAGGCTCATGAGGGTTAAGTGATTTCTGCTAGTACGCACAGATGGTAAGTGATTGATTCCAGAACCTGTTTTTACCCAGGTCACCATTCTTGATTTCCAGACACCATTCTATCTTCCAGGCCTTTGCCCAAACTGGTCCTTGGGCCTTCTTTAGGCCTAGGGATGAATAAGTCTTAAAGTTCTGTCCACCTGTTATCATGTTCCTCCACTTCTATTTCTTCAGGTACTCTGGTCCTTTCAGAAAATACAAGTTCCATTGTATTGAAAGCAGAAACCCCACTGGAGCACAGCTTTAAACTCTCCATATAGGCTGCGCATTCTTTAGTGGCAGGGATCTTTCCTTGTTTATGTCTGGTCTCTGGGCCTGGGACAGTGTCTGATGAGAAACTACCAGTCAGAAGAGTTCAGCTAGCTTCAGTCAGAAGCTGTTTCCCTTTCAACTTGTGTTTGCGTATTCACACACTTAGTCACTCAATAAACATTTGATAGCATTGGTGGTGGACTGGGACTCAGATTGTTTCTCTCCCTGCCTAAAATCCTCATGAACTTTCCTATCTGGTGGTGGTAGTATAAGTGGTACGACCACTTAGAAAAACAGTATCTACTAAAGCTAAACACAAGCCTGTTCTATGACCTAGCATTTCCACTCTAGGTAGCTAGTGGAGAGGAATGCTTACATGTATGCATGAAAAGACGTGTACACAATTGTTTATAGGAGCTAAGGACAAAGTGAAGATAGGGAATATATAAAATGGAGTCAAAAATAAAATGGAGTCACTTTAATTGAGTCGCTAAAATTACTAACATATGAAGGTTGAGGCACGAGAAAAGACTCTATTCTTGTTCTAACTAGCCTGGGAACTTAAACTTTTGAACTTTCCAGTCCTGCATCAATGCCTGGATATGCATCTGGACATACACCAGACCTCAACATAACCCTCTGATTACCACCTGAAGGACTCAGGTACCCAAGCCACCTGACATCCACCTGGCGTCTATTATCCAGACCACTAGGCCTGACCAGACCTGCTGGTGTCCATCTTCCAGACCACCTGGCATCTATCATCCAGACTGCCTGACATCTGACTGATAACCATCCTGGACCAACCCTAGGGCTAAAAATGCAGGACTGATATTTCTTTAGAATGTACTTCTTACTATAAGAACTCTTAAATTTTCTTTCTTCTTAGGAACACCTCTGGGTTTTTGCCTAGCTATTTCTCCAGTTTGCAAACTCTAAGATACTTGAATAAATCTTTATCGTTTATTTCTAGCCAAAGCCTCCAGACTCTTTTTGAGTTAATTTGACAGAGTATTATTTACAAAACCTCAAACCGGAAGGTTCCTAAGTGTCTGTCAACAGGAGAAAGATAAACTGTGATATATTCACATGATGGAGTACTACATAGCAATGACAATGAATAAACTATACTGACAACAGAGATGAATCTCACATGAAAGAAGCTAGACACACAAGAGTACATACAAAAAAAAATATGAACTGCACTTATATGTAAAGTCTCAAGAATAAGTAAAATTAAGCTACATTGTTAGAGGTCAGGATAGTAGTGACCCTTGGGATGGGGGAGGGCTAGTGACCAGGCTGGCACTCCAAGAGGGCTTCTGGGAGCTAGTGAAGTTCTGATTCTTGATCTAGGTGCTGGGCCATCACGGTGTGTATTCAGCTTGAGAAAATTGATATTTATGATTTGTTCTCTATGTTTTTCTTCAATAAAAAGTTAAAAAGCAAACAAACAAAAATAACAAACACCTCTGAGACTTCTCGTTGAGCTTAAAATAAAATCTAAATTGCCCACCAGGATCTGCAAAGTCCCATATGGCCTCTGTCTATCTCTCAGACTTCCTTCTCCCTCCTACCTCTTCTTTACCAGCCTCACCCACAGAGCTTTTCAGACCTTTAACCATACCCTTTCAGCAAGTTCAGGCTGCAGGGTAAGAGAGTGACTTGGGTGGGACAGCTGGGCTGCCACTTGGAAATCCTGGAAGGTAGGTTACAGCCTGAGGCAAGGGAATGCATACAAAAGGTTTCAAGTACACCCTAGTGAGATCCGGTTTGCTTTTTTTTTTCCTTTAAACAATTGGCTACAATCATACTAAAAGACCAGATAAATCCAGAGATTCAGAGCCTCCTGAGAATGTGTACAAGACTCATCCGAGAGCAAAGGGTCTTATGTCATTCCTATGCAATTGAATCCCCTGGGGCACTCAGAATCCAGTCTCCTACTGCTCCCAGACTGTCAGTTTCAATTGTCTGTGGGAGAGTGGTACAAGAGACACACTAAGAATAAGTCTGTTTCTAATTTGGGGCAAATCATTGCATCTGAGCTTCATTTCCCCATCTGCAAAGTCAGATAAGGACAGTACCTGCCTTAGGGGCTGTGAGTATTAGATAACCATTAGGTGTTTAGCATTGGTTCCTAGCACCTATTGTGCTTCTTTCTTTCCTTAACTATGTGCCAGGTATGTCCTGAGCACTGGGGATACAGCAGTGAACAGGACAGACAAAATCTCTGCCTCATGGAGTCTCCTGTCTCATGAGGAAGATGACGGACTGACAGTGAGCAAGTAAATAAATGATAGGTTCTCTGAGGAAAAACAAGATGAGACAAAGGCAGCAGGTAGTATGGGTGTTATTTTATATAAGGTGACAAAGAAAGTCTCTAAAAACGGCATTTACATTCCTGAGACCGGAAGATGATAAGGGAGCTGCCAGAAGCTGTGTGAGGGAAGAATGGCTCCTGGCAGAGGGTAGCAGGAGGGTGCACAGCACAGAAAGGACATCAATATGTAGCTGAGCAAGGAGACCAGGGCCAGGTAAATGAGGCCCAGTAGTCCACAGTAAGGAATTTGAGTTTGTTCTAAGTGGATTTTGGAGAAACCGGGCAGTTTTGAGCAGAGGAGTGACATGATCTTCATTCCTCTGGGGTGAAGAGTATCCTTGAGGGGGCAAAGGTAGGAAGCTGCCACTAATCCTGGAGGGAGACAATGATGGCTCAGACCAGAGTGGTGGCAGGCAGTGGAGATGGTGAGAAGAACTTGGATTTGAGATATATTTTGAAGATGGAGCCAATAGGATATAATAATGGCTACCTTTGTAGGGTATGGAAAAAAGAAGGGTCAAGGATAATTCTAAGGTTTTGGTATGGATAACTGGAAGATTGGAGTGGCCATTGCCTTACATGGAAACAGCCTTTGGGATGAACAGACACATCCTGGGGACAAAAGCAAGAGTTTAGGTTTAGGGATGCCAATAGCCCATTATATGGAGATGTACTTTTATTGCTGCGATTGTTAAAACTCCAGAGGTGAGGTGGCTGCATATGGTTTGAAATAGTCTGAATGTGACCCATTTACTTCTTTCAGCCTCTGGTGCAACTGAGCCTTGGCATTGAAACATTGCTAATCCTCCCCTCCCCTCCATGTTGGGCTTCCCATCTGGCACACCTTCCCCAAGTGTCAGATGTGATGGAAATTGCTCATCCCAGGCCCAGATAGGTCATGTGACTTTAAACCGCCTCTGGAAGTGGTGGGGCCAGGGCCCTCATCTGCATCCGGGCCCTTGGAGGCTCCTGCTGGTGGCCAGGACAAAGTTGGGTGCAGCTGTTTGCTTTACAATACAATTGGCGCCCACCCCCCCAGTGCTCCAGGGCACAGCTCCACACCTGTTCTCCACCTTCCTGCCCAGGTGCAGAGAACAAAAGAGCACCCACTCACCAAGATCATTACCTTGATGGGGTGGGGAGAAGACTCCAGAAGGGAGAGCGCTTTTGGGGAAGGAAAGGAAGAAAAAGCTCAAGGGAGTGAGAAGGTTTGAATCAGGACAGTCTAGTACAACTTGCTTCGATAATGGGATTGTTCCATATCTGCACTGCTCAGTATGACAGCCACCAGAACTTGTCGATATTGAGTACTTAAAATGTGGCTGGTGCGACTGAGTAACTAAAGTTCCAATCTAACTTAATTTTAATTAATTTTAGTTAAAATAGCCTCATGCGCCTACTTGGCTACCTTGTTGGACAGCATAGGTTTCAGTAGTTGGCACTGGAGAACATTAGGATGCTGATAATATGTTTATGTAACACATACATCTGCTGAGCACATACTTTGTGCCAGGTACATTGCATATGTTTTCTTATTTATTCCCCACAACCATTCTAGAGGAAAGGTGTTATTGCCCCATTTACAGATGAGGAAACTGAAGATTTGAATGGCAAAGTCACTTGGCCAAAGTCCGAGAATAAGGAAATGCCGAAAGCTGAAAGGGAACACCCCAAATCACATTTCGAAAGCTCACTCAAATAAGGAAAACCCAAAGGACCTTGCAGGCTTTACAGCAGTCTAGCTCTCTACAAATGAATGCGCTGTGCAAATTGCTAAAGGAATGCAAATCAGCCTACAGTTTGGGGGACAAAAGCTCAGACCCTCTGTCACACCCTGAGCCTTTCTGGGCTGCAGGTGGGTGGGGGCCGCCGCTGAGTGACAGGGAGGGACCTGGGAGAAGTTGTTAGGGTGGGGGTGGGGCCGGCCAGCTGGTGTGGGTAACCCAGGACATCAGCTGGCTGGCGGGTTCAGACAATGAGCCAGGGGCCTGGTCAGAACCCTCTTCCCTCCACACCCGGCTCTCTGCCTGCACCCTGGCCAGCTGCCATGGGCACCTTCTCCGGTCTGGGCCAAGGGAACAGAAGAGCCTGGTTTGGGGGTGGAGCTAATGGAAGATGCTGGGGAGGTTTATCTCGGGTGACCTAGGGTGGAAGAGGGGAGAACAGTGCAAGTTAGCATCTTCTCTAGAGGACTTCTTGATGCAGACTTTGAGCTGGGGGATTTGCATAGGTCCTTCCGTTTACTCCTCCCAAAGTCCCTCTGGTAATAATGATAATGATTTTTATTAACCCAGTGGCTCATGCTGAGCTGAGCTGGTTGGGCTGGAGCTGAAGGCATTATCTCAGTTAATCCTTGGAAACCAAGGGCTTTTATTATCTCCCCAGGCTCTGAGTGGTCAAGTGACTTGCCCAACATTGCAGACATAGAGAGCAAATGGCCCTCTTCACCTGAGTTTCCCACTCTTAATTCTTAATTCTACTTAAAGCTTTATTTTGGGGGTTTTGCAAATACAACACTTGTCATTCATGAGGTGTTTACACTTTTTAACTGTCGAGAAGTTCAAAGAATGTCATTTGTGATATGTGAAACATTCAGATTTTAGCATCCTTAGGTAAGGATTTTTCGGGGGACACAGTTATGCTTATTGTTTATATATTGTCTATGATTGATTTCTCTAACAGCAGGCAGCCTATTTTTACTATCTTTCCATTTATAGAAAACGTTTGCTCACCCTTACCCTACCTCTTACCGTGGAGAAGGCTCCAGAAGGGAAGGCTGGGGACCAAAACTCACAAACTCCCGAGGGTTTTCCTCCCTCTGGCAGCCCCTGACCCTTGGCAACTCTTGCCCCTAGCAGGTCCTTCCTTTTCCGCCTTCCCAGCAGGAGTGCGATATGGTATTCATGCATTTATTCCACAAATAGGTCTGGAACACCTATTGTGTGCCAGGCCCTGGTCTAGGCATGAAATACAGAGCAGATGTGGTCCTTATCTACAGATAGCAATTAAACAATCACCCAGCACATCTCTAAATACAAACAGTACAGAGTTGTGAACAGGGTTCTTGAAAGTTAAAGAGCATTTGACAGAAGAGCCAAGTTAATCTGGCTGTGAGAGAGAGCTTATAGGAGGTAATGGCAATATTTGAGGTCTGAAAAATTAGTAGAGTCCCGGTCCTAGGATACCCTCTTTTACACTCACCAACCCCCTACATTTATTTCAATTCCTTTTCTCTCGTAGGAGCCTAGCGACTCAGATGAGACCCCTGTCTTAGGGAGAGAGGCACAGTGGGAAAGGGCAGAGGCACTCCCCTCTCCATCATGAGTTGAAATGTTGAGTGGGACAGAGCATGCTAGAGAAGGTGGGTGAATAAGTTGGCAGTCGCTATTTTAGAAATGATTATATGGTACCTTTATATAACAATTACAACGGCTTACTCATTCTGTAGTTCACTCATTTATAAATATTTCGATAAATATTTATTGAGCATCTACGTGTGCCAAGCACTGTTCCAGGCCCTGGGGATACTGCAGTGAACCAGACAAATAAAAATTCCTGCCCTGGTGGAGCTTCTTAACTTCTAGTACAGAAAGCAATAAGTAACGTCGTTGAAATGTTGTTACAATAAGTAATGTCGTTGAAATGTTGTTAAGTGACAATAACCACCGTGGAGAAAAATAAAGCAGGAATGGTTGGCAGACAGACAATTTGAAATAAGAAAGTGAGGGAAAGTCTCCCTGAAGTCACAGTTTGAGCAGAGAGCTGAGCGACCTGTGTGGGTATCCGAGGGAAGCATGCATCGCCAAAAGACTAAGATGCCATAAAATCCAAATCAATAGCATTCTCAAGTCATAAAATTCTAAGTAATAGAATTCTGGGGCCATGGAATGCTAATCAATACTTTTCTAGCGCCATAAAATTCCAATCAATAGAATTCTCCTCTGGTTGTGAAATTCCAACTAAGAGAACTTTGAAGCCATGAAATTCTAATCAGTCAGGAACCTTCCCTATGAAAGCAGCTAAGGAGCAAAATTCTCAGTGATCAGTGGGAGTTAACCAGTTGAAGGAAGGAAAAACACGCAAGAGGAGGGAATAAGTAGCATGTACAAAGGTCCTGTGGCAGTGAGTGTAGAGTTTAGGAACTGGCATCTGTCCCTCACTCAGCGATTTAATCAGTAAGACAACCTATTGCAAAAGGATCCATCTTTCTACCTTCATGTGATAACACCAGAGTTTCAGCAGCAGAGAAGCTGACAAAAATATAATGCTCAGAGGCACATCTGGGCTGAGCCAGGTCCCAATTCCTGGGTAGCCCTCTCCCCGCTGCACTGAATCAGAAGACTCTGGAGTGACTGTCTGGGCCTCAGTCCTACCTCTCCTCCTTATGACTATTAGCTATAATATGGTATTGTCTTAGACTCTTCCCCACTCCCACATTTATTATTCATGGCTCCTTCTAATATTATTGTTAATAATAGCAATGGCTGCCATTGATTATGTCAGCCATAAAACCAATTGTTGACGTAGGAAACATACAAACCTATAGAAGATTTTTGAGTTTATTTGAGCCAAACTGATGCTATATGCCTGGCGGCAAGATCACTAATGCTCCAGAGAATAACGGTTTTGCATTTCCTTTTATGCATTTGAAATTAAGGAGGGAATTTAAGGAAGATTACAAGAGGGAGCAAGGCCAAGAATGGATTACAGAAAGCAAGGCCAAGATTGGATTACAGACTGGTTAAGATTATGTGCTCTCACACTTTAGAAGGAGGGATCTGAAAGTGGGCATTTCAAAGGTTTGTAAACCTAGATGTACGGAAACAGTGGACTGGGTTTACTTAAGGCAAAGATAAGCCTTTTACTAAAGTTATATGCCTACCCACCATGACCTGTCGCACTTAGGACTTTATGACCATATCACTTTGTGAGGTTACTTTCCACAGAACTCCCTTTTTTTCCACATAAATGATCTACATTCATTGCCACTCAATGTGGTTCTTGGATAGTGTTAGTCCCCAAACTCTTACCACAAAATAAGTAAGAAATGAAGAGTGTTTAGAAAGTCTTATGGCAATTTGACATTGCCATAATATCTAAGCACGTGATCTTTTTTAATAATTCATTTTAATTTTATTTTACAAAAGTATCAGTCCACAATGGATTGGAAACAATAAACTGGTCCTTTATCAGATAGTAGAAGGTTTGCTTGTACCCATATTATCCCTTTAAAGCTCACAACCACTCTTGTGCAGCTGGTACTTTTATTATTTCCATTTTACAGTTGAAGAAACTATCGATGTAATAATGTTTAAACCTGTACAGGATTTTGGTAAAATTTTATTTGAGCCCCAAAGAGGATGTACCTGGAAGCAAGATCTCAACAGACTGAGTGAGATAAATGCTTCAGAGAATAACAGTTTGTAGTTTCTTTTTATGCATTTGAGATTAAGGAGGGAATGTAAGGAAGATTATGTGAAGGTGGGAAGAAGCAATGCTGGGGTGGGATCACAGGGTAATTAAGATTAGGTGCTTGTTCTCTTGTGGGCTCTGAAAGGGAGCATTTCAAAGGTGTGTTAATGGAAACAATGGACAGGGCTTGCTTAAGGCTAAGATAAGTCTTTTTAGTAAAGAAGTTGTATGCCTGGGGCGTGACTACCCACTATGACTTGCCCAGTTAGGAATTTATGATCAGATCATCCTGTGAGGTTACTTTCCATAGAACCCCTATTTTCTTTCACAAAACTAAGGCCCAGAGAAGTTGCATGCCCACATTGCCCAAAGCCACACAGCGAGTCGCAGGGAGAGGATTCCAGGTTTGTCAGAAGCAGAAGGCTGAACTCTTGGGAATACCTCTTGGCTCCCTCACTGCCTCCACCTCCTTGCCTCCTCCTGCCACTTGGGTTCAGTTTCTTCATCACAATCTGTTCACTTTAACCTGTTGGGTACGCACCTCTTTCCCTCTTTGACTTGTAATGAGTGATAGTTCCAGCACAAAGACCTGCCATGGTCACTTTCCTGCTGCTTCTACCTTTCAGTGCCTTCCCTCTCCAACATCTAGATCAGCGCTCTTCAACTGAAGTCTCTGAGATGATGGAGGTGTTCCATATCTACGCTTGTCCTGTGTGGTAGTCATTAGCCACATGTGGCTATTGAGCGCCTGTAATGTGGCTAATGAGACAGAGGAACTGAATTGTTAATTTTATTTAATTATAAATAACTGCTTGTGACTAATGGCTACTGTATGGGATAGTGCAGATCTAGAGAGAAAAAGTCTGGCAAACAAACTCAAAAGGAGTCTGGGGAGTCTTTGTCTAGAAATAAATGATAAAGATTTATTCAAGGCTATTACATTTGCAAACTCAGAACACAGCTGGAAAAAAAATACAGAAATGTTGCAAAGAAGAAAGGAAAATTCAGAGTTCTTATAGTAGAAAATACATTCTTGAGAATAATCAAGATTCATTCTTAACCCTAGGGTTGGTCCAGAATGGTTATCAGTTAGATGTCAGGCAATATGGATGATGGATGCCATGTGGTCTAGAGCAGCAGTCCCCAACCTTTTTGAAACCAAGGAACAGTGCTCTTATGAAAATCTATAATGTCCAATGATCTTAGATAGAGCTGAGATGGTGATGCTAGTGGCTGCAAATACAGATGAAACTTTCCTTACTTGTCTGCTGCTCACCTCCTATTGTGTGGCACAGTTCCTAACAGGCCATGGACCACTCCCCGGGAATTAGGGGTCCCTGGTATAGAGGATGAGCGTCAGGTCTGGTGGTCGGGATAATGGATGTCAGGTATATGTTAGGTAGCCTGCATACATTACATGAGTCCTTCAGGGAGTAATCAGAAAGTTATCTGGAGGGCTGGTGTATGTCCAGGTGTTGCCAGAAAGCTTCGAGCTCCAGCAACCAGGTTCTTGTCTTATGCTGGGAGAAAGAATTCAAGGGCAAGATGGACAGCAAGCAGGAAAGCATAAGGTTTATTAAAGAGAAAGTACACACTCAAGAGAAGAGTGCAGATCCTTTTGTAGTTCATAAGTGTGATGATTGGCTGTTCATGCTGTTGTGTGAGATGTGCCTCCCTCAAACTGTGTTATGACATCGGCACATTACCTGGCTGACATTAAAAAAAAAAAAAAAAAAGGAGTGCAAACTTACACTTAAGAAGAAAAAGTGTAGCACTAGGGGCGTCTTATGGCAGGGCTTTTTAGGCCCCAGTTCTGGAGGTAAAATGTGATAGAGCCTGGCATAGCCTCCTCCCAGTAGGCAGGCTCTTCTTTTTATGGTGTTTCCTGAACTGTCATGGCTTCAGGCTTGTGATGAGAGCTGCGGTATTTGCAATGCAGATGAGATTATAATGATATTATAATTAATCAAAGGTCAGGCCTTAGCCAAGGATGGCATCTAAGGTGGAAAAGACTGATTTTCTCTTTTGTCAGGGCTAAAACAGAGGGAAGTCTGAAGAAAGAAATTTCTGGAGTCATATCTTGGAGAGGGAGGGGACTTCCTTGCACTATCTGTCTTGTTTCACAGGTATTTACACATAATGAATTGACGTATAGCCAGCCGGGCATTGATGCAGGACCAGAACGTTCAAAAATTCAAGTTCTCAGGCTAGTTACAAGAATAGAATTGTTTCCTCAAGCCTCAACATACTTAATTTTACTAATTCAGCAGCTCAACTATAGTGATTCCATTTTATTTCCTTGCTCTATTCCCAAACCTCACACAGTATTCAAGGCCTTTGGTTTTGCACCAGGAACTTGCTGATGGACCTCTGGTGAAATAGTCACAGAGGGCTTTGGAGTCTGACAGATCTGGACACAAATCTGTCCAGCAGCTGTGTTATTTAACCTGCCTATGCTGCCAAGTCCACATCTGTGAAATGGGACTAAGATTTTCTACCTCATAACCTTAATTAGATTCCTCTCATATTCCTTAGTAATCTGCTTCCACTCTGTACTGAATGGCGCCGCTCCATCCTTTTTTGCTCCTTTTCTGTACTTTTTAATTTCCCCTCTGCGTCTGGGCAAACTGAGGCTCAGAGGTTTTAACTTTACCAAAGTCTTCCAGGAAGCATCAGGCTGGGTAACAAGGTTACAAGATCTCTTTGCTCTTTAGGTACCCCCACCTGGCAGCTGTATGACCTTGGGTGAGTTCCCCAACCTCTCTGAGCTTGGTTTTCACTTCTTCAAAATGGAAAGAAATCACTCTTACCTCACTGCATTCTTGAGAGACTTATGAGATTAACCCATTTCCTGTTTAGAACAAAAAAGTGCAGCTTGCTGCCAGCATTAATTTAATTTTAGGTAAACACTCTCTTTGAGGTTGAAGCAAATCTGACTGGTTTTCAATGTGAAAATAAAATGTAAAAACTGCTCTTGGAGTTATTTCTAAACAAAACTTTTCTCTAATTTCAATGTTACAGAAATGTATACATAAACTGATTCTTCAAATGAATCTTCGGCTAACAACTGTTCGAGAACGATGTTAACATGCATAGGAATGCTACAGTTTTCTAGGATTTGATATTTCAGCGATCGAGAGAATTACTCTATTTTGTAAATGGAATCACCACAACTAAAAACCAAATGCTATAAATAGAATGATATCATTTGTTTCCAAAGACTATCAATATACTAGACTGATGCAAAAATAATAATAAAAGCAAGATATTTCATGGCAAACTTTGGGGGTATGGTTAGGACTGTAATCTGCCAGTTATCTCAGCAACTACAAGCACCAGGCAAACGGGAAATGGGTTAAATGAGAAGGTGTGTTTAGCATGCAGGTAAATTCTCAAGGTCAGCTATTACTTTTATTGTTCTCTTGTTATTTTAATTAGTTTAACTATAATATAATTATTATTCATAATTATTCCAACCTGAGGCTCTTTCCCCTGCTTTTAAAGAATGGTTTGTGGCCTGAAGCATAATTCTAAGATCTAAACTAGCCTCCACTGCTCTTCAAGGGTCTGGAGTAGGGAGGAGGTCATCTGAGCCCATGCTGGGAGTCTGGAGGTGGGGATGCCCCAAGGCCATCTGCAGATTTGGCTCTTTTGGGAACTTGTTGTGTGCTTAGTATCTGGGCAAGGGCCTACATGGCTCGGGGTTGGCTGGGCCCATGAAGAGGCTTTGGGGGGCCCAGAAGGCCAAAGCGTAGGTCACATAGAAGCATCTGTAACCTGGGAAGAAGCCACTGATGAAGCTCAGAGATGGCTTAGAAGTTACTACCCTCAGGGTTCCCCCACATGGTGCCTAAGGACCTGTGCGGGTCAGCTTCCAAGTCAAATGGGAAGCTCCTCCCTGGGCCTTGCCCAGGGCTGGGAGGTAAGAAGGCTCAAAGAGGGGACAGTTGGGAAAGAGGTCTGCTGAG
The DNA here is from genome assembly GCF_902729225.1 of Pteropus medius. Taxonomy (NCBI): domain Eukaryota; kingdom Metazoa; phylum Chordata; class Mammalia; order Chiroptera; family Pteropodidae; genus Pteropus; species Pteropus medius. Next base: position 7,430,039 of record NW_024342471.1, on the reverse strand, counting down.
CTCCTTTGTTCCTTGAGGAACAAGAGGGTCACATGCACTGGCTTAGAGTTCTGCTGTGTTCTGGTTTAAAATCTTGAGTCTTCCACACTTAGATGGGGCCATTTCTACTCTAGCCACACAGCCCAGATACCATTATTAGCTGTGTGACTTTGGGCAAAGCCCCTGACTTATCTGAGACTCCATCTCCAAATCAGTGAGCAAGAAATATACTTACTGGAGTTGTGAAGATTCAGAGCTTAGTGTGGTACCTGACATATGGCAAATGCTCATTAAATATTAATTATTGTTATTGAGTTACTCAAACTTTCTGATCTGCAGGGCCCTTATTTACTGATCTCTTGGTATCAGGATAAGGTCCTATGCAAGGCAGTGAATTGTAGAGGCAAGAGTTTCAGCTCTGGGTCTATGGCCATGCTACCCTGAACAAGCTCGATCCCATCTGATCTCAGAAGCTAAGCAGAGTTTGGCCTGGTTAGTACTTGGAAGGGAGACCACCTAGGAAGACCAGGTGCTGAAGGCATAAAAAAAAAAACAAAAAAACTTTCAGCTCTGGGATCAGATCCCAGCTCTGCCCCTTGTTACCGTGGGCAGGTCCCTGGACCCTCTGGGCCTCTTCTTAATTTTCTGCGCAATGAGGAGGGCTTTACAATTTGGAAGTGCTTGTCCCTCAGTAGAGGATTAGGGGGCCTCCATTTCCTTCACTCGGATTCTGCTCCTTAACTTTTGCAGGCTGAACTACTGACTTTCTGGCCAAATTCCTTTCTTTGCACAAATGTCTGCACAATTGTTACTTCCCTTATTCTGGGAATACTTCTCCCTTTTTCTAGATGGCAAAATTGGGACTCAGAAAGGTGAAGTAACTTGTTCAATACCACACAGACTCCTGGATCATGGACTTGAGTCTGAACTGCCCTCCTTCCTTTGGCTTTGAAAATGTTTTATTTATTTATTTATTTATTTAATACAGAAAAGCATACAAGATTATTTGCATTAAGGTATTTGCATTTATAAAAAACCCACTTCACACACCCATTAGGATGGCTATTATATACATATATATATATATATATATATATATATATATATATATATATATATATATGTATGTGTGTGTAATTGAAACCCTCGTGCACTGCTGTAAAATGGTGCAGTTGCTATGGAAAATAGTATGGCAATTTCTGAAAAAATTAAACATAGAATCACCATATGAAACAGCAATTTGATTTCTGGGCATATATTCAAAAGAAGTAAAAGCAAGAACTCAAACAGATATTTGTACAACCATGTCATAGCAACATCATTCAGAATAGTGAAAAGGTGGAAGCAAGCTAAGTGTCCCTCAGTGGATGAATGAATAAACAAAAATGGTCTATACACACAATGGAATATTATTCAGCCTTAACAAGGAAGGAAATTCTGACACATGCTACAACATGGATGAAACTTGAGGACGTTATGCTAAGTGAAATAAGTGAGTCATAAAAAGACAAGTTTTTGTGTTGTACATCACTTGTATGAGGTACCAAGAATAGTCAAATTCATATAGGCAGAAAATAGAATGATAGTTGCCAGGGACTGGGGGGAGTGAGGCATGGAGAGTTATTATTTAATGAATACAGAGTTTCAGTTTGGAAAGATGAAAATTTTCTGAAGATGGATGGTGGTGAGGGTTGCACAAAAACGTGAATGTACTTAATGACATAGAACTGTACACTCAAAAACAGTTAAAATGGGAAGTTTCATGTTACATATATTTTATCCACCCCCCCAACACACAAAGCTTGTGGCCAATAAGCATTTTTTAAAAAGTGATTTTAGGAAATTAAAAAATCACCTGGGTACCTATTTCCCCAAATAATCAAATAATACTATTTTGATAATGTTACTTCAAATATTTCTTGTTTTCCTTTTCAACAAAAGTGATAAAACAGCTTCGATCTGAACCCTCCGTTTACTCCTCCTCTGTCCCACTGTCCTTCCTGCCTCCCCACAGGGTAGTTTTATTTTCATAAACACCTTGGATTTGGGTTTCCATAAATCGCATGCATGTTTTTATACTTGTACTTGTTTTTATATATGTCTATCCTAAAATCATACACAGTATTATTTGTGTATTTTTTAAATGTTACATAGTTGTCATATTTTTTTCCGAATCTTGATTTTTTCTGCAACTTGATTTTTTCACTTAACCTTATGTTTTCAAGATCCAACCATTTTTAGTTCATTCCTTTTATTTGCCGAAGAGTTTTCTGTTGTATAAATAGATCATGTTTTATTTACTTATTGTCAGCTTCTCCAGAAAGACCACCAGAAAAAACTGCTAATTAAGCAAAGCCAACTTTATGAAATTTGCTGCAGCAAGGGAGAACAGCCCCTTTAGGGAGTTTTAGCAGTGTCTCAGAATGGGGTGGTCAGGGAAGAATATTTATAGGGTTGGTGGAGGCGGGATAGAGTCTGGGCTCAAGTGGTTTCAGCTGAGTCTTTTAAAGGTGGAAAACTCATTGGCAGTTTGTGACATAATAGTTTAGAGTTGGTGGACATCTGAGAAGAAGCTCTTGATATAGTGATAGTGAACTGTTGCCAAGGTGAGCAAACTGTTTGCTCAAACAAATTGGTTTGCAAGAATTTCCCGAGGTAAATAGTGAAGTTATTTATTGGTTTACTGTCTTATTTTCCAGGGCAAGAATTTCCCAGTGCAAACAATCAAGTCATGTTGACTTTTTGGGGGTTGGGGGTCCTCAGTTTTCAGATACAATAGTTGAATAGCATTGAGGAAGATGGTTCTTATGTTTATTCAGTCCTCTATTGATCGGCATTTAGGTTATTGCCAATCATATACAGTGCTGAAATGACACCTTGAGCATATAGGTGTTTCTCTAGGGTCCCCACTTAAAAGAAGAATTGTTAGGTAGCAGAATGTGAGCATCTGCAATTTTCCTAGAATTCTGTATTATGTCTAGCCTACCTCCCTGACTCTCAGAAGAGGAAAATCTCCCTCTGTGGCCACCAGATCAGACATCAGGAACTGCCAGGGCTTTGCCCACACCGGCTGCATGCCACTCCCCTGTTCTGGCAGATTAACAGTGACCTGTGACCCTGACAGTCTGGCCACACTCCTGGCCAATTTCAGCCTGTTGAAAGGAGTCCCCAGGGGTGGTCAGGGCTTGGGGATGTGTTGGCCAGATGGGCCTGGGAGGTCTTGGGTTGGCTTATCCCGGGAGGCAGAGCAGGTGGGCAGCCTCCAGCACAGCAAACCCGCCCCCCCACCCCCATTTTCCCCATCATGCATCACTGGGCAGGATCTGGAGCCAGATGGTGGGGATGGGGCAGCCTTGCAGCTTCTGGCTTGACAAAAGATCCTCTATACTGCCTCCCTATCCTGCCCAGCTTGGCTAGTCTAGTTTCTGGCTGCCTAGTCACTCAGCCCTGGCTTGCCCTGCCCTGGGCAGCGTTTCTACAGAGATTGTTTGTCTCTTCTCCCCATCCTAGGCAATTTTCCTGGAGAGCCTTGGGTTTGAAAATCCACTTATTATCCACCTGAGAGTGGGCAGGTATGACGAAGGCAGTGTTGCTCCATGGTTATAATGGGTCACAGATTCAAACACACTAAGACCAAGTGCAGTGGGCCAGGGAGAGATTGTGGTAAGCTGGTGTCTGGCACTCTATGAGCCCTCATCAGTGGTCCCTACAGATGGAGAAACTGAAGTCTAGAGAGGAGGCCACTTGCAGAAGAGTCCATGGTTAGGAAAATAGGCTTGGAAGTCAGGCCCATCTGAATAAATTCCAGATCTGCTACTGAGTGAGTCCTTGGGCAGATCACCTAAGCTCTCATTCCTCATTTGAAATGGGGCTAATTAAATCTTTATCATAGAAAAGAGTCCTGAGGGAGAGGTAAGATAATGCAAGGAAAGCATCTGGTACAGAGTTAGCCCTCAATACCTATGAGCTAATCTTATTATCTTGGAATCTTGAAAGAGGTTACAGGCACTGCTAGAGACAAGAAAGTCTCATGGTAAGGAAGGTAGGATCCCAGGGCCTCAGTAGTTGATTGGTTCAGGCCTGAAGTCTTCCCCAAGGACTCAACCAGTTACAATTGTCCAACCTTCTTCTTGGTTGTGATTCAGTTTCCTCATCTGTAGAATGGGTTCGATAACAGTTGTTACCTCATAAGATGCTATGAGGATTAAGCAAATTATCCCCTGGAAAGCTATGGACCATATTCAATAAGTATTAGTTTGTCTATGGCCATACCTCCCTGAACAAGCCTGATCTCGTCTGATCTCAGAAGCTAAGCAGGGTCAGGCCTGGTTAGTACTTGAATGGGAGACTGCCTAGGAAGACCAGGCGCTATAGGCCTAAAAAATAAGAGATTGTAAGCTGACAAGTTCCTTGCAACCTGTGAGGTCAACCAAGGATTGCCTCACTCTGTTTAAGTTATTGGGAGGTGATGGGAGGAGCTTGAGGAAGTTTCCTGCCAAGGAGTCCTGGGGTGGGCCCCAGGTGTCCCTAACTCTTGTCCTCTGAGACTCTCCTCATCCAGGCTAGGCTTTGGAAGATCTCTAAGACTTCCAAGGTCTGTCTTGGGGTGTAGCTAAGAACAGGAAGGGGAAAGGCTGCCCTTGGGTGGCCAGGAGCCCTGGGTTCCCTTCTAGATGCTGTGTCTATTTTGTTGTATGACTCTAGGCTTCTGGAGAGTGGACAGCTGGTCTTCACCATTTCTCAAGAGTCAGGTTTCTCTCTGACATGTGCAAAAACATGAGTGAAGGAAGGTGGGCGGGGATGGAGGAGGACTGGGGTGAGACACGGGGCTGTAGCCAGGCCAGCTCTTTTGCAGGGCTGCCTCTAGGAGTCCTCTCCTGCACACAGAGCCTGGGAACCTTTCAGTTGGCTCCTGATGCTAAGTGAAGTCAATTAATATCAAAATAATGAGGTAATTACTATGATTTGGAAAATTATTAGAAAATGCTTTGAGGGAATTTCAGAGCAGAGACAAGGGTGAATGAAACATCTGTGAAGAAAGGAATGAAGGGTTGTTCTAGATGTGGCATGAGGATGGGTGAGCTCTGGACCCAGGGGCTCCCCCCACAGCTTGGAACTCCTCCTGGAGTGAGTGACCGGTAGAGGAGTGAGTAGGGGAGAGCTCCCAGCTCTGGGTGTGTGGGTTGGGTGGGGGTTGGGGGAGGAACCAGGGGGTGGAATTTTCAGTCCCTAGGAATAACCTAGTAGATTCCAGTATGAAGGACAAACTCTGGAAGTAGAGGCCAGTCTGCTTTTCAAACCTCAACCTGCAGCCTCTCTACCCCCGGAGCCACCCTCATTCTGAGGACACCAACCCGGAAAAGGGTTAGATGGAAGACTCCTGAATCAGAGAGGCTAGAAAGCAGAGGTTGTCAAAAATGTGATTCTTGGACCATAACAGCATCAGCATCGTTGCCTGGGAAGTTGCTAAAAAATGCAAATTCTCAGGCTACCAGCAGACCTACTGAATTGGAAACTCTGGGATGGGGCCCAGCAATCTGTGCTTTAACTAATGACTAACAGAGGTGTGAAACGACAGGCAGGGCCAGGCCTGGGAAGTGGAGAATAGATATTGCTTTGAGAGTCTTTTTAGGAGGTTGAATCCACAGGAATTGATGCCAGAGTGGATGTGGACAATCACATGGCAGTAATAGTTGTAGTAGTAGTAGTAGTAGTAGTAATAATAATAATAATAATAACAACAACAACAACAACCACCACCACCAAACACATATTGTGTACTTATTCTTCAGTAACAGTGCTAAACAGTTTCTAGGTACTATCTCATTTAATCCTAAAAACAACCCCAATAAGTAGGTGCTGTTATGATCCCAATTTTTTAGATAGAAAACTGAAGAACAGAGAGGCTGAACGCCAAAGACCACACAGCTGGTGGGTGGTAGAACCAATGGTCAAATTCTGGGTTTTTGCTTTCTCTCTGATACCAGGTTGCTTTGGTAAATCCAAGAAGGGTGGTTGGTGACTTGAGTGAGCAGTAAAGACTGCTCGGGGAGAAGTAACTTTCAGGGAGGCTGTTTTGCTTTTAAATTTACTGAACACTTAACTATGTGCATTAGCTGTACATTGTCCCATTTAAATGTCATTTTGATCCTGTAGGTATTACAACTATCCCCATTTTACAGATGATGCAATTGAGGCTCAGAGAAATAATGTCACCTGCCCAAGGTCATAGTGAGTGACACAATAAAACTTTAAAGCAAGGCAGCAAGAATGTGGAATCCTGGCTCTTAATCTAGATAGGCAGAGCATAGACTTAGAGGGGACCCACCTTCACACAAGTCCCCTGGTTCCTGCCAGTCTCGGATGCTTACTCTGTGTCCCAAAGCACCCAGGATAGGTCCAGGCAGAGAGTATATCCACAGAGAATGTCCATTAAGTGATATTAATAAATTTGTCAAAATAAAACAGTCTACAAAAGCCAGAGGAGGGAATTAAAATTTATGGAGGCTCTTCCATGTGCCAGACACCTTATTTTGGGCTCGTTTAATTCTCTCAGATTGTATTATAAGTTGTACACCTACAATTTATATATTGTTATTAACCAATATTGCCTCAATAAATTTAATTAAAAAAATTTCTCAGAGCCTTCCAACCTTTTGTTTTATTATCCCCATTCTTTCAGAGGGGAAGCAACCTACTGGAGGTCACACAGTGAGTCAGTGGAAGAGGCCAGGTCTGAGGCCAAGTCTCGCTGACCCCCAAGCTGATTCTCCTTCTATTGGTTGGGTCTGTGACTGGCGTGGGAGTGGGAGTGCTGAAATGGGATAAGATCAATACATGGCGACTGGTAAAATCATGGTAACAATAACCATTGTTATTAGCCCATCTGTGAAATGGATGTGTAATCCTCACATGAGAAAGGGAAAAAAGTGCTTTAGAGGTGGCAATCTCAAGGATCCCCACTTCCCACTCTATTCTAGACTTTCATCTTTCTTCTGCTGCGGCTGGATGGCTAGTCTGCCCGGGACCTTGCAACCCTGGCTCTCTGCTACCCTCTGCTGGAAACTGTCAGATGTGACACTGGGACGCAGACTCCTATGGCCCCAGCACCAGCTTGTCTCCAGTTCGTTGATAGTATCTTTTGCGAGGGACCAATATTGGCTGGGGAGACAGGGCTGGTGAGGCTCTCTGGGGCCTCTGGCTCCTTCCTAGTGAAATATTGGATTGGGACTAAAAGCTCTTAGACCACGGCTCTGTCCCTGCCTAGGTTAACACCTTCCTGCCTCCATATTATCTTTAGGTAAAAAGTCAAACCCGTTGCCCTGGCTCCTGTCCCCTGTACCTCCATTCTCTGAAAGTTTCTTGCTCCTCACTTGAGCATCACTGAAGCCCAGACTGAACCATTACCCCACAAGGTTTATTTTCTTGTCCTGGGGCTAGAATTAGAGGCCCAGGATTATTATCTGGTTTAGGAGGAAAATACTCTCTTAATCACACGCACCCCAACCAACAAAACACACACCCAACAGCAAATGTCCTGCTTCCTAAGATGGTCGTCTACTTTTGCCCTCTCCTCTTTCTCCTGATTTCTACCCCAGGACTCAGCTCTTGGTCAGTTTTTCTTCTTTCTTTATATTCCCTTCCTTGGTAATCTTATGTTTTCCTAGGTTATCTTAAACTGTCACATACTTTAAATGTCTTTTAACTGCTATTGGCTCTTCGGAATCTCCTTCACCCAAGCCATCAGCAAATCTTAACCTCCTTAATACCTCTCAATTATATTTACTTCTCTCCATCTCCCCAGCCCCAGCAGCCACCTCCTTAGTCCAGGTCATCACCACCTGCCATATTGAAAACTTCAACAGCCTTTGTGCAGATTGTATTTTCCAAAGATGGGCTCAACAATAGCTCCCATCGCATATGCTCTTCTAGAATCCTGTCATTTTTCCATTAAGAGGTGGAGTAATTTCCCTTCCTCCCGAATTTGGGAAGAGCTTGGCGACTGTCTTGACCAATAGAGCACAATAGAAATGATGTTATGTGACTTCTTAGCCTAGATCATAAAAAAAAAAAAAAACCACCATGACCTTTTATGTTGCTTCCTTGAGACACTTGATATTGCAACCCAATCACCATGCTGTGGGGATCATGGAGAAGCCCAGTAGATCATGAAGAACAGAAGCCTCCAGTAATCAGTCCCACCCAAGCTCCCAGGCAAGAGTTCTCATCAGCAGGCTAGGTATGTGAGTGAGCCATCTTGAAAGTGGATCTTCCATACTCAGTCAAGTCACGCCATCTGATACTATATGGAACAGAGATGAGCTATCCCCACGGAACCCTGCCTCACTGTTTTAAGTCTCTGAGTGGGGTTGTTTTTACATAGTAATATATAACTGATTACTTACCTAAATGATCTTCTTGCTTCCAATTTACACACACCCCCCCATTGTCTATATTCTGTTTAGTGGCCAGAGGGATCTTTTATTTATTTGTTTGTTAGTTTGTTTATTCAAAAAGCTTCATTGGTCCAAGGCATGGGACAGGGCTCCAGGATGGTTAGAAGGCTGCCTATCAGTTGCAAGGAGAGGTTCAGGCACAAGGCCAACACCAGGGGCATGCAGAGGGGCCCCTCAAAAGCCTCTGGGCTCCAAAGGCTCTTAGTCATGCTTGAATGGGGGCTGGCCAGCCTGAAGACATTAGTCAGGTGGTCCAGAGGGAGCTTTTACAGACATAAATTAGCCAAAGTTTAGAGTATTAGATACTCTGAACAGCTCTTCTGCTCAAAAAAAAAAAAAAAATCTAAAAGTGCTGGGTAAAATTTAAAAATATATTACTGAGCTGCTAAGAATGAAAGGAATATGGTAACATTTATTTTGATACACATTTATTTCTGCAACATCTGAATCTCATAATTTATAATATGTAAATAAAGGAGATTATCAATTTGTTAAAGCTCAAATATGACTAGACAAAAATAATTGTATCATCCATTTTAGATGTTCTCTGTCATATTTGGGGACATAAGTCAAGTATGACAGCGAATCTTTTGTTCTGAACATTTTAAACCTTTCTTTAATTGTAATAAAACTGGAACTATACATATGTAGTTTTGTTGCGATATAGTGGAGAGATGGGTGATAATTAAGTAAACAAACATATGAACCATGAAGTACAAATTGTAATGAGTCCTGTGAAGGAAATGAATAGGATGGCTGTAAGAGAATTATTGGATTTTCTCTCAGCCTTGATTTGAACAGACATTTTAAGGAGGCAGCCTTGAGTCCCTAGCACTTAGACAGCAAAATTAAAAAGTGTGAGTTCCCTCTCTCTGCCTTAGCTTGGATGGTGGGGAGTGGCTTCTTATTTGATATGGGCTGCCTTGTGGAGAGGAGAGATCCCTGATACTGGAGGCACCCAAGCTCAGGTTAGAGGGATACCTCTTGGGGATGCTATAAAAGGGCTTCTTGCTCGAGGTAGGGTGGGGGAATTGAATTTGGTGACATTCAGTGGTTCTCCTCTTACCAAGATTTTAGGATGCTAACATCACTTTACTCTAAATTCTACAGGCCTGTGATTTCAATTCTCTGACATTCTGAGAGACAGTTTTATCCAGAATCTTGAGTAGTCCAGTAGGAAGGGCCAATTCTAAAGAATCAGAAATAACCTGTTTAATATTTGGGCTCTGTCATTTACTAGTTGTATGACTTAGGACAAGTCGCTTTCCCTCTCTGAGCCTTGGTTTTCTCCTCTGCAAAATGGAGATTATAGTGCCTGCCTCACAAGGCTTCAATGAAGATTAAAAAGCAACATATAAGGGAAGCACCTGGTTTGGTTTCCATTCCATACGATACCATGGGGTCTTAAACTTTGGAAGCCTCCCACCCTCTATTAAGATTCGAACCTCTCCCGAGGTGCAGTATGGTGTCACGATGAGCTCTGGTGCCAGACTGCCTTGGCATATTACATCATGTCTCTGAGCCCGTTTCCTTACCTGCTTAATAGAGATAATAACATGACCTACTTCCTAGGACTGTCTTGAAGGTTACATGAGATGATCCACGGTAAGGATTTATGTTAAGCAGTTAGTCCTGTTAACTCTCATTATTGCTGCCATCATTGGGTCTGAGATGCCAAGAGTGTAAGAATCTCTGCTTCCTGCCTTGGAGCCCATGCATAGAGACCTCTACCAGAAGGGGCCTAGACTTTTGGCCCAAGGGCTTGAGCTTGTAGGGCCTTCAGTGGGGAATTTGAGATTGGGCAGCGCCCTTCCTTCCTTCCTTTCTCCTTCTCTCTCTCTTATCCCTTGGGATTGAACTGGTTTCCTTTGGAAGCTCTGCCCTGGGGTTTGGTGAGGTGGAGCCAGGCCTGTGTGTGTGTGTCTGGGAGGACAATTTCTGAGTCAAAGCAGAGAGGCATTAGCTGGCCACAGTGGAGAGAGGAGCAGAGCATTCCTCTAGCTACAGGGTTCCTGAAGGTGGCCTAATGGGAGTACAGCTGATTGGTACTGCCCAAATTATGTGATCACATGCACACACACACACACACACAACTCATACACATACTCACAAATACACACACTACACACATACATGCATACATCACTGTTTTCTCTGGCTCTATATCCTTCTTACTTCCCTGCGAGTCTTCTCTTATTCTGTACACATCACCCCTCTCCTTCCTCCCTTCCCATTATAACCACAGAAAACAGTCCCCCGGGGGAAGAGCTCTGTCCCAGCGCTCTTTCTCACCAAGTTTGTCCGGGGCTCATTAAGTCTCTTTTAAGCAGGGCAGTACGTGGAGGGACTTTTAAAGATCTGGCTCCAGGCTTTGGTCCTTGGAGAGGAGTCTCACCGCCCCCTGGACCCTCGTCTCCTGCTTAATCTCTCCTCCCTTCCCTTCTTACCATGAGAGAGAAGTTTCCAAAAACCAAATAGATTATAGCTCTCATTTATTACAAATGCTCTATAGTCTTTAAGCAGTCATACTTTTAAAATATCAATGCATACGTAGTGTTATATTTCATTCCTTCTTCTTCCTATCCTTCCCTCCTGTCTGTCTTCCTCCTCCTCCTCCTTCTTCTCTCTCTCTCCATATACTTATTAAGTATCATATGTATGTCAAACTCTGGGTTCTTTTTTTTTTACTTGTGTCTCCCCTATTTTGACACTTATAACTGTAAAGCTATTTGATTGATGCCTATTTTCCAAGATAATTACAACTCATATTTTTTGAATGCTTACTATGTACAGGAATTATGCTAAACAATTAGCCAGTATTGTTTTATTTATTCCTCATAATAATCTTGGGGATATTAATTATAGTATTTCTATTTTATAGATTATGAAATGGAAGCTTAGGAGTTAAATAAGTCACCCAGGACTACATAAATAGAAAGTGGCACAGTGAGAATTTGAACACAGAAAATCAGAAACCAAAGCCCACATTCTTAACTACTGTGGGATCCTCCCTCTCAGTGGACTGTATGTTCTGTGAGGCAAGATCCTGTCTGTCTTGTTGACAACTGAATCCCTACATCTAGCACTGTGTCTGGCACATAGTGGATGTTCAATAAATATTGATGAATGAATAAATGAATTGTAAACTCAGCCTTTGCTGCTACATGACCTATAGAAAGGAGGAGCAAGAGGAGTAAGGGCTTGGAAGCCTGACAAACCAAGGTTAGACTAGAGATCTGTTCTTACTAGTGGTGTGCCTCAATTTCCTTGTTTATAAAATGGGGGTAATATACAGGTTGTGCAGGATTTATGTGAGGTTTAAATGACAATATATATAAATCAGCTAGCTCATATGCCAACATATAGCAAACTGAATAAATGGCATCCATGTATTCTAGTGCATGTGCATATAATACATAGATGTATTACATAGGTGGCCTCAGGGGTTTTTAAGTAGTATAGAACCATTCCTTTATGTTGGACATCAGGGTTCATCTCTGGTTATTTGCAAGCATAGTTTACTGTGGACAATTTGTACAAGTACCTGTTTTCTTGTGAGCGTTTTTTTCTTGATGGTATTTTGTTTTGGAGGGTGCTACCTGAAGGTGCAGGGAGTCTACATACTGATGTGTCCCTAAGTATTTATTGCCCAACACATCCTGGCTGGGAGTGAAGGATGGAGACTAAGGGCAGTTAAAAGGATTGGTTGAGGTGTGTAGATTTGTGAGATTTTTCTGTTAACTGTTACACTTTAATTTTATATTTGGCATCTGTCTAGCAGTGTGGGTCAATGTCCAGGCACTGGTGTCAAAGAGGTCTGGGTTTGGCATATAGTGGATGTTCCACTCACAAATGTGTGACTTCGGCCAATTAGACCTTCTCAGTCCAAGTTTTCACTTTTGTATAATGGGGCTATTCATAGCTACAACATGATGCTGCTGTAAAGATGAGATAACATATGAAAAATGTTCAGAGCTAGGCCTGGCCAATAGTAAGCATTTACTATATGAAAGTGATGATATTGACTGCATAGAGATTTACAGTTTTCAATGCGTTTTCACATCGATTTAATCCTGACTCAAGCCCTGTAAGGTAGGGATAATTATGACCCCCATTTCACGATGAGAAAATTGAGATTTAAATAAGTGAAGTGCTGGGACCAAAGTCGACATGGAGCTAAAGGAGTCTGAGCAGGGATCCTAAACGGGTCTCCAGACGCCCAGATCCAGAGCCCCATCTTCCAGCCCTCTTCCTTCACAGTGGGAGTTCCCGGTCCTTCTCAGGTGAGACTTCAGGCTTTTCTGTATTCGACTGTGGACAGAAGAGGGGGTTAATTTCCCAAACTTCCTTCTGAGTGGGGACCATGTCCACTTCCTTCCCAAACCCTAAGCAGAGTCAGCAGCGTTCTCAACCCAGTAGGCGTGGTCTGTCAGCTTTAGAAGCCACGACCACAGGCAAAAGCTCGGGCTCCAGCTCCTTCCAAAGCTCCTTTGCTAGCGATCACGCCTGTCAAGTCCCTCGCGGCTCAGTGGCTACCTCTTAAACTTAGGCCCTGTCCCTGGACTCCTGCATTCCGTCATGCGCAGCCCCGCCTCGACGCCCAAAGCCTTGCCCCAGGATCTATGTGTCTTTTTCTTGCGCTCTTATGTCTCGGCCCCCGATGGCCTTGCTCAGTAGTCTCCTCCACAGGACTCTAAAGCTCCGCCCCCGACACGAAGCCCCGCCCGGCTCCCGCATCTCACCGGTTCCAGTTCTTACTTTGTGGCCTCGCCCCGACGCCCTTATGATCCCACCCCCCAAGTAGTCCCTCACTATACATCCTTCGGCTCCTGGGCCCCCGCCCCAGTCTCCCGCTAGCTTGCCTTCGGCCACGCCCCTCGCCATGAGCCACACCCACCAGATGGTCCCGCCCCTTTAGGCTCCACCCCCTGTGGCCCGGGTAGGGTGGCAGCTGGCCCTGCCGGGCCCCCTCTGCCCTATACCCTGGGCCCTGGGTGGAAGCCGGCCGGGCGGAGTGGGGCAGGGCGAACGCAGCGACCCAGGGGCTCGGAGGCGAAGATGGCGTCAGGCCGGCGCGCCCCGCGCACCGGGCTGCTGGAACTGCGCACCGGGGCTGGCTCGGGGGCCGGCGGGGAGCGGTGGCAGAGGGTGCTGCTCAGTCTGGCGGAGGACGCGCTGACCGTGAGCCCCGCCGACGGCGAGCCGGGCCAGGAGTCCGGCGCCCCGCGGGAGCCAGAGCCCGCGCAGCTCAACGGCTCCGCGGAGCCCGGCACGGCGGCGCCGCAGCTGCCGGAGGCGCTACTGCTCCAGCGGCGCCGTGTGACAGTGCGCAAGGCCGACGCCGGCGGGCTGGGCATCAGCATCAAAGGTGGGCGTGGAGGCACAGAGGGCGCAAGGTCTTGGCGTCCGTGGAGCCGCTGAGGGCTCAGGGGTTGCTGGGGCTGGCAGTATACCTAGGACTTGGAATTGGAGGACTTCTGTCTGGGAGTAAAGGGGCTTAAGGGGACAGAGGGAACCGAGGGCACTGGGAACATCAAGGTCGTAGATGGTTTTGAGAGTCGGAGGTCTCAGTTGAAAGGCACATATGTGGAAGGGGTTAGAGGGCGCACCAAGGACATGTGGGTGCGGAGTTCTGTGTGGAGGTATAGAGATCCGAGAGGGGTTACCTCCAAGAGGTTGCATGGGCATCAAGGACAAGAGGGGCCCCAGGAGAGCAAAGGGTAGAGGAAGTCGGGATTGAGGCCTGGGACACTACTAGGGCAGGGAGAGGGGAAGTCCCTGAAACACAACCAAAGTGGGAGATAGGGGCAAGGCCTGGAGTTCAAAGCACGGGGGTGATTGCGGATGAGGCACCGGCTTCGCTCACATACAGGGGCCCAGAAAGGATCTAGAAACCTGAGGACCCAGGAAGGTTGTGTACTTAGGCAGAGAGCTGGGTTTGAGTTTATTGATCTGACCATCTCTACCTTGCACAGGATTGAGAGGGATGGACATAGAGTTGTTACTCCTTTCTGAGAGCCCTCAGTCTCTAATACTGCCAGCTTTTTTTAGGGTGCAACCAGATTGTATTTGAATCCAAGATCAACTGTGTGAATGTAGACAAGTCATTTCTCATCTCTGGACCTTAGTTTCCTCAACTATATGATGAGGCTAATGATAGAGTTGTGATGTTTCTAGAGAACAGGAGTCTAAAGTACTCACCCTGCCAAGACATAGTAGATGCCTTGTTAGTTACTGCTTAGATGAGAGTGAAAATGAAGGCCAGGAGAGACTCCCAAAGCAACTAACTGTAGTGCTTAAAATCCCTGCCTCCTCCCTGCCCTCAGCCCCACCTGTTGAGTTCACCACTTCTCAGGGAATCAGCCTCCAGCTGAGTGCTATCCGCTTTAGGAAAGGATGTCAGCCCTTGTGTCATCTTGGATGTACACTGTTCCCTCTTCCTAGTGCTGGCTCTGTTCCTGGTGCTTCAAGACCATTTGGCCTGGGTGAGGTGGTAGGGATGGTGGTGACTTGGCTACGACTGTGTGCCAAGTGCTGCGCTCGGTACTCTAGGCTCGTGATTCACTTTATCCTGGCAACAAGTGGTAAAAGGTAGGGAACATAATCCCTATTCTGCAGGTGAAGAAACAGACTCAGAAAAGAAACACTTTTCCCAGGATCATAGTCAGTGAATGGCAGAGCAGGGATTTGCATCTCAATTATCAGGCCACTAGAGAGTGCCCAGGGGAGTTGGTTCTTTCCTATGGAAGGACAAATTTCCATGCAGCCAACCAAAGGGATCAAAAGAGGGAAATGGTAAGCCAGGGATTGGGTACTAGTCTTGTCCCCAAACTCCAACCCCAGATAGTGCAACAGATCAATCCAGAAATTGTACACACGATATGTCAAAACAGGAAGGGACTTAGAGTTCATGTAGTTCCATTTTGCAGATGGGCAAGCTGAGATTTGCAGAGGAGCAGGGACTTTCCAAGGTCACATAAAGTTATATCCTAGCTCCATACTTCCAGGTGAGGGTGAAGGTACTTTTAGGAGGCATCAGGAGAAGTACAAGCTCCATTCAGTTTTTCATGTGTGGAGAGCGGGCTCCAGTTGCCATCATGACCTCCCATCTAGGGTCCAGCCCAGCCCAGGCAGCCAGGAATGATCATAGTTTCACACTGAACTGAAGTTCCCAGTTTCAGGTGGAGCAGGGCAGATACAAATAGAAATTCCTTCCTTTCCTAGCCCTCAAGCTTTGTGCAGTACAATAAGCAAACTGTTGGTCCTGTATGGGGGTCAAGAGAGGCTTCCAGTCTTACCTCTGCCACTAATTTGTTGTGTGACCTTGGAATAATGACCTCTTGTCTCTGGGCCAGTAGTTACTCATCTTTAGTAATTTGGGGATGGACCAGTAGTGTGATATCTGAGGGTCCGACTTGCATTTGGCCATAGGATTAAGAGTATTGGTTCTGAAGCCAGGAGACCTAAGTTCACATACATACTGGCTTTGCCACTTACTAGCTGAATGAACTTGGGCAAGGGGCTTCTCTTCACACTTCAATTTTCCTGACAGGAAACTGAGAATGCCAGTGTGATTGGGGCCTTGTGAAGATGAAAGAGACAGCATTGACAACATTTCGCATAGTGCTTGACACTTGATACATGGAACCAATGTGGACTGTTATTACTATTTCTTATTTTAAAAGGTTGTCCAGAAGTTTAGCAATAAGCAATTCAGTAAAATGTATTAGTTTTATCTTTTTTTTAATCAGAGATGCGATTCAGATAGGCTATTGAAATCACTAGACTTTAAGGCATTGGTTTCTAGCCTGGATCCTGGATTATAAACTTCTTGATCGCTAAAGGGATCCTTTGGAGCCATAGCAATAGATGAATTCTATTGTAATGCCAGATTAGGTAAGTATGAATAGGTTTCCTCCACTGTGGGAAAATTGCTTAAAATCCACAATATTTAAGAAAAAGCTATCAAAGCATCTTGTAAATTACTCAAACACTGGTGAACACTCAAAGCATTGGAAGAAAAGATTCAGTAACCAAACTATAACATTATGAATTTAGAAAATGACTTAGTATTATTAGTGTCTCAGACTCCTAAGACTCAGCTGAGATTCGCTGAGATTCTCTTTACCCTTTCACCTCCCCTTTCCCAGCACTGGATAGAGCACCAAGGGAGGCCTTCAGAAATAATTTTGCTTTGATGTGACTCCCAAGCGTTGGAGCGTCTGCCTCAGTTTCTTCCTCTTTCTGTGCCTGTGCAGGTGGCCGGGAGAACAAGATGCCTATTCTCATTTCCAAGATCTTCAAGGGCCTGGCAGCTGACCAGACGGAGGCCCTCTTTGTAGGGGATGCCATCTTGTCCGTGAATGGGGAAGATCTTTCCTCTGCCACCCACGATGAGGCGGTGCAGGTTCTGAAGAAGACAGGCAAAGAGGTTGTGCTGGAAGGTGAGATCTGGGGACCCTCAGGGTGTTCAATTTTTCCCTGCCTCCCCCAGGCCTCAAGCAGTGGGGGTTGGGAGGTGGACAGAGTTGAAAACAGAAACAGAACTTGGAGATCTGCCTTGAGACAGTGTGTGATGGTGGGAGGGTGAGCTGGCACAGAGCTAGACAGACCTGGTTTTCATTTTCTCTCTCCCACTCCCTATTTCTGTGGCCTTGGACAGGTACTTCATTTCCCTGAGCTGTAGTTTCCTCATCTGTAAATCAAGGATCTAACTTCTGCCTTACTGGGTTGTGTGAACAGGATAAAAGATCCATGGCAGGATCTGCCATCCAGTGAGTGACTCGGGAAGAGAGAGGAGGAAGGAAGGGACTGGGGACGGGCTGGCTACTATTTTTTCTTGAGGAACTAGGAGAACTCTCAGCTCCAGGTTTTTCCAGTACCCACGGGCCCCCAAACTCTGAGACTCATCCTTTTTTGGGAGAGGACTCCACCTTTATAGCAGAATATCAAATCCTTCCAGCAAGGACAAGAGAGGACATGACTTTTTTTTTTTTCTTCTGGAGGAAACTTGGTGGTTCCATTTCATTATCTCCTCACTGTGTGGTCTTGGATGAAACCTTTGCCTTCTCTGGGCCTCAGTTTCCCCATTGGTTGTTATAGGCCTCTTGCTGTGGTTATCCCATATCTGCCTTTTGTCATCTCTCTCAGGAGGTTTTTGCTTTGCTCAGCCCTTTCCTCAAACTTCTCTGTCAGTTCCGGAAGTTGTGGGGGCCTGAGGAATGTGTCTGGCTCATGGCCCAGAACAGGCACAAGGGAGGCGGCGGGGGCCGATGGAGAATGCCACGGCCAGCGAAGCTGCTGAGTTGAGTCCCAGGCCTAGATCCTGACGTGTTGCCTTTGTTTCCCCAAAGGGGTCTTCAAGAGACCGCAGAAGCAAACAGGCTCAGGGTCTCTGAGTGATCTTTGACATTCTTGTGGCCCCAACTGCAGTTGTTTTATTTTATTTTTGCATTTTGAGTGTATCTGCTTAAATGCTACTAGGCAGTTTTAAAAATATACAGTATAGTCTATGGCCATGCCACCCTGAACAAGCCCAATCCCGTCTGATCTTGGAAGCTAAGCAGGGTCGGGCCTGATTAGTACTTGGATGGGAGACCACCTAGGAAGACCAGGTGCTGTAGGTATAAAAAATAAAAAATAAGGAATTGTAGGCTGACAAGATCCTTGCAATCTGTGAGGTCAACTGAGGGTTGCCTTGCCAAAACAAACAAACAAACAAACAAATAATAAGAAATAAAAAAATAAATAAAAATATACAGTATATGCTTTAGAAAAGCTTACTCTTTAGTATTAGTCCCTAAAAGCTTAAGTCTATCAATCATACTTACACAGAAAAATTAAATAATGAGATTGCACATATATTTTATGGTTTTAAGAGACTTTTTGAAACTCTTAGTTGCCTCATTACTTTGATATTTATAGCCAGTAATACAGTTCGAAACAGCTGAAATTCATCAAAATGTCATATTTTGGTTGACTTGAAGCGCTCTTTTAGTTTCTGCTGTTTGATAGTTTAGTCTATAGATGGGAAAATTTCTACTGTAGACACATTTCTAATTCACACTGAGGTCCCCCTCAGCCTCTCATCCTTAGGTTGAGAATGTCTCTATCTGGGTTCTTGGTGTGGATCATTCTGAGAAAGTAGCATCTCTGAGTGTTAGATGCCTGGATCATCTCCTGGGTTAGCTAATTCCCAAGACTTCCATCTAACTCATTCACACCATTTCTTCCTCACTGAGCCAAGAAACATTTGCAGACCTACTATATACCTGATGTGCAGAGAACTGAGTCAGAAGCTAAACCAGACCCAGGCCCTCTCCTGAAGGAGCTCACCATCTGGACATGGGGCAGTGGGGAGATAAAATATAAACACTGTCTCCACATAGACTACTTAAAAATCCTGTCTGCTTTGTGGTGAATCTCTGGCCTTGGATAAGACCCTTACTTAGTTTCCATATTGGTTGAGTTTAGACTAGATCAGAGATCACCAATAGCTTCCATTTTGAGAGTCAGCTTCCCTGGTGGCTGCTAGGAGTTCTATATTTAGAATGGTTGGGAGGTCTTGTCTGGACTCAGCAGAAGGGAACTGGAATTGTTTAGCAAAGTCTACCATGGATACAGCAGGGAAGATGTGTAGCATCCCAGGACAGGTTCCCCAGTGCTTATGTTCTCTGAGATTTTTCATAGGACAAGATCTTTCTTGGGCAAACTCTGCCCCTGGTCTCCAGGTGGAGCTTGGCCTATCTCTTGCCTAGGATAGGATTTGGCACATAGTAGGCACTCTATAAATGTTAGTAATGCCCCTCCTCTCCCATTGCATGTATGTAGAATTGATATTATTTCCTCCTTAAGTATTTGGTAGCATTCTCCAAGAAGCCACCTTTATAGAAAGGTTTTTAACTGTGATTTCAATGTCTTTAATAGCGCAATTTAGATATCTATTTTTCTTGAATGAGCTTTGGCAGTTTCTGTCTTTCAAGGAATTCGTCCATTTCATCCAAGATGTCATATTTATCAGCATCAAGTCATTTGTAATCTTCTCGTAGTATTCCTTCCTTTCGGATGAGAGCCCTCTTCTGCTTTTTCTTTCTCTCTCCTCCCTTTGTATTGTTCTACTTAGTGGTTTCAAAGGCACTCTCAATCTTGTGAGAGAGATTGCTTAGCAAACCCACCAGCTCACCAATGTGTCATAGATGCTGAGATTAGTTCTGACCAGGGATTGGAGGAAGAGGCAGTGGTTACTTCTCTCTGGGTGGTCAGGAAAGACTTCCTGGAGGAGGAGATGCTGGCATTTTACGAACAATAAGCAGAGGTGGATATGAGGTGGAGGAAGGGCATTCCAGGCAGGGGAGCTGTCTGAGCAAAACCATAGAGGGGTGAAGTGACTTGATTTACTGGGGAATTGTCTGGGAAGTAATTCAGCATTGTTTGAGCCTAGTGTGTGAAGAAGGGAGTCGAGAAAGAGGAGACTAAACAGATTGATAGATCCTGCAGGGCCTTGAATGCCATGCTAAAAGAATTGGATTTTCTCTGGAGGGGAAGGAAGAGCCATTAAAAGATTTTCAGCAGGGGCCCACATGGTCAGCTTGAGGCTTCAGTAGTATCAACCTGGTTTGGAGAGAGGCACAAATAGTTGCAGAATGAGTGGGGCCATGAATGGGAGGGAGAGGCTGGTGGTTTGTCTTAAGCAAGCTTGGATAAGAGGAAGAGTCTGGAGCTTGTGGCTTTCTCGATAGTTTTCTTGAGCTTTTTCTTAGTTGAAGTCTCTTTTGAACTTCTCTCCTGACCCAGCAGTCTTGTGGAAGGAGTGATTTCACCCAGGACAGCAGAGGGGTGGACGTGGGCACTGGGTCAAGAATCTTTGGATCACAGTGCTGATCTGAGAAGCCTGGAGTATGTGAGGGAGCTAGGATGCTGGATTGTGGCTGGACCTTTAGATATGGGAAAGTTTGTGGAAAAGGTAAGGACTGGGCAGTAGCCCCAGTCTGAGACCAATGCTCTTGGGAGCCTCTCTCCGCCTAGGTTTCTAGAACCCAATCACTGGATTCTAGAACTTCCCTGCCCCATCCCACTCCTAAGACCATCTCCAAGGGGCCATAGAAGGGTGGTCTGTCCTTTGGGTGAGAACTCAGCAGGGCAGCTGGACATCTTTCCTGAGGGCTGGATGGGTACAGAGCCCCCTCAGAACATCCTAGGACAGATATCACTGGCAAACCCTGGGCGCCAGCCTAAGTCAGGGGCTCAGCTGGACTTTAGGAACCCCCCATCTGCCTTCTGGACCTTTTCCTCTGTGAGGTCAGGGGTTTGCATAAATATATTGAGTCTATTCTCAGTCACAGGGATGTGTTTGTGACCAGAGTCTGGGCCCAAGCTGGCAACCAGCACGCCTCTGTCTGCTGCTTAGAGAGGCCCATTGTGTGAGCAGACCTGGAGCCGGGGCCAGCCTGGGCCCTTGGAGACCAGGCCTGCGGGAAGAGGGGGCACAGCCAAATGCCTTCCCTTTCTCTACCCTCAGTGTGGCTGTCAAGCCAGCGGCAACAGTGAGCCTGTGATGCATTAAAAATAATACTACTAAAGGACAGTTAAAATTAATAAAGTAAATCTTAATACTTTGTATAAAGGGAAAAGTACATCCCACATAAAGATTAGGCTTTTAAAAGATACAGGAACAGTAATATGTACATAAAAGGCACATACAGTAACAGAAATTACTATAATCCCCATTTTACAAAGTCACCAAGGTTTGTCGAGAATAAATAACTCCCTTCAAGTCATACAACCAATAAATTGGCAGACTCAGAATTCACACTGAGATCTGTCTGGTTGCAGAGGCCGTTATTGCTTCAGTGTTGAATAATACCTACCTCCCATTGTTATTTGCAAGGTTAAAAAGTAATGCATGTAACTTGCAGAGGCCAGTGCCCATAGTAGGTACTTAGTTATTTATTTAATTTGCTATTTATAAGGATGAGACAATGCATTTGAAGTACATAATACAATGTCTTTCACATGGTAAACATTCAATAAAAGTTAATTTTACCATCATCGTATCAGCATCAGCATTATTGTTTTCTCCAGTAAACTCGGAGGTCTTTGAGGACAGGAGTCATGTGTAGTTTGTCTCAGAGCCCCAGGCCTGGCACTGAGCCCAACACAAACATTATATCTTGGTGAAGTGAGAAATATCACTAGGGTACATCTTTGACCCTTTCAACTTTATTTTTAACTTCGTTAGTTGAAGTTGACTTTCCTAAATGTTTAAGATGGGACTCAATGCTCAAGCTGGGCCTGACTCCTGAGAATTTCCATTATGAGTCCTCAGAACTCCAAAGCCAGGCCCCTGCTGACTTCTCCACTGGGAGATGGACACTGTCAGGTGTCCTGCCTCAAATTTGGCTCAGTGCATCACCACCGTCAAAAGTGGGATGTTATTAATGGTTGCAGCTAATTTGAAGCTACCCTGCTCGGCTTAGCCAAATCATGCTGTGCTCCTGACGTGCCTGTGGGACTTGTCCTGGGAACAGAATCATGAATGGAGCACCCGTCCAGTCCTCCCATAGCTGCAAAGACCTGTTGTTCTAAAGGGAACATTTGTTTGGCTACATGGTGTGCGAGTGCATGCACACAGGCGCGTGCACACACACACACGGTTTTGGGCCATGTGACTCCCACAGGCAAAACTTGGCTAAATCCAGCCCTGGCCTGTTCCCTGGATCTTGATTAAAATGCCTGTGGGGTTCTGGGGGCAGGTTCTGGCCTAGATTAGCTGTGCGAGCTAGGCTGCTGATGGTGGTGGAAGAAACAATAATGATAATGATGATAATGATAATAATAGTGATGGTAGTGTCTGCTGTTCATGGAGTACCTACAATGTGTTAGGTACTACGCTAAGTGCCTTCCGTATGTTATCTCACTGAATCTTCAAAACCACCTCTGTGAATTAGGTACATTGTTCATCCTATTGTGCAGATGAGAACACTAAAACCTAGAGAGGTAAAGCTATATGCTTAAAGTCACACAGTAGCAGAGATGGAATTTGAGCTCAGATCTGTCAGATGCAAAATATGTTCTTAAATATTTATACTGCACTGCAAGTCATGTCACCCCTATGAGACTCAGTTTATTCAATTTATTCAACTGTTAAAAAAAAACATGGTTCTATTTCATTAAATTGATGTGATTAGATGAAGATGTGTTTGTGAGAGTTGAACTTGGTGCTTGGTATATAGTAGGCACTCAAAGTATTTTATTCTCTCATTACCAAGATCCAAGAACCCTTCACTTCCTGAGTTGACGAAGGCCTCATCTCTGAATACTGGCTTAGATGATGTGGAATGTGGTGGTATATTTTTAAAAAATAAACTAGATTTTTAAAAAATGTAAAAAGTAATATATGCCTATAAGAACCGCCTCCAGAAGAGCATAAAGCAATTATCTTTTCATAGAGATAACCATCATTGATATTTTTACATACTTTCAGAAAGTGTCCATTTTTGTTTTTGTCATTTAACAAGTTGAGGACATATTTTCAACTCAGTAAATGTAGCTCTGTTTCATTTTTTAAATGATTGTATAACATCCTATTATTGGGATTCATACATTCATTTGACGAATATTTACTGAGCCTTGGCTCTATGCTGGGACTTGATATAGGCACCGGGAATATAGCCATGGACAAGACTGAATGGTCTGCTGGTCAGAAAGCTCACATCCTGTGTTTAGAAGCCCTTACCTATGGACATTCAAGTTTTCCGAGACTCTTGCATTATAGACATTTGTGCCATGACCCCTCTGTGTGCCATGAGCATTTATCTGAAGTGGGGTTCCTGCAAGATAGATATTGTTAGGTCAAAGATTTCAAGTGCCTTTAGGATCTTGATAGATGGTGCCCCCTATACTGCACAAGGGTATAGTGAGGTGAGATTATTTTTTGCTCCAGAGTCTGACAACCTAGGCTCTGTTGGTCAGCCCTTCTGCAGGGCCTGCCAGGGGCTGGGAACTATTTATAGTCCAGCCTTGTTGGACTAGCAGGACTTTAAAGGTCATCTCTTTCAGAGCCCATTGGAATCCTATGTCCACTCCACACTATCTTTTGTGGGCGAGTGGGCAGCCTGGACTTGAATCTTTACAATGCCTTACTCAGAGAGCTGGTGTATCAGTGTCCATTATATAGGTGAGGAAACAGGCTTAGAGAAACCTTGGGACTTGCCAAGGCCAGATAGTAAGTGACAGGACCTGGATTAAAATCTTCGTTACCATATTCTGTGCCCATCTCCTTATACTGTCACATTAAGCACAGCAGCAGAGATAATAACCACACTACTATTTATTGAAGACCTATGTTATACTAGGCGGGACAAAGTGCTTTACAGATATTAAATTTCAATATGCTGGAAGGTAGATATATTTTGCTCCCATTATAAAGATGAGGAAATAGAGGCTCACAGAAACCAAGTCACTTGTCCAAGCTCACAGTAAGGAAGTTAAACCCAAACCTGCATCACTCCAGAGCTCAATTCAACGCCATCTCTCCAGGCTGAGAAGCCCTAGGCCTGTCAATATTTATTCATATAACAATTTTCTTGTTTACTGATTACCTGGTATATGTCGGGTACAATTCTAGATGCTGGGAATATGAAAGTGAACAAGAAAACAAGTCCCCGCCCTCATGGAACTGACATTTTGGTTGGAGGAGAAAGGCCATAGACTAGTAAGCAAATGGATAGATCTTGTAATTTCAGGCAGGGGCTAGTAAGTGATTACCCACTGAACAGACAAGTAATAGCTTGAGCTTAGAGGACAGGCTTTGGCCAAGACTCAAAGCCAAGACATTCAGTCACAAACATTTATTGAGCACTGGGATAAATACTGGGGATACTGTATTGAGCCAAAACAGATGTATCTCCATCTCTCCATAACACATGTTCCTTTCCAATTGTGTTGGGCCAGGCAAATGGTCCTGCCTTGTCTGTTACTTGTGTTTTTAGTGAAATCTATTCCTGGCTTCTTGGTTCCAGGGCTAGGTCCTAGCTTCTCTCCTTGGCAGAGCTGGGAATCGGGGCCTCTGGAAGGGGCAGTGTTTGTGTCTGTCTCATCTTCCCTGTGGAAGAAGGGCCCATGTATCACTACTTTACTAGGCTCCTGGCCATGGCCTTGACTCAGGAGGGTGTGAACACCGAGTCTATCCTTGGCGTCTCAAGAATGCTGGCCACCAGGCCATGGTTGTGCCCTCAGCTCTCCAGGCTACTACCTTTGGGCAGTCCTGCTCTGCCTGGTAGGATGACTCAGGCAGAAATCAGAGCAGGGAGGAGGCCTCCGAGTTGGGCTATTTATGGCCATACTCTGGGGCCTCTAGGACCTCACCCCCACTTTGGGACAGGCCAATGACTTGTGAAATCCAAGCCCCGTTTCTGGCACCAGCTGGGTTGCTGTTCATTTATAGCATGTTCTTGTGGGAAAGGAGGAGGACCCAGTTCAGGGACAGCCCAGTGAGCAGGGGCTCTAACAGTTTTTCTGGCTTCCAAGTTGACAAATGTTCATTTGCTGAACATGTAGCATAGGAGATCCCTGCTGTATTCTGGGGACACAGAGATGAGTCAGATGAGGTCCCCGCTCTCACAGTGTTCCCAGCTTGGTCAGGGACACAGATTTCCACAGAGACACAGGGGGATGGGCTTTAGAGGACTTCAGAAGTGATGGCTGTGTTGGATCAGTGTGGGCATCTGGGAAGGCTTTCTAGGAGGGTGATGTCTGAGCTAAGCTGTGACCTCCTGGACTGTGGCACTTTCTCCTTTCTGCTGTCCTGTCCTGGCATTTATTTCTCCAGTCACAGGACACTGATTCTGGGTTTGAATCAAGCGCAGTTTCTGTCCTCTGGAAGCTCCCATTTAGGTGGGTAAGACAACCCCAGTACACAAAATCACAATAGAGTTCTAAGAAATGCGGCCAGGTGTGGCTGATAGGTACGAAACATATTTCTTGAGTCTCTAACCTGTTCCATCATCTCATTTAATTCTAACATCTCTCTGAGGTAGACATTGTTATTCCTCTTTTATTGACTAGCAGATCGAGGCCTGGAGAGATGAATTACCTTGTCCATGCTCACACATCTAGACAGTACTGAAGCTGGACTTCAAATCCGAGAGTACCTGTCCTCAAGCCATGTACTAAGGGCATTCTGTGCAGAGGGAATTGCATTTTCAAAAGTGTAGAAGTTCATACGTCTTCTGAGAGCATTGGGGAGGTCAGTATGATTACACTAGATGGTGAGATTCGGGATGTGGCAGGAAATGAGGCCAGAGAGTTAGGCAGGGTCCAGGTCCTGGAGAGCCTTGAAGTTGTATGAAGGGTGCAGGGGAGCCAGAGCTGGCCTTTGAGCTGGGCAGGGACATGGCTATTTATAGCAAGGAGATCAGTTGTATCCCTGAGTGAGGATGGGGGCTATATTAGTCAGGATGTTTTTATCTGCAAGTCACAGGAACCCAGTTTAGAGGGATTTAAACATTGAAGAAAAAGTGTTTTTCTTCTGGAATACCTAAAGGTAGCATGACTCCAGGGTAGATTAATTTAAGGCCTCACCATCCTCAATGTGTGGATCTCAAACCCTTGTGGTCAAAAGGTTATTATGATTGCTCTAGGACCAGATCTCCTCCTAGCAACTTCTAAAGGCTAGAAGAAAGAAAGGAAGTGTACTTTCCATCATATCTCATTGGCCAGAATTGTATCACCTGCTTCTTTCTAAACCAATCACAAGCAAGAAGAATGGAATGATCATGATTAGCTTTGACCAATCGAGATTCTCCCCTTGGGTTGGGAAGAAGCCCAGCCTGTAGGGCTCAGGGTTCTGTTAGCAAGGAGGAAAGGGCTGGGGGAATGGTTTAAATGTCAGATAGGCTGTGATGTGTCTCACCTCCATTGTTCCTTGAGACATAATCCAACAGTCAGTCCTGGGGTAAGTCATTGCTGTAAAGATGAGGTTGAGTCATTTTTAGTACTAGTCCCCAAAACTTTGGACCTACGCTTAGTTCTCTCACAAAAACTTGTTCTTGTTTTCAGCATAACTTCTCTTCCAACCCCCGGTAAGGTTTCTAATGCTCTCTCACTTTCACCCCTGTATGCCTTGGATCCTATCTGAGCCTCCAAGGGCAGTCTCCTGTGACAGAAATAGCTTCTTATCTGGTTCTTCCAGGGACCTGGGCCAAGAACTGCTTTCTCACCCCATCCTGGCCTGAGCATACTGGTTGGGCCTTGACTGCAAACATCAGATGACTCGCAAGCCAGATGCCATGGGAGCAGGGTAGGCTGAGAGAAGAGGAGGGAGGCAGGCATAGTCACCCTTCAGTAGGGCAGCAGAGGGGACAACCTGGCTAAGAAAAGAGAGACTAGTGCTTGAGCAAGTCTTTTAACTACCTTGATATACACACTGTCTTCCTAATAGCTCATTTTAGAGGTAAGGAGACTGCTGCTCATGATAACTGGGAATAGTCTTGATGCCAGGGCATATGTGGCAGACACTGTTGGTTGCCTGCTTCTTAACTCTTTCCTCTTTTTCCTTGCTAACAGGAGCCTGATTTTATTGGGTGGAAATATGCTCAACCCAGAGGCTAAATTGTGATTGGTCTAAGTCTTGACTATCCCTTCTTACTAATGATTGTGCTGGAAGTGGGTATGCAGCCCAGGTGGGCCAATGAGATATAAGGCTTTATGGAAATATTTATTTCTTTGATATAGTTTTAGGAGATAGCCCTATTTTTGCCTGTCTCCTCTCTTCCTGCTTTGAGTTTTGTCATATAAGGAACAACTAGCTTGAGCTGTGGCAGCCAACTTGTGGTCATGAGGGGAAGACCAAGAGAGTGGCAGAGAGACTTATCTTGAATCTGGTATTATTGAGCCACTGAACTAATCCTGAAATTGCTTTCCTCTAGTGTTATTGTTATATGAAATCATAAATACCGTTATTGCTTAAGGCACTGTTATCATACATTTTATTATTTGCAGCCAGACTCATCTAACTGGTGTAGCAAGAATGATCAAAATGTTTTATATTACCTATCAGCCTTAATTGATTAATAATGGCTGCTATAGAACACTATGATTAATTCATGATGTCTTCTATGAACAAGAGATAAAGAAGTGGTAGTGCTAGTGTTATATGTTTAGCATCCCAGTCCTACCTAGGGCCAGACCAATACCTGCCACACAGCAGGTGCTCAAGAAAACTGACTTGTCTCTGAATCTCTCCTCCTACCAAGCTCTTCTCAGATCAGCCTTGTCTTCATGTTGCCTTTCACTTTTAGCTGCTATTGTTAGTGAGATCTTTCTTTTCTAGAAAGGCATGGGATCCAGGCCCCAATCAAGACCCTTTCGGTTGAAAATATAACTCCTGTTGAGATGGCAGCCTGACTTTCTAAAGGACAAATATCATCAGAAACTAGAACATTAGCAGGTGCCTGGCAGGGATTTCTCCCTGTCTCTTGACACACATCTTCACTAATTTCCTCTGTACAAACCAGCTTTCTCCTCTCCTTTGTTCCCACAGCAGAAGGTAGTTGCCTGCCATGGCAAGTTTGTTCAAGTCGCCAGTCTAGGAAACCTTCCATTCTCAATTCGGGTAGCCTAGTGTGGGTCAGGTGTTCACCCCTGGTCCAGCTAGCATAGCCAGGAAATCAGGATCATATATAAGAACATGACTTTACGAGTCAGTTGGGCAGAGAAATAGGTCTGGGCTGCTATTCTAGAACTATACTTTCCAATATGGTCACCATTAGCTCCATGTGACTATTTGAATTTATTTTTAAATTAATTAGGGGTGTTTCCATAGAGTAGAGGTTAGCATGTCTACTTTACATGCAGAAGGTCCTGGGTTTGAGCCCCAGTGGAGCCATGGTCCATACCCCGGGTGTGCCAGGCCCCGGGTGTGTACCCCAAATGTGTGGGAGGAGATGCCCCACCTTCAGAGATCCAGTTTTTAAGAGGAGATGGCAATATCCGTAGGTCAGGGGTGGGAGCTTAGGGGGTGTTGGAATTAATTAAAAAAAATTTTTAAATTAATTAAAATGAAATAAAAAGCCTCTTCCTCTGTGTCTGTGTGGAGGTTTGTGTCCCCCGCTAGGCTGGGAAGCACCATGAAGGCAAGGAACCTTGTCTGACTCATAAAATAAAAAATTCAGTTCCTCATTTGTATTAGCTACATCTCAAATTAGCTACACCTCATATGGCTAGTGGCTACTGTAATGGACAGTATACATATAAAACATTTATGTAATCACAGAAAGCTCTGTTGGACAATGCTCTTCTAGAAGGTATCCACTATACTCGATGATGACTGGTCAGAGCTAAGAGGGCCCCTAGGTACCTATATTGGTTAGATCAAGCTATGCTGCATTAACAAGAGACCAATAACATACCATGGCTTAAATATAATAGAAGCTCCTTGCTTTCTTATGTAACAGTCCAAGTCTGACATGACATCTCTAAAGTGTTAGCATCTATTTATTTCTCTTTTATTGGTCAGCCTTCCTTAGAGTGTGGCTCATGTCCTCATGGTCAAGATGGTGCCCCACTAGTCTGTGTTCCAGCTAGCTCAACCTGTCAGGGGAAAAGAGGGGGAAGGAAGGGTATGCCCCTTTCTTTAATAGACAGAACTTGGTAGTGCGCTTTCCTTCTGCTCTCATCCTATTGGCCAGACTTACTAACACGGGCACTTATAGCTGCAAAGGAGTCCAGAAAATGAAGCTTTAAGTTGGGAGGTTATCACTATATTGGAAGACAGTTAGGTGCCTCTACCACAGGACTATCTCATTCAACCCCTCCTTTTTGCAGGTGAGAAGACTGAAGATATAGAGACAGACAATAGGACAGTGGCAGAGCCGTCACATCTCCTGACTCCTGTCTCAGTGCTCTTTTACTGCCTTGCTGCAGTTGTTGTCCATTCCCTTTAAGCAGCCATCGCGAAGGTCTAAATACTTCTACTTACCTGGTTAGAACTTAGTTATATGGTCACACCTAGCTTCAAAGGAGGCTGGGAAATGTAGTTTTTCTTCCAGGTGGTCACGTATCTGTAAACCAGGAGAAAAATGAGAGAATGGATGTTGGAATGCATATAGTATTTTCTACCACACTGCCCTGTCAGAGACTTTAGCCTAGAGGAGGATAACGATATTGGACATATATTAAACTCTTAATGAATTAGTGACACTTATGATATGTGCTGCATGTGAGCCCATGTCACATGGTAATTGCTAACCTGTCCCCTGACCAGTCAAGTACATGAAGGAGGTCTCACCATATTTCAAGAACTCTGCCGGCGGGACTTCAGTTGGCTGGGACTCACCTCCTGCCTCACCCCTTCAGCGGCAGCCTTCCTCCCCTGGCCCTCCACCCCGGGACCACAATGGTGCCAAACATGTGTCCTTGAAGATGGCATATGTGTCGAGGAGGTGTACCCCCAATGATCCGGAGCCTAGGTAAGCCTGGGGTTGGGGGGGCACCCCAGATAGACATCCTCTGGTATTAGGTGGTGGGGCCAAAGGAAAGGTACTCCTTGTGTTGCAAGGGACAAGCACAATGCCTGAACATAGTAGATGCTTAAGAAATGTTTGTTGAATGGATGCAAGAGTGAAGTTATGGGGATGATGGTGTGCTTTGCTTCCCCTCTTCTTCCTGTGGGCAGTTCACATCTGAGGAGGAATTTGGTCTGCGGAGGAGCCCTGGATTCCAGTCCTGATTCCCTTTTCCTCACTGACCTTTAGATTTCCTGTTGTGAAATCAGGTTGTTGGACTCAGTGATTCCCCTCAAGGCTCTTCCAACTCTCCTGAGGTTCTGAGATGTCTGGTAACATTTGTGTCAGGGCCATGGAAGGTTACCATCCTTCATATCTGAGCAGCTCTTAACAGTTCACTGATGATAAGATTGATACCAGCCAACATTATCGAGTGTTTACCCTGCATAAAATTTCATTTAACTCTTACAGCAACCCTATGGCAAAGTCCTATTATTTCACTCCCATTTTATAGATGAGGACAGAGAGAGGAGGTAAGCTGACCAAGATCACACAACCAGGAAGGGATGGAACTTGCTTCATTCCAGGTAGCTCTCTCTGCTTTGGCAGCTGCAGGTGCCTGAATGATGGTGGTGGTTGAATGGAATATATGTTGATCAAGTGGGGTATGCCATTTTGGGTGTGGTGTATATATGGCATGGGCATAAAAGGCTGTGCTGTGGGTCCTAGTTACAGCCGAGGTTCAATGCCAGGCAAATACCCAATATTGGCCTGGAGGGCGGATTAATGTTCAGCATCCGAAGCTCCTGGCCCCACTTCATGCCCCAGCCCCAGCCTGCCCCCATGAGGCAAGAAGTGGTAATTCACAGGTCATTAACAGGTGCTCCGTAACAGGGGCCTTTTATGTTGGGTGAAGATGAGATGATATTAGTCCTTCCTGAGACTCATAGAACCTTAGGTTAATCATAGTTCCCAGCCTGATTCCGAACATCACCTGAGGCATGTGTCTACATGTACTTCTATGTGTTTGCATGAGAAGATGGCATGCAAATGCAAGTGTTTGTGTGTATATGTGAGCATTTGCAAGGGGATGAGTATAGATTTGTGCCTATGAGTTTGTGTCTGTTTATGTTAATATTCACATATGTATATGCATGTACACGTGCTTGACCATGTTCACACATTTGTAACTACATGTATAACTTGATTATAATTGGGGTCCCATATCAGCACGATATCTTAGTCAAGAAAACATAATCTGGTAACTAAAATATAATGGAAAATATTTCATTTTCACTTTTACTTAGGGTTACATTGGGTTGCAAGTATCAGAAAAATCCCAATAAATGACTTAAATAAATAGGGGTTTATTGTTCCACATGTTTAAAAAGAAGTTCAGGGGTCAGCTGTTTATTTTGGCTACTGTCACTACTCAAGAATGCCTTCAAGGAATCAGGCTTCCAGCTTTTTCCGTTGTCATCTTTATTGTGGATTTTCTTCTTCTTGGGGGCAGAATGGTGGCTGTACCTCTAAGCATGTGTCCATATTCCTGACAGGATGAAGGCAAAAGGGAAAGGAATTTTTCCCCCGATATTTTGTTCTACAGCTGTATAACAAACCATCCTAAAATTTAGTGTTGTAGAAGATAAATTTATCACTTCTCTCAATTTTATGTTCTGGGTTGGTTCAGCTTGCCAGTTCTTCTGCTCTGTGTGATATCTTCTGGGGCTGGAAGTCTAAGGTGGCTGCTTCATCCCCATGTCTGCTGCCTCAGCTAAGGGCGGGCCGAGCATTCCTCTTTTTGTGTGACCTTTCCAGGTGCCTAGCTTGTTCTTCCTCTTAGGATGTCACGGTGGCTTGGGAATGCCAAAATGTCACTTCTGTCACATTTTATTTATCAAAACATGTCACAAGTTCAAGGAGAAGAGAAATAAACTTCACTTCTTAAAAGAAATGAACCGTGTATACAGGGAAGGATGGATTTGTTGGAGGCCATCTTTGAAGTCTAACTACCACTTCTAGGAAAGCTTTACCTTTCATTCAGGGAGGGATTTCTATCTATATGTTATTGGTCAGAACTGGGTCACCTGGCCAGCCCTGGCTGCAAGGGAGTTGGAAATTCAAGTATTTTTGCTTTCTAGCTGTGCAGTAGAGGAAGGCAAAGGTGAAAGGGGTTGGAGCGGGTGTTGTGTGAGCTGCCCTCCAGTTTTTGCCCCACTTCATCTGTTATAGAAAGGCCAAAGAAGCATGACTCTTTAATGCCGCACAACACATTTTAAAATCCTTTCCCTAAAAAAAAAAAACCAAAAAAAAACCCAAACAAACCATCTCCCTGTCACTACTCCTCTGGGTACCTCCCTGAATCCCTTCTGCTACACTTGCCTGCATGGCTTTTCATCTCCCTCCCTTCCTTTTCCCTAGTCCATTCCTCTTGTTCTTTTTATCATCTTGGCCTATCAAGCCTGCCTCTTCAGTTTCTGTATTTTTTCTCTCTAATTAGTGCATTACTTTGGTCCTACACCACAAAAGAGAACTTGGAAGCTGGCTCAGCAAGACAAACCTTTCATTAGAAACCATGAGAAAAAAAAAAGGGGGAAAAAATGAGAAAAAAAAAGAAACCATGAGAAAAGGGCAAGATTAGGAATCTTTCATGCAGGGATAATTTTGGCCCCTATCATATGTGTTTGAGTTTGTGTATATTTGTGTGTGTTTGTGTGTCTATACCTATGTGTGTATATGTCATAATCTCTTGTCCCTAGACCCTCTAGACCCCATGAGGCCCCAACAACTGTGCCTGGAGCCCCAGCAGCAAGTATTGCTTTTGATTCTCTCATGGACATCCCCTGTGGTTTCTTCTAGTTTTGCAGTAGATGGGATTTCTTGAGCCAGATTTCAAAGTTGGACATCTGCAACCCAGTGGACAGGCCCTCCTCTCTACCTCGCTTGTACCTGCAGGTATCTGGAGATCTCTTCAGCAGATGGCCAAGACACCCTCTTCCTGAGGGCCAAGGATGAGGCTAGTGCAAGGTCGTGGGCAGCTGCCATCCAAGCCCAGATTCACACTCTGATGCCCTGGGTCAAGGACGAGCTGCAGGCACTACTGGCAGCCACCAGCACAGCTGGGAGCCAGGATATCAAGCAGATTGGCTGGCTGACTGAGCAGGTGCCTGCTGGGCCTGGGACCTGTCCTTTTTTCTCTTCCCCTCCTCTACAGCTGACCCCATTCCCATTTCTCCTCACTGTTTCCCAACTCTGGCCCTCTGACCTCTCTCCTCCCTGCCCCTTCTCACTATTTCCTTGCTCCCTGCAGCTGCCCAATGGGGGCACAGCGCCCACCTTGGCCCTGCTGACTGAAAAGGAGCTGCTTCTCTACTGCTGTCTCCCCCAGACCCGTGAGGCTCTGAGCCGCCCAGCCCGGACTGCCCCACTCATCACCACCAGGTATCCACTGGCAGGCAGGAGTGTGTGTCTCACTTGGGGGGGTGATACCCCATATGCCTCAGAAGCTGGGGACTCCAGCCCCATTTTGCCCTGAGTTATTCCCCAGGTGATCTGAAGCAAGTCTGGGCCTGTCTGGACCTTGGTTTCCTCATCTGTAAAATGGGGGATTGGAATAGAAGGATATGAGGTCCCACCAGTCACTCATTCATTGACACCTATTCTGCCCGGTCTGTGCTGCTTTGTTTGGGGAACTGGGAGCTGACCCCAATAGTCTGCACCCTCAGAGAGCGCCCACTCTGGGTAGGGGGAGACTGACCCAGGAACAGCCTTTACAATGCAGAGTTTCAGGAACCACTTAACTCTACTTGGCCTAGTGGGAGAAGGCTTCAGGAAGAATGTGACATTTGAACTGAACTTTGAGGGATGAGTCAAGCTTGTTGTTGAAGAAAGGGTAGAAGAGCATCTCACACAGAGAGAACAACATAGTCAAAGGTACAGAGGCACGAAGGGCTGTAGTGTGTTCATGGAGCTATGAGTGTGCTATAACCAGTGTGTAGAATCTATGCAGGACATGGAGAGAAATGAGATAGGGTGTCAGCAGGGCCAGATTTTGCGGAGCCTCTATTACTTGGTTAAGGCATGTTAGATTTATCTTAAAGAGTTGTGGCAGAGTTGAAGGGTTTTAGTCTAGGTTGTGTTTTAAAAGAATCCCTGTGGCTGCCAGGTGGAAAATGCTCCTGAAGGGCAGGATGGAAGCTGGGAGGCTGCTGCAGTCTTGCAGGAGAGGTGGTGGAAGTGGGTGGAGGCAGCAGATGGAGAAGAAAGGCCGCATTTGCATTGAAAAACACATGGGTGGTAAAATTAACTGG
This sequence comes from Pteropus medius, assembly GCF_902729225.1. NCBI lineage: Eukaryota > Metazoa > Chordata > Mammalia > Chiroptera > Pteropodidae > Pteropus > Pteropus medius. The sequence continues at coordinate 7,395,791 of NW_024342471.1, read as the reverse complement.
GCTTAGTACTTGCCAGATGGGGAGGGTGAGGGAGTTGTCAGGATGAATGGATGAACGGGAGGCTTGGAGCTTGTGCCTGAGCAGGCAGCAGGACCTGGGGTGGGAGTGCAAAGGGAGGAAGTCAGAGCAAGATGCTAAGTTGAGTCCAAAGTGTGTGGGAGATGGGTAAAGACCTTGGCTAGGATGCTTAAAGACTTGTGGGTCTGTAGCTCAGGGCTGGAAAATGGGAGACTGGGTATCACCAGCAGCTCCAAGGGGAAACTGAGGCTATAAGAGAGAGAGAGGGTATGTAGTGAGGAGCAAAGAGAGCTAAGGGCCAGAACTCTGAAGTCTGTTGTCCAGAGGTTACACAGCAAGTGGGAATCTAGCTGCAGGGTCTGGGCCCTTGTCACCCATGTCTCTTGACCCTGGGCTGGGCTCTGGCTCATGTGTTAGGAGTTTGCTGCCTACTAGGGATAAGCTGGTCATGGGTTGCTGACCTAATCAAGCGACTCATTAATTCAGACTACAAATGTTTATCGAGCACCTATTATATGCCAGGCATTATTTTAGCTGGGAATATAATGGCGAACAAGTTAGATAAAAATTTATACCCTAGTGATATTCTAGTGAAAAAAAAAAACAATTAAAAAGTCAGCGGAGTCTACTGCCATGCCACCTTGAACAAGCCCGATCCCGTCTGATCTTGGAAGCTAAGCAGGGTTGGGCTTGGTTAGTACTTGATGGGAGACAACCTAGGAAGATTGAGTGCGCAGGTGTAAAAAATAAAAAATAAGGATTGTAAGCTCACAAGGTCCTTGCAGTCTGTGAGGTCAACCAAGGGTTGCCTCGCCTAAAAAAAAATCAACTGAAACAAATAAGAAATAAGTATAATTTCTGGTACCCTCGTGAAAAATAAGGCTGGTGAGTGGCAGGGGTACTGTTTTAGGCAGGGAGGTCAGGGAAGGCTTCTCAGAGGTGATGACATTCGCGCGAAGACCTGAGGAAGTGAGGAAGTGAGCAATGCAGATGATCAGGGAAGAGTGTACTTAGCAGATGGAACAGCATGTGCAAAGGTGCTGAGGCAGGATTGTGCTTGGTGTATTTGCAGACAGTGGTACAGCTGGAGCTAAGGTAGTGAAGGGGTGGGTGGCAGGAGATGGTCTCCTGTAAGTCAATCATGCTGGTCTGGAAGTCCCATCCACTCATTAGGTGGTGAAGGAGTCACAGGGTCCCTTCCCAGGTTACTTCTACCTTGGCCGAGAACTATTTCCCTGCTTCCTGAGGCCTCATGCTTAGCCTGTGGCCCCATACCCCTTGCCCCAGGCTGGTACACTCAGGCCCCTCCAAGGGCTTGGTGCCCTATGATGCAGAGCTCTCCTTTGCCCTGCGCACGGGCACACGCCATGGTGTGGACACTCACCTGTTCAGCGTGGAGTCACCACAGGAGCTAGCTACCTGGACTCGCCAGCTGGTGGATGGCTGTCACCGGGCTGCTGAGGGTGTACAGGAGGTGTCTACAGGTGGGTTGGTTGGTCTGGGAGTGAGCTCTCTGGTAATGAGCCTATTATCCCCAGAGACATTCAAGTTTCCTTCTTTAGGGTGCTTCAGGAAGGGGAAAGGAAGTGGGGTTTGGGGTCTCTTAGGGCCCTCTGTTTTGGACGTGTGGGTGCCCTGGTAGGTACTGAGACTCTTTTCTGGGGTTTTCCTTGCCCTGGTTTGTGATTCTGCTGATGAGGCTGTGAGAGATGGCACTTGGAGTAGGGTTGCCAGAAAAAAATACGGGACACCCACTTAAATCTGAATTTCAGATAAACAACAAATATGTATTTTTTAGTATAATATGTCCAAATTATCCATTGTTTATCTGAAATTCACATTTAACTGGGCATTCTATAGGTTTCTAAGGTCTCCATGCTTGGCGGATCTGCTGTTGCCTTTATAGGGAGTGGGCTTCCTGTCCATGCAGAGTTTAAGCTCCCCATTTTCACTTTTGGTGCTGCTGGAAGTGGGACTAGAACTGGGGTGTGATTTTTCTGTAGGCCATCTTTCTTATTTTAGGGTGGGGGGTGACTGTGCAGGGTGGGTGTACAGATGGCATGACAGACAGTGAGCCTCCCATCCTTGGTAGTATTCAATCCCCATTTTTGGAACCACCAGTGGGGGTTGGAGATAGTGCTTTTGGTCTCTAAAGTGCCAGCTGTTTCTATGCCCACATACCCTCCGCATGCCCACGCTCCCTCCCTGCAGCCTGCACATGGAATGGCCGTCCCTGCAGCCTCTCTGTGCACATTGACAAGGGCTTCACACTATGGGCAGCTGAGCCAGGTGCGGCCCAAGCTGTGCTGCTCCGACAGCCCTTCGAGAAGCTGCAGATGTCCTCAGATGATGGTGCCAGTCTCCTTTTCCTGGACTTCGGTGGTGCTGAAGGAGAGATTGTAAGTAGGGGCGGGGGAGGGGTCTATACTATCCTAAAGGCCAGGCTAGATGGGGCTCCTGACCTTTCTTTCTTCTGACCTTTCTTTCTGTCCACTTGCAGCAGCTGGACCTGCATTCGTGCCCCAAAACCATGGTCTTCATCATCCACTCCTTCCTTTCGGCCAAAGTCACCCGCCTGGGACTCTTGGCCTAGAAGTCATCCGATGCATTATCCCTGAGGAGGGGGTGTCTACCACATGGCCTGACCTGGCCCTCCACTGACTGACTTCCTGCTCACCACTGGGCTGAGGGAAGGGAGAGGAAATGAATAAGGGTTCAGAGACCCAGCCCGTGAGGGAAGCTGAGATAGTCTTGGGGACTGGGACCCAGACTCAGGACACAGTGGATCCTGCCTGTGATGGGTAGCTTCCTTGTTGCCCCCACCCCCATCTCCCCACCAGTGCCTTTTGCAGAGAAATATTTTGTATACACAGAAGCCATTCCAAGCTTGGGACCTGCCCCTGTGGGGATCCTGACTCCAGCCACTAACTGCCAGGCCTCCTAGAAGCCCTTAAGCCACCCCCAGAGGCCCTGAAGCTGGAGTTCCCTGGGGTCCGAGGCAAGAGAAAGAGGAGGAGCCTTTTTGTTCATTTCTCTCTCAGCTCCACCACCTTGGGGCTTCTGATTTTTCCCTTCATCCTCTCTCTTTCCTCCTTACTCTTGGATAAATAAACATCCTGTGAGCACATGGGCATCCTGGTCCACTGTCTTTGGTTTGTGCCTTGGCCTTTCAGTTCTGTGGTAGCCCCTGGAGTCCCAAGATGGATCAGACCCAGGACTGGGGCCCCTTTCCTGGGAGAAAAGCAGGCTGTTAACCACAGGGTCCAAGGGATAGTGTATTGGTTATCTATTGTTGCGTAACAAATTACGACCAAGTTTAGCAACTTGAAACAGTGGATATTTATTATCTTTCACATTCTATGGATTAGTAATTTGAGAGGGGCTAAGATGGATTGTTCTTGTCTACGGGTCTTTCATGAAGTTACAGTCAAGATGTTAGCTGCGCTACTCCTATCTGAGGGCTTGACTGGGGCTAGAGGACCTGTCTGCAATATGGCTCACTCATGGCAGGAAGCCATGAGTTCCTCACCACATGGGCCTAACTATAGAGTTGCTTGAGTGTGCTCATGACAAGGCAGCTGGCTTCCCCAGAGAGGAGAGAGAGCCCAGAGGAAGCCCCATTCCTCACCGCATGGCCTAACTATAGAGTTGCTTGAGTGTGCTCATGACAAGGCAGCTGGCTTCCCCAGAGAGGAGAGAGCCCAGAGGAATCCACAAATGCCTCTTATGACCCAGTCTTGGATGTCACATACTGTCACTTCTTCTTTATTCTGTTCATTAGAAGTGGGTCAGTAAGCCCAGTCAACATTCAAGGGGAGGGGAATTAGGCTCCATCTCTTGAAGAAAGAATGTCAAAGAATGTGTGGACCTATTTTAAAACCATCGTAGGAGAGTCTCTGTCCCCTTTCCTGCAGGATGGAGGACATTCAGAGCTGCTTTGTGGAATGTCTTTGGAAACTGTACCATGCTGGCTGGATGTGAGTTTGCCATGTTTATAACTCCCTACTTGCTTGTATTGTCCAGAAAATCACAGTGACAACAGTAATGATAGCTTATATTTGAGAGTGCTTGCCGTTCGCCAGACACTGAGCATACATTTCCTCATTGGATCCTCACCACACATCTTTGTGGTAGACACAATGATCTCCATTTCACAAATAAGGAAACTGGGACTCATAGCGGAAGAGTGACTTGCCCAAAGTCACATGACTAAAATGTTTAAGATTGAATTTTCAAACTCGGCCTTTCTGTCTTCAGAGCCCTTGTTCACCTTAGAGACTTTCTGGCCCTGCACTAGCCGATAGAAATACTACGTGAACCACATATGCAATTACAAATTTTCTAGTATCCACATTAAAAAAAAGATGAAAATAATTTTAATAATGTATTTAACCCAACAGATCCAAAATATTATCACTTTAACTATTAATGAAATTGTTTGACATTTTTTCTCATATTAAGTCTTCAAAATCTGATGTGTATTTTATACCTGCAACACATCTCTATTTAGATGCCAAAATTTCATGGAAATACTTGATCTGTATTTAGATTTCATAAAAAATAGATTTCATAAAACATACAGTTTAAAAAAGTGAATTCACATATTCAAATTGTTCCAAATGTACTAAAGTTTTCCAATAACTAAACTGAGTATCAGTTTTTAAATTAAAATTAATTTAAATTAAGTTAAATTTAGTTTCTGATGCATACTAGCTGCATATCAAGTGCTCAGTAGTCACATGTAGCTAGAGGCTATTGTATTAGCCTAAGCAGTTCTAATTATGCCTCCGTGTGAGGAAACTAAGGCCCACATGAAGTCACACAACAAGCCAGAGCCAGAGCTGGTTCTAGAAACCTGAGGAAATGCAGGTAAGCAGAGATAATCCATCCTTGCCCACTCATCCATCCATCAGTCTGTCCATTTGTTAATCCACTGTTCGGTTGAGAAATATCTAGTGCACACCTACTTTGTGCTAGTACTTGGGGCCAGAAGCTAATTTGCTGGGAGTAAGATTGATGGGTCCCCATGCATGGGGGGAGAGAAACTCAGCAGAAACTCTCACAATCAAATATATGACTCAAATTGGGCAGACACTTGGAAATAGAGAGGCCAGTGGGGGTCTGACCTGCTCTGGGGAGTTTGAGGTTTCAGAGGGAGACCTAAAGCTGATGTCCACCTGAAGGAGCATGCTAAAGATCAGCTACTACTGCAAGAATGTTGTGGGGGAAAAACCCCTAATCTCAATGGCCATAGCAAGCAGCATTTATTTTTATGCTCCTGGGGCTGCGTGTTGACTGCCATTTGACTATTAGAAGCTGGGCTTGGCTGGGTGGCTTTGGTCCAGTTTGCGGGTTGGGTTCAGGTATACTCTAAGTTTGTTTGTTCTGGAGCCCGGGATGAAGGGCATTCGCTCCCAGGGCAGGCTCTTTTCATGGCAAGTCACTAGAGTTCAAAGACAAACAAACTGCACAAGCACATTTATATCCTCTGTCTGCATTAAGTCTGCTCTCATTCTGTTGGCCAAAACAAGTCATGTGGTTGAGCCTGACATCAGTGTGGAAGGAGGATGAAAGGAATAATTGCTCTGGAGCAATGACAATTGTCAATGAGTAGGAGCTTTAGGTGAAAGGGGTAATAGTATCCCAGGTGACAGATCCCAAGGTGGGATGGAATATGGGGTTCCCAAACTTCTAGAACCTTGGGATTTGTTTTCATCACCTTGATTGACCAAAATACACTACTAAAACTCCACAACACCGCAACTGAAAGTGGACCTTTGTGGCTGAAATATGATGAGTAATGGGGGTGGTGGTTGGATATAGTCCCTGGCCCCCATGTAGGCTGGTATGTCCAGGGGGTAGGGTATTAGGGATCTTGGGGATGGCTGTTGAGTGAGTGAGTGAGTGAGTGAGTGTGTCTGTGTGTGTAGATAGGTAGGTATGTGGGGGCAGTATAATAGGCACCAGAGAACACCCCTCATGCTGCCAGCTTTGCCCCATAGGCAGTCAGAACTGGCAAAAGGTAGGTCTAACATCCTCTGACTTGCTGCCTCCTGCTTTGGCCAAAAAGGGAGAAGGTGACACCTCCCTGTGAGGCTGCTAGAGAAAGGTCCAGATTTGGAAGAGCACAGTTCTAAGAGGCTGAGGGATCTGGGTTCAAATCCTGACTGCTCCCTGACTCCCATATTGGCAGCCCTAAAAGTGGTTTCCTTTCAGCTCTAGAATTCCTCTCTCCTGTGATTCTAGGAGAATAAGACAGAGAATAAAGAGGGAAGGGCTATGGTGAAACAATAAGTAGGACCTGAAACAGGGAACTGCTATCCCTGAAGGACAGGGTCTGTGCTTGGGAGTTCATCAGGAAGGAGAAGGAGCATTTTCTTCTCTCAGTGTGGTAGCTAGGAGGCTCCCCCCTCAACATAACTTCTCTTGAGATGTCGGTGCTACATCATGATGGGGCTTCCCCATGGCCAAATTAGGACAGTAAACCTGAATATTTCTACAACTGCAGTCTTTAAAATTCAGAATGTCCAAGAACTTGTTGCTAGAGTCTAAGACTTTTCCCGGAATTCTGAAATTTTGTACTTTCATGGTGCTAATAATTCCCCCAAAGTTATCTGGAGAACCACAGTAAAAAACAAGAACCATAATACAATTCTTGGCCTGGGTTTGCCTTTGTATATTTGACTGAATTAGCACCCAACAGTCATCTAAGTAGACAGTGGGAACTTTATTGCAGTATGCTTGAACTCCTGAAATCTGGGTTTGTTTCCGTCATCATCATTGCCCCAAGACATCACACAGGTCCAGGACTCCTGTTGGACAACTGTCACAGTCTCCTAAATGCTCTCCTGATTTATATCCATGCCTTCCTGCCCCCAACACAGTGTATTTTCCACACAGCAGCCACTTTATAGGCAAAGAAATTAGGAGTCAGCAGGGGTAACTGATTTGGCCATGGCTATGATGGTGAGCATCAAAGCCTTGGTGGGAAGCCAACTAGTCTGACCTTAAATTAGTCAGTAAGTGGTAAGAATAGTGCTTTAGGATCAGACTCTCCTGTGAGTGGATCCCAGTTCTGCCATGCACTAGTTGTGTAAGCTTCAGCACTTGACTGTCTTTTGTATTTTAAGTTTTCTTGGCTGTAAAATGGGCCAGTAATAACCTCATAGAGTTCTTAGGAGGAGCCAAAGAGGTGAGACACAGCAGGGGCTGTCAGGGTCCCCATAGCCTTACTAATTCACAGTTCTGTGGCCAGTGTCTGCATCTTATTGACAGAGAGCTTTCTTCCAACCACAGACCTCTGTGCACAGGCAGAGCTGTAGCACTGAGGAATAACACATGTATGAGCATATTTCCACCATGACTGCTAGTATATGACTATCACAGCTTCCCTGGGTGAAATAATCCTGAAGTCTGTGTTTTATACTGTTTTACACTGTTTCCCAGGGCTCCCCAACAGAATTAAGACCCAGATGCTCATCATGGTAACTGGCTTTATAACATCTTTTGCTGGCTGTCTCCCCTTCCCTGTTTCATTCCCTGACTACGCACGCTTTCAGTGTTTCCTGAGATCACCTACGTGCTCTCAAATCCATGTCTCAGGACCTGCTTCTGGGGAACCCAAACAAAGACTTAAAGCAATCATTTATTCATTCAAAAAAGTATTATTAAGTTATTCTATGAGCCTGGGGATATTGCAGTGACAAGACAGAATGTGTCCCTGCTCTCAAGGAGCTAAAAGTTTGGGAATAGGCAATGACCACTAAAAAAATAATGCTATCATTTTGCATAGTGACAAGTATTGTGAAGAAAATGTTGTAATAGTGATGGGAACAGTTTATATGGGGTGATCAAAGGGCCTCTGTGAAGATATAATATTTAAGCTGAGACATGAAGGATGAGAAGGGGCCAGCCATGAAACAATTTGGAGGAACATTCCAGAAAGAGAATAGAAATTACAAAGACTGAGATAAACATGTGCCTGGGGTATTAAAAGAGTAAAATAAAATTATGTAATTGCAGTGTAGTCAACTAGAGAGAAAATGCTAAAAGCAATTAGTAAGAAGTAAGTAAGTGGTTAGAGAAGTACAAGTAAGCAGAAGCCAGATTATTAAGAAGCAGGTTGTAGGACACAGTAGGAAATCCAGATTTTATTGCAGAGGTAATGGCAAGCCACTGGGTGTTTTCAGCAGAGGAGTGATGCGATCTGAGTTGACAAAACAAACTCTTTTAGGCTCTGTGTGGGAAATAGTCTGTAGGAGACAAGGGCAAGGGCAGACGCAAGGAGAACAGTTAGTGGGCTATTGCAATCATTTCTAAGATGATGGTGGCCTGCACTAGAGTTGTAGCACGAGAAGAATAGGAAAATGGGAAATGGACAGATCTGAGACATTTGTAGTTATATAGATCACAGGACTCACTGACAGATTGCCTATGGAGATTGAGGGAAAGGAAACAAATATGACTCCTGGTTTCTCCTAGTGCAACTGGGAGGATGCTTGGGTCATTTACTGAGATGAGTTACACTGGGCAGGAACAAGTTTTGGATGAGGACGTGTGTGTGTGTGGAAATGAAGAATTCTGTATTAAGAAGGGATGGTCATTAGACACCCAAGGAGAGGTGTCCCCTAGGCAGCTGAACCTTGAATTTGTAACTACTGGAGGTGGCGGGGTTCAGGCTGGAGATATAAATCTGGGTCTTTAACCTGGAGCACAGCACTGTCTACCCAAAATAGAATGTGAACCAAGTATGTAATTAAAAATTTCCCAGTAGCCACATTAAAAAGTAAAAAGAAAGCAGGTGCCCGCCTGGTTAGTACTTGGATGGGAGACAACCTAGGAAGACCTGGTACTGTAGGCGTGTAAAAAAAAAAAGGTAAAAAGAAACAGGTGAAATTAATTTAAATAATATTTATTTAATCCAATATATCCCAAGTATTACTTTAACACATAATCAATATAAAGATTATTGATGAGACAGTTTGCATCGTTTCTTCGACAACCAGAGTGTATTTCACATTTAGAGCACATTTAACTCGCACTCATCACATTTCAAGGGCTCAGTTGCCACAGGATGGCTACTGGGTACCGGATGGTTCATGGGGCAGTGAAGGTTTTTCAAAGTCGGGAGCCTGGACCCACCCGGACCGTATAGAGAAGGCACTTCCGTTGGAACCACCCGGGCGGAAGTCGCAGCGAAACAAAAGTCGCTCGTGTGCGTGCGCGCGCGCAGCTGCGGACAGCTGTGAGGGTTACCGCACCAGCTGAGAGGGGAACTGCGCGAGCTGGGAGGAGCTTCGGCTGCGGGACGCTGGGCGCTCAGGCTGCGGGAGGTGAGCGGCGCGTCGGGTAGAGGTGGCCTGCGCACCCGCCCATTCCCGCGCCGGGGGCGCAGGGGCGGCGGAGGCCCGGAAATGCACGGTGTTCAAGGGGAGGATGGCGCGGTGGTCACGGTGCGGACCCTTGAGTCATACTGTCGGAGTTCGCACCCCAGCCCCTCTGCCTACTCGCGGTGACCTTGGGCAAGTCACCGCTCTTAACCCTGAGCCTTTGCGTCATCACCTGTGAATTAGGGATGTTAGTAGAACCTGTCTCACAGAGTTACTGTGAGGGTTAAATACGGTAATCCATGGGACGCCTTTAGCGCCACGACTGACAAAGTTGTAAACCACCCAATAAAATGGGATGCATTAGTGTTTATGTTTATATTGAGATGAGGCTGTTGTCTCATGGTTATTGCTGACTTCTACCACAGACGCCTCTACATTGTGCTATGAACGCATTTTATTTGTATTATCTATCATATTTCATCCTTCCGACAGGAGGTAGATACTATTATCCCTATTTTATAAATGAAGAAATGGAAACTCACAGAGTTTTAGAAGCTCCTAGGTGCCCAAAGATACTTGGCTAGGGAGCAGTTGGGTCGGAGTCTAACTCTAGAGTCTTAACCACACTGCTTATAACCACCATGAGATGGGGTGTGGGCTCTGGATGTGAAGTTACTGAAAACTTACTGAATGCCAATTTGGTTTTTAAATCTCACATCTCTGGGATGGGGGTAGGTAGGTACTATTTATATCCTTATTTTACAGATGTGGAATTGATGGCTCAGTGGCAGGAATTTGACTTACCCAAGGTCCCACAGGGGTCAGAAATGGGTGACTTTAAAGCTCACACTAAAAGTCTGCTGTTCTCTTACACTCGAAGGTAGGTTAGCATTGCTCCTGTCTGAAGTGCTAGTAGCATATACAGCAGGTGATCAGTGTGGAGAGGTAACAGGCCACATCTGCTCATTTTACATGTACAGCACCTGCCATGAGCCAGTTACTAGAATGGGAGATGCTCAGGATGTAGATATGAATGAGATTTGTTTCCTGCTTTCAGGGACCTCCCAGCTTATGAGGAATGGCAAAAGTGTAAGTAGTAAGTAACAGCATACTTTAATGACTCTTGTGGTAGAGAATTAGAAGGAGGCTTTGAGAATCCAGAGCAGGACTGCAACCTAGACTTTGGGAATGGTGTTCAAGACAGTCTTCCAGGAGGAAGTATAGACCTAAAAAGTCGCATAGGAGTTGGCCAAGTCAATAGAGAAAAGATATACCAGCCAGAGAGAACAGCATGTAAAAAAGCCTAGAAAGCTAGTGAAGATCAGTACAAAGATGTCTGGTGTGGCTGGAGTGAGGCAGTCCGGCCAGAGATGTGAGGTCCCTTAAGAATATGTGATGGAAATTATATCTCCATCTCTTGTGCTTTGAATCACCTAGGTTTCTTCCTGGGAAGCAATCACTGTTTCCTATGCATTCTAGAGATGTTGTGAGCACTTACAAATATTTCTTAATATTTATACCTTAATATTTCTGCCTTCCTCCACAGATTCAAGTATAACATACTATAGGTAGTATCTAGCCCTTTGCTTCCTTGCTTCTGTTATGTATAGGTTTAGTCTAATTTTCTAACAGTTGCATCTTATTCCATTGTATGGATGTGCCATGACTTATTTATCTAGTCACCTATTGATGATATTTACATTTCATTCATTCCTTTGCTATTAGAAACATTGTTGCAACAGATATCCTTATACATAGGTCATTTTGCACATGTAAGGGTATATCTGTAGGGTAAATACCTAGGAATGGAACTGCTTGGTCAAAGGGTTTTTGTGTCTGTAATTTTGATGGAAAGTGGCAAATTTCCCTCTGCAAAGATTGTGCCATTTTCCATCCCTCTAGCTATGGATGGGAAGTTTGAAGACACTGATTTGAGACTCTTGGATGGTGGAAGGAGCCACTGACCGGACATATTGTACTCCATGTTAGATACTTTACTTTTGAATGAACTCAAAGGAAGATGCCCTCAGACAGTTAAGTGGTTTTCATACTATTGGGAGTCAGTGTAGCAAGGTAGCCAAGCCAGCTCTGCTGCTTACTGGCTGTTGGGGATTAATAAGTTCCTCAGCTTCTCTGTGTCTATTTTTGCATCTCTGAATGGAATAATAATAGTGTCTGCTGCCTATTTTGCTTAGGATTGCTGTGAAGATTTTATGGATTAATATACTTAAAGCCTTTGGAACTGGCACCAAGTGCTAGTTTATTTTGTCAGGGCTTCTCATCTCATCTCTACCACACCTTTGTTTTGAAAACAGACTTTCTGGATTTGTATCTCATCTCTGGAACTCCACTGTGTGAAGTTGGGCAAATTGTCTCAGTTTTTTCATCTGTGAAATAGGGATAATAATAATAATATTATTAAAAGTATCTTCTTGTTTTTTTTCTGAGGATTAAATGTATTAATACACTTGAAGTGCTTAGAGCAGTGCCTTGTACATAGTGTTCAATAAATGTTGGTGATGTCTGTTATTCTTTTGCAGACTTTGGGCTGTTTTAGTGCCATGCATCATTTACAGTGTATCTTCCAAGTGCAGAGGAGTCTGAGGTGTGTGCCCTTGGCCTCTGGGTCCTGTCTGCTGCTCAGGACCTGCAGAACACACAGCAGTTTTCCCAGCACTGCATGTCCTAGCCCAGAGGGGCAACAGGAGCATGGAGTTCGGAAGGATTTCAGCTCAAGGCTGGCCACCGGACCGACTTTTCAGCATTTTTTAAGGAGTGCTTCAGTTCCTCAAGAGAAGCTGCTTTCTCCAGAAGTGGAAGACCCACCCCCATATCTCACAGTGGATGAACTTTTAGGGAGGCAGAGAAAAGGTTGGTTTTACTTTTCTTTCTTTGGGCTTTCTGCTTTGCTCTTTTTCCAGCTTCCATGGCCTGATTCTTAACTGTTATTTTATTACATACTTGGCTTTGGAGGGTTACAGTGTGGGAAGGCTGCTAAGTTATAGAACTTTAAACTCTACCAAGTAACATTAATATAAAGAAACTTATAGTATTGGTACACGCAACTGGAGGATAGAGTCCTGGGGAGTCCTCTTTGGTTACCTTTGGAAACCCTATAATTTCTGGTCTGATTTTTAGCTTGTCTTAATTATAAGGCAGCTTTCACAATTGGCGCTGTAGAAATTCACTCTTTATGTTTAGGCAGAGGTTTTCTTAGAAACATTATGCAATCAGTTAACTGCCTTGAAAAAAATGTTTGTTTGAAGAGACATTAGGGATAGTCAGACCTCTCCCCCTTTGCCCTGTTTCAAAAAGTATTTCTTTTATAATTCTTAAAGATTTGGTTGCAATCATATGGTGAAAATTATTTGTAAGTTGCTGTGTTTGTTTAACATTTTCCCAAATACTACAGTCTTCATAATTAAATTTTTAAAAATTAGTACAAAATATCACATTGTGCTGTACCATGTTTTCCAACCTGTCCCCTATAGTTGGACATTATGTTGTTTCAAAATTTTTATACTATAAATAATACTATAAGTGTCTCATCTCTATCTCTATGTATTTCTATCTCTCTTTCTATGAATAGAGATATAGATATAGATATTGATAGGTAGATATTGTTTCTCTTAATTTTTTTTTCCAAAATGAATCACTAGGAGTTAAATTAGTAAATCATGGAGTATGTACACCTTGTGGCTCCTTATAGATATTTTGCAGTTCTTTATAGTTTGTTGCTCCATTCAGTCCCTCTCTGACATAAATATTGGTGTTTTCTTTTTTTAGACAAGGAAATTGAGTCAAGGAAAGTTTTTTAAAAAAATCCTGATTTTCCCTCCCCATCTCTCCTTTCCTTCCCTTTCTTTCTTTCAAAATTACTGCTGTTTTCTATTGGTTTTCATATGATTCTTTGTCATTCAACTTTTAACTCCATTTGGAATTTATTTGGGTCTCTGAATTAAAGTGTGCTGATGGGGACAGGGGTTGAAATAGGAATTTAGTTTGAAGAGGCTAACTAAATTGCCTGAGTGTGAAATTGATGTTCTTAAAACTTGGTGCAAAGTGTGTTTTATGTCATTATAACCCTGCTTGCTTTCATTTAGATATTTGAAGTTACCCTAAGAAGTTGTCTTATTTTAATTTTGTGGCTTTATGTACCCTCTGGCTACTGCTGCTACCTCCAGAGGCTGGAGGACCTCATTTTGAGAAGGAGGAGTGTAACATGTGGATTTAAATTTATTTTTTTCCTATGTTGATAATCAATGCTGTTAGCTAGCCTTCCCTTTTCTAATGGTTTTTATAACCATATTTCCTTGATTCTTAGGTGCATGTTTTCCCCATATTTTAAATGACATGGCTTACAATTGATGTATATATAGAATGTAGTATTTCTTTTATTCTAAAAGGTTCTCATTAATTTGGTAGTACATCTGGCAATTAAGGGTGACTTAGAATTAAGGTATGAGGGGACTTAGTGGATAATCAGTTGTGTCAAGTGTTTCTGGGGCATTTGAGAAGGAGACTGTTTGAGACATTAGTCCCTATTTATCTGCCTACCATGAAATCCCCCTCTTGTTGCAGTCTACCTTGAGACCTATGGCTGCCAGATGAATGTGAATGACATGGAGATAGCCTGGTCCATCTTACAGAAGAATGGCTACCTAAGGACAAATAACCTCCAAGAGGTATACATATTTCCTATGTATTTCCCCATGTTTCCTGGGTTTGGGTGAAACTCTCTACATTTGTGCCAGTTCTTAGATGCAGTTTTAGGAACAGGGTACAGCCTGGTGAGAGTGAGTTCCTTTGAGTAAAATGTGTCAATGAGATTGAGGTATACATTTGTTTCAGTTATTTTTGAAACTTTTATGGTGGTACTCACCTTCATGCAAGGAACTAAGTTAAAAATGGACTGCAAGGAGGGAGAGAATGGGACTTAGTGTTTAATGGGTACAGAGTTTTAGTTGGGGAAGATAAAATAGTTCTGGAAGGTTGATGGTGGTGATGGTTGCACAACAGTGTGAATATATTTAATTCTACTGAACTGTACACTTAAAATTGGTTAAAATGGCAAATGGTATGTATGTTTTTCCAGAATAAAAAAAAGAAAGGGCTGTGGGCAGTTATTTTACAAGGCTAATTTTAAAGATCATAATTTTATTTTTTCCCCTTTCTTTCCACTCAGGCTGATGTTATCCTTCTCATCACATGTTCTATCAGGTGAGAATTTGTTCTTTACTTAGAGAGTGAATATATCATATATAATAATATCTGGCACTACCAGCGCTAACATTGCCAGGCTGGTCTATCTATGAGGATGAACCAATGGATTTGCAGTTTTACAGTAGTAGAGACAGTAATGATAGAACTGGTTGACATTTGCTGAGCATATACAGTTTGTCAGGTCATGTGCTGAGCACTGTACATTTATTAAGTAATTAAATTCTCACAATGACTCTAAGAGATAGGTGCTGTCATCAAACTCATTTTATAGATGAGGAAATTGAGAGTGTGCTGACTCACTCAACTTTTCCTAAGGTTTTTCTTGCAGTTAATGGCACATGTTTTATGATGTAGTTCACATTATAGGGATTAGGGTGTAGTCAGTGGCTGAGGGACAAGTTCTTTTGAACAGAAATTGGTGGCATTTATCATAGGTGAACATACCCTGTTTCTTACTTAGTTTCTGTGTAAGATATGCTAATGTTAGTGTTTCCTCAGATGGCTATACTACCAATTCATTCAACATTTTCTTCTGAGAGTCTCTGCTCCAAGATACTGAAATAGATGCTTTGGGAGATTCAGAAATGAACCTTTCACAGAGCCCGGCTTTAAGGGGCTTAGGCTGATATGGAAACTAAGACAGACAGACAAATAGCTCTAACATTTGGTGGAAAGCACTAGGTAAAAAAAAAAAAAAATCAAACAATAAAAAGGATAAATTGCTAAATACAGGGAAAAATATGAAGTGATAGCATAGTTCAAAGGAAAGAGTTGGGAAGGCTTTATGAAGTAGATTGCTTTTGAGTTTGGCTTAAAGGATTGTCGGGACTTGGAGTTGTACAGGAAGGCGTCATTCTAGGAATGGTGAATTATAACAAGTGGTGCTTCTTCAGTTACCTCCCTACCTACCTTCCCTAAGCCAAAAGGGTAGATAATCATTTAAAGGGTTGAAAGTTAATTTTATTTTCTTCCCATTGTCCTACTCTTTTAGATTGCTCTGTAGTTTATTTGCAGGTTCAGGTCTATCTCTTTTGCTCTCTATAGGGAGAAGGCTGAACAGACCATCTGGAATCGTTTACATCAGCTTAAAGTCCTGAAGACAAAACGGCTCCGCTCCCGAGTCCCTCTGAGGATTGGGATTCTAGGTATCCGGTAATTTGCAGATTTTGTGCGTTTTGAAACCTGGGCTCCATGTAGCTATATGTGCTAGGGTATTCCTTAGAGGCTGGATTCCCAGTGTGTGAAGAAATCTTTATCCTGTACTTTATGTCAGAAGCTATAGGATTAAATGAGATAAAACTCATAAAAGGCTTTTCATAGTGCCTTGAAGTAATAGTTCAAAAAGTGGTCTATCCTTCCAGAAATCTAATATAGCTTATGGAGGCACAGAGTTATGGATAGGGGAGAGTTTGGAATCTGATTCCTGAAGCATGCCCAAGTGAAGATTTAGATCTGCACTGACCAGTATGGTAGCTAGTAGCCATATGTGGTTATTTCAGTTTAATTAAGCTTAAATAATATTAAAAATTTACTTCTTCAATCTCACTAGCCATGTAGTGACTGCTCAGGAGCCACTCTCGACTAGTGGCTTCCAGCGTGAACACTACAGATTAAGAACATTTCTATCATCTTGGAAAGTTTCATTGAACAGCTCTCATCTAGATAGCTGGGAAGCATATTTTAAAAATAACTTTGTACCCTTTTGTTTCCAGAATGTAGTTAATATTTTTAACTTTAAAACAGACTGTGTCCATTTTAGAATAGTTAAATTAATTCTTCTTGTGATGGGTGAAAACACAGTTGGAGCATATCCTATTACACAGTTTAATGTACTAAGTGATACAGGAAGATGGGAGGATTATCTGAAATGTTGCATTTCAGTTCTTTCTTTGTAGACGTCCTTAGGTGTATGTTGGTTAGGAATTTGAGAAATCTCAAAAAGAGTTTTTTTAATGGTAAAATATGTAACATAAAATTTACCATTTTAACTCCCTTTCATTTTAACTCTTTTAAAATGTACAGTTCAGTGCCATTAAGTACATTCACATTGTTGTGCAACCATCACCACCATCCGTTTTCAGAACTTTTTCATCTTCCCAAGCTGAATCTCTATCCATTAAACAATAATTTGCCATTTGCCCCCTCACCTTAGCCTCTGGCAACCACCATTCTACTTTTTGTCTCTATGAATTTGACTACTCTAGATACCTCATATAAATGGAATCATACAATATTTATCCTTCGTGACTGGCTTATTTCACTTAGAATAGTGTCTTTAAGGTTCATCTATATTGCAGAATGTGTCAGAATTTCTTTCCCTTTTAAGGCTGAATAATATTCCATTGTATGTATATACACCACATCCATTGATGGACACTTAGGTTGCTTCACTTTTTGGCTGTGGTGACAAATGCTGCTGTGAACACGGATGTATAACCAAGAATAGTTCTTAAACACATGTTTTCAAAGAGTGTTTGTAATAAAATGGACTTTTTATTAATTTGATAGCTTTACTAATAACATTTTTTTAAGATATGGAAGATACCAGCATGGATGGTTAACTCATTTCTTATAGGTTTTAGTAAGTATTTTGGGCAAGAAGAGGGATAAAGAGTATAAGTACAGTTGT
Source organism: Pteropus medius (assembly GCF_902729225.1). Classification (NCBI taxonomy): domain Eukaryota; kingdom Metazoa; phylum Chordata; class Mammalia; order Chiroptera; family Pteropodidae; genus Pteropus; species Pteropus medius. The sequence continues at coordinate 7,378,592 of NW_024342471.1, read as the reverse complement.
GTATAAGTAAGTTTTATTTTTAAAAATAAGTTCCTGATGCAAAAAAAAAATATATATATTTTGTGGCAAGTAATTTTCAATTGAGAAAAGAGGTGGTTCATACGTAAAAAGGTTTTTGGATGGTGGTTTAATTTTTTTCTAGGCATTTAATTGAATTGCTCTTGAGCCCTTTTCCAGTGGTTTTCTTGTATAGGAAGATGCAGGTTCCAGTGCTTTGGAAGTGTTGGGCTAATTTAAGGGATGATGCTAAACTATTAGAGAGGTTTCTGTGCCCTGGTCTCTGATCCAGCTGGAGATACTGTGTACTGAGAAGCTATAAGACCTGATGAATTTGAGAACAGATGCTTATTTTGTTTCCCTCTCAGGTTGTATGGCTGAGAGATTGAAGGAGGAGATCCTCAAAAGAGAAAAAATGGTAGATATTTTGGCTGGTCCGGATGCCTATCGGGACCTTCCTCGGCTGTTGGCTGTTGCCGAGTCAGGCCAGCAAGCTGCTAATGTGCTGCTCTCTTTGGACGAGACCTATGCCGATGTCATGCCAGTCCAGACGAGCCTCAATGCTACATCTGCCTTTGTGTGAGTCACTGACCAAGAGACAGGGAGTAAACTTTCTCACTTTTAAAATAACATGTTAATTCTGTTACATTAAAAAAAATAATACATGCACATAGTACAAAAGACAAAAAATTCTATATAAGACTCTCTCTCACACCTGTCATCCCATCTCCTAGGCTACTTCTCAGAGGCAGCTGTGTTAGTAGTTTCTTGTATAATCTTTTGAGAAGTTTTTTTTTTTTTTGCTTATGCATTCTTATACTCTCCCTTCTATACTCTTATTTTTTCACTTAAGAAAATACCTTGGGCTTTACTGATTCTTTTTTTCCCTCCCCTGATATTTTAAGTTAAAAAAAGAAGTAAAGATCTGGTGACAAAATAGTTCACATTAATTGAAGAATGTGTAGAAAAGATATGAAAACATAAAGAAGAAAGTAAGAATTACCTATACCCCTACCACCTAATGACAAACTATTATCATTTTGGTGTATATCATTGCTGTCCTTTTCTTTGTGCTTATGTGTGTATGCTTTTTGTATGTGTTTGTAAAAATTGGCTTTTGGTGTACTTGATTTTATAATCTTTTTCTCATTTAAAATGAATGTTTCTTATGTTATTAAATTTGTTTTGTAACAGAGATGGGCAAATTGGCCTGTTTTAGTAAATAAAGTTTTATTGAAATATAGCCTTGCCCATCTGTTTATATTCGTGGCTGCTTTCACCACTACAGTAGCAGAATTGAGTAGTTGTGACAGAGATTATATGGTCTGCAAAATCTAAAATATTTATTGTAGTATTTTACAGAAAAAGTTGCCCATCTCTCTCATTTTAATGGCTATCCAATAATCAGTTGTTAGAATGCTTAATTATTTATTATTTAATATAGCTAACATTTAATGATTTTTCAGTGAACATCTTTGATACATGTCTATCAATAATTATCTCCTTAAGGTAAATTGAGGCTTTCATATACAGGATGCAAATGAAAGAAAATGACTTAACTTACATACCTAGCATTTGGACCAGAAGTAAGTGTGTTTTAAATCCAAGATCTCTGCTCCTTATATACACTTTATATTTTTGGGGTCTGGATGTAAAAAGTTCAAACAATATATAAATATAAACAGTAGAAAGCCAGGTGTGGTATGTCTGTACCCCGTTCCTTCACCACTATGGTCCCTCAGGGTAACCACTATATCCATCATTTAATGTTTGATTTATATCCTGGGGTTAGATACTAGTTTTTAAAGATAAAAAATGTCTGTCTTAGCATTTCTTAGATCTCAGATTGGTCCAGTGTGAGTAGGCTGTCAAGAGAATTCAGAGTCAAAGGATAATGCCAACAGAGTTGTGGCCTGCTCCTTGGGTTGGACCAAGACATCTTGCCGCTGTTATTAAGTTCTGATGCTTTTCTCCCCAGGTCTATTATGCGAGGCTGTGACAACATGTGCAGCTACTGCATTGTCCCTTTCACGCGTGGCCGAGAGAGGAGTCGGCCCGTTGCCTCCATTCTAGAGGAAGTGAGGAAGCTTTCTGAGCAGGTGAAAAGTTCTGGCTTTCTTACTGAGAGTGTGTTTTTGAGAGGATGGAGACAACTTCCTAGTTTTGCAGCCTGTGCCGTCTTTAACTGTACAAATTTAGAACCGTACTTGGCCAGAAAGAAATACCTGGGTGTACATCTTTGATTTGCTGCTTATGAATTATAGGCAGATCTGTGACATTTGCTTAGGAGGCAGCACAGTAGAATGGAGAGAGCACGAGTTTAGAATCAGATGACTGAGTATGAATTCTGGCTCCACCATTCTCTGGCTTGGTTCCCTGGCACCGGTCATTTAACTGCCTTCTTTGAAATACAGTTTCTTCACTTTTGAAAGAGGAATGAAATATTAACTACCTTGCTAGGTTATTGGAAGGATTGTTATTGGAAAGATATGGTAGTTTAAATGTTTTTAAACTATTTGGCACATAGTAATTTTTCAGAGATTGATTTATTAATCTCTGTGTCTGTTCTAGGGAAACCTCCCACATCGCTTGTTCATTTTACCACTGGTCCAGCTCGCTAGTTGGGGGACAGAGAATAGATGAGGGTAGTGAATCAGATTAGAGGCCAGAGGAGAGATATCTGCTGTCTTCTTCCTGTTGGGAGCTGGTCTCTCAACTCTTGAGGTGGTCTCTCCCTGACCCTCTCCCAAATCTTCCAGCCATGCAGAATAGGACAATAAGTGAGAATATGGAGCTTTTCTCCCAGTAGAGTTTCCCTGTTTCCTTGCTTGGCTCAGGAACCATGGGAAGCTAGCCCTTGATCCAGTTCTAAGTCAGCAGTTTGCCTTTGTTCCTACACTCTGGCAATACTTTTTCTCTTCCCTCATCCCCAGATTCTTGTTTCCTGATTTGGTCCCTGACTGTTCACAGGTACTGTGAGGTATTCTGTTCCCCATGTCCTACCTCTCCAAGTGCTTCCCTGTCTAAAGTTGTCTCCTTCTTTTCTTCTTCCAGCTCCCCTACAGTACCAAAACTCCTCACTCCTTTAGGATAGAGCCATTCTATAGAGACATTAGGTAGATTCAGGTGATGAGAAAACTCCCTAACCTTTCTAAAGTATTTGCATGTAAAAGAAGGAACTTAATAACATTAAAGCGAATCGTAAGTGAATTCAAAGTCATTGACTTGTGAAAAGTTAAGATTCTGCATTGTGTTTTAAAGTATCTGTTAGTCACTTAATATTTTTTTTCCTTTTAGAGTAACTTTTTAAAAGTTATTTCTTTCATTTAGATTTTTAGACTACAGTTACAGAGAATATTGTTCCTTTAACAGAGTGTTTATTCATTCAAACAATGGTTATTGATGGGAAGTTGTTTAAGAAAGCAGCCTTTTAAAAAGCCTCATTTTTTATATGAAAAAATTTAAATACACGGAAAAGAGAGAATAGTATTGTGACTCCTCCAGGTAACAATCACTTAAATTTAATAATTGTTACATTTTGCTATATTTGCTTTATCTACTTTTTTGTTGATAAAGTATTTCAAAGTGTAGCATGATATTTTATCCTTAAGTAATTATGCATCTCTAAAAAATAAGGATATTTTCAATACCATCAATTCTTCTAATAAAATTAACAAAAATTGCTAAATATCTCAATCACAGATTACCCATGTTCAAATTTTCCCAATTGTCCAGTAAGTCTTTTTGCATTTGGTTATGTCTTATATGTGTGTATTTTACTTACTTTTGTATTCCGCTTTTTTTTTTTAATATTTAAATTTACATAAAAGTTGCAAAAGATAGTTACCTCTAAATGTTAACATCTTGCTTAACTTTCGTACATTTATAAAAACTAAAAGATTAACATTGGTGCATTACTATTAACTGACTTCAGACTTTATTCTGATTTTGCCTGTTTCACCACTAATGTTTTGTCTTTTTAGGATCCAATCTAGGATCTACATTGCATTTAGTGTATCCTGTTTTTTTAAATTAACATTATGTTACAAGTTGTAAAAATCCTCTTTTTTGAGACTAGAGTCATGACAGTTAAATGCATAGCATTGTCCTGGAGTTGGATTCTGATCAGGAGAAAAAAAAAGTTAAAGAAAAAAAGTTTTTATGTAGTTTTGATCTCAGTGTCTAAGCAATTTTATATCCTGTCATTAATAGTGTGAGCATTTTCGCATGTCATTAACAGCTTTTAACTTTATTTCTGTAGCCTTCCTTGCTATGGATACACTGTAATTTACTTACAGGACAACAGCTTTCAAATTGCTTTCAATTCTTCCTGTTAAAACGGTGCTGTGTAGATGTACATCTCTATTCATTAATTTTTGTCCATGTTTATGGTTATGTTCATAAGATAAATTCCTAGACATTCCCCGTTACTGAAAAAGATAAAGAAAAGATATAAAACACTTTATTTGGACAATTAGTAAAAACTTGATTTTCTAGAATGTTGGATTAGATAATAGCATTGTATCAGTATTTCTGATTTTGATAATTGTCCTGTGATTATGTAGGAAATTGTTCTTATTTTTAGGAAATATATACTGACATATTTAGGGGTAAAAGGATATGATGTTTGCAACTTATCCTAGATGGCTCATAATAATGCGTGTTTACATGTATGTAGAGAGAGAGTGTGTATATATATATATATATAAGTGCGTGAATGTGAATGATAAATAAATGGGACATAAAGTTAATGGTCAGTGAATCTGAGCAAAGGGTATATGGGAGTTCTTTGCATTACTATAATTTTTCTCATGTCAAAATAAAATTACAAAAAATAGTTCCAATAGCAGTTATCATTTTTCTGAAATTTTGTGTTGTAAATTTTCAAACACAAGACAAATTGAAAGACTAGTACAATAAATATGTTCATTAATATTCTGTCATGGTTACTTTATATGCCTATATGTATAGATGTTTAAATATATTTTTTCTGAACCTTTTGAACATAAGTTGTAGAAACTAGGCCACTTCATCCTGGATACTTTAGTATGCATTTTCTCAGAATAAGAATTTTTCTCTTCTTAACCATAATACACTGTACATAATTACATGTAGGAAATTTAATAATAAACTAATATTATCTAATATGCAATCCATATTCAAAATTTATTAATTGTCCCCAATTATCTTATTGCTGTTTGATTTTCAAACTGCGATCCAGTCAAGATTTGTGTAGTTTCATTTAGTTATATTTCTTCAATTTCTACATTAGATTAAACAGCCCATTCTCTTTTCTGTTGTTGTTTGCTTTAAATGATGCATTAAGTTTTTGAAGAGATCAGATACCACGGGATTTGTTTGATTGCTTCCTCATTTAAAATATTCCCTTGAATTCTGGTAAACTGGAAGTTAGATGTAAAGGCTTGATTTTATTAGGCTAAATATTTTTGGCAAGAATAGGCGATAATTATATAATAATCACCCAACAAAATGGTGTCCTAATTTGATTTATGGTTATAAATTAACCATTATTGAACATTGAGTTTGTATCCAGTTTCTTGCTACTCTAAAAAGTGTTATGAAGATTAATGTTTATATAAGGCTTTATACTGAAGTTCAGTTTTTCACACAAGATGCCCAGGTATGAAATTATTGGGTAAAGACAGAACATGTTTATGGATGGCTCTTGGTAGGTTCAGCTTATTTTATTTTATATTTTATTTTATTTTTTAGAATTTAATTTTTTTCGTTCAGCTAATTTTAATTAGTGATTTGACATAAAGCTACCACACTAGTTTTTAAATTGCTTCCAATATACATTTTTTTCCTCTTTTCAGGGGCTGAAAGAGGTGACACTACTTGGTCAGAATGTTAATAGTTTTCGGGACAATTCAGAGGTCCATTTCAACAGCGCAGCAGTGTCCACCAACCTTAGCCGTGGCTTCTCAGCCAACTATAAAATCAAGCAAGGGGGCCTTCGTTTTGCTCATCTTCTGGATCAGGTCTCCAGAATAGATCCTGAAATGAGGATCCGTTTCACCTCTCCCCACCCCAAGGACTTTCCTGATGAGGTGAGTGTCTGTTGTTAACTGTGTCAAACTGGAATCAGTATCCTTAAGCATCTCTGTCTGGTACAGACAGAACATAGTATGAACAAAAGTAAAGGATTTGGGTAATTCATGTGTTTGGTTTAATCAGCTTCTTAATTATTTGGAAATTAACCTTGGAGAATAGTAGGGGTGGTATTCCTTTCTGCAAGATTCTTTGGGGAGACTTTGATGACCTTTAATGTGTTCTATTTGATCAGGTTCTGCAGCTGATTCATGAGAGAGACAATATCTGTAAACAGATCCACCTACCAGCCCAGAGTGGAAGCAGCCGTGTATTGGATGCCATGCGAAGGGGGTCAGACTTGCTTGGGGAGGGGTATCCTGTACTTTTCCATGTTTCCTTAAGGACTAGACAGTGTCTAAAGAACCTATTGTAGTTTGTGGCATGTAGTAGCTCCTCAATAAATATTTATTACGTGAGTAAACCCATGGACATTGTAATTAGCTCTCGTTCACTCTGTAAGTATAGACTAAGGACTGGATCATTCATTTGTTTAGCCTATTTTAATTAAGCCCTACTGTGTGGCACACTATAAGATTTTGATCTTTTAGCTGTTAACATTAAAGTTCTTAGGTGCTGGAATTTAAGTGTAGCTCTATGTGTTCACTTACTTTGGGAACAAGTATTGCAGAGATAAGACTGAAAGGAGAATGTGACAGATGGGAAGCTGTATGGAACTAGTGTTTTGCCTTGTTTCTGACACTGGCAAAGAGTTAGAGATCCTCTTAAGTGTTTAATCTGTCCTCACGTATTAGTTAAATACAAAAGGCTATTTAAAATAGTTTATGTTCTTGAACTAAAAATTCATAGGCCCTACATTAGGTTACAGTACAAGATTTGGATCGTAATGGATCTTTTGGAGACTTTAACCTACTTTTGTACTGTCCTCTGTGGGTGAGAAGCGATTACATGTGGTAATTCATAGTTATCTTTTTATAGCATTTATTAAAAGAAGATTGGTTCATCTAAGCCTTTTCTTTTTGTTCTTTATTGCAGCTATTCTAGAGAAGCTTATGTGGAGTTAATTCATCATATCAGAGAGTCTATTCCAGGTACGTTTAAAAATGTACTCTGCTAAGCATGTTACTCTACCAGTGGCCGCAGTCTTCTTGGTCAGATACAGGCAACACCTGTGGCAATACCTTGTAACGCCTTGTATACTTGTTTTGCTTCTCTTCATTTCTATCTCTTTCTCTCTTTACTTCTTTCTGATTTTTTAATGTCTTGGTCTTGCTAGAAATACTCAGAGGTTTAGATCAGCTTGAGGCCTCAAGGCTAAAGAGATTTCTATAGTTTTTGTGTTTCTGAACATATGGGAGAGATGTATTTTTTCATTAGTTGGCAAAGTTACGTATAGTCTAAATTAGTTCTGATTTGGGGGCAATTCATATCTTTAAAAATGTGTACTTAGAGGTAATTTTTTTCCTATTTATCTTAACTTATACTCTTTTTTCTCTTGTTCTTTCCTCCTAATAAAATTAGTCTCTAGTCTTTTTAAATTTTGTCGACAATGTCTACATTACCCCCCCCCAAATTTCTAATTATTGTAACTTGTATTATGCACAAATACTTTCATTTTTGATGAGGCAGGATAGTGTGGAGGTTCTCTGGGCTTCAGTTTCCTCATCTGTGATATGCAGTTAATAGTACTTACCCCATTAGATAATTGGGATAATTAAATAAGTTGAGTTAAATAGATAGTAAAGTGTAGCACTTAGTAAGTATTCAGTAACTAGTCATTGTTACCATCTTAAATGAACATTATGTAAAACTAACTTCAAAAGTATATTTGTATGGGGCACTGCAATATTTTCACCAGTAAAAGCAAGACCATTTTGAAAATGTGGATTCCTACTATATCCCTAAATCCCACATTTGAAGTTAAAATACCTTTTCTAGTGCTGAGGGGAATGTAGACTGAGAAACCTGGCTCTGGCATGGGAACATTGTAGATAAGTAGGCCTGTCCCCCCGCTTGTTCTACAGTGACTGTTCAATTATACCTGTACATGGGCCGAATAGCTCCAGGAAAGGCCTTACAGTTGCTGTTCCTCCCTCTATAGCCCATGAGTACCAAAGGCCTCTTTTGAAGATAAGCAGCAGTGGCGTGCTGTCCTTCATTGTGTGTTGGCAGGTGTGAGCCTCAGCAGTGATTTCATTGCTGGCTTCTGTGGTGAGACAGAGGAAGATCACCTCCAGACGGTATCTTTGCTTCAGGAAGTTCAGTACAACATGGGCTTCCTCTTTGCCTACAGCATGAGACAGGTGAGCTCTGGCATGGGGGAGGAGCTACTTCTGTGCTGAGAATGACATCATTCTTGACCATTAGCTGACTACAGATAACTGGGAAGAAAAGAAAGTGGCAGAAAGGTAGTCTTTGAAAAACCATAGGATCTTACCATTCATTTCTTTATTTTTTCTGATTAACCTGTCTGCTGTTTTACATAATTCAGCAATTTGAGATAAAAAATAATTACCTGTACCAATATACTTTTTATTAGAATATTTTAAATTAGGTTGTTTAGAATTTGAATGTGGAGGGAGGGACATTATTCACTTTATAACAAACCTAAAATTATTTCTCAACGTTCAGAACTTTTTTGGCCAACAGATGTGATTTGTTTTACAGAGGCCCCTTGTCAGCCTCCCAGCCATCTTCATCTATTTTTAGTTTCCATTTTTCTAGGCCAAGTGAACTCACTGATGTTCACTTTAGAGTGTGCCCTATAACACAGATTCCCAGGTAAACAGTACAAAAGGAGACACGGAAGGAAAGGGAGAGTAATGGATATTTCTTGCAGAGAGAGGATAGTCCTGGTCTGCTGCTATTTTTTTGGTGATAGGGATCTGTTGCCTGGGTCATGTCTCATCTCTGCAGTCACCTTGGGGCCAGCTTGCCTTGTGTTTAGACTGGAGGCTGAGGCGCCTCTGTGCCCATGGATTCAGGAAAGCTAACTGATGAATGAATGAATCTATGACTTTATCTACTATCAACTCAGCTGCCATCAATCAAGCTAATTTATACCTTTTAAAGCCCACTGCCTAGTGTTCTATAGGCAGTATGAGTGGGCCATTTTGTATATTTATATCTCTTACAGAATTATTTCAGGGATGAAGTTTCAGAGGAGCTGTTTGTTGGGTTCCACTTTGCTTCTTTTCCATAGACATCATAAACATGCAAGAGAAATTCTTTATAATGTTAGATTTGGGAAATGGGTTTTCATTGTGTTGTGGAAGCATATCCTGTGGGCATTGAATATGAGTGTTCATATTTGGAATTTAATTCCTAGGTTAGAGTTAAAGTTTTAGAGACTTAATCGAGTAGCCTAGTAGATGAAGGCAAGCACTTAAATTGCTCCTCTCTCAATTAACTATGTGACCTTGGGAAAGGTCCTTTATTTCTTCATGTGAAATGGGGGTAACATTAGTATCAACTTCAGGTTGTTTTGAGGATTAAATAAGATGTATAAAGCACATAGAATAGTGCTTTGTAAAGTGCACAATAGAGGTAAATTGTTAATAATAAAGCAGTAGAATAAACCCACTAAGAGAATTCTGTTTTAGGATTCTCTACCCATTCTCCATTTTCCTCTGTGGATTTGGTAATTCTCTCAAAGACGGATTGATTTGAATGTCCAGACTTTGGTATACTGGTTTCTCATTCCATACTTTTGTATAACTCAGTGGTTCTCAAACTGTATTATGAGCTCATGTACATAAGGTAAAGATATATTTAATATATAAACATATATGTACACTGTGGTTTTGGATAATGTAAAGGCTTTTCAAGGATAAAGTTTCCTTTTTGAGGGGTGGAACTAGGTAATACATGCTAATGGTATAAAATTTAAGAGGTTAAAATCATGTAGTGAGAAGTAGTTCTTCCCAGGATGCCTAGTTTTTCAGCTCTTTCCCTGAAGGCAGCCACTCTTAGCAATTTCTTCTGCAACCTTCCAGAGATATTTCATGTATTTATAAACATATTTATACCCTTTCTACACCAAAGTTATTGTACATGTTCACCTGTACCTTGCTTATTTCTGTTAAGAGTATATTTTGGAGAGCAATCATATCAGTATATATAAAGTTATCTCATTCCTTTTAACAGCTGTGTAATACTCTGTTAAGTAACTAAATCATAATTTGTTTACTAGTTACCTAGTTACAAAACATTTAGGCTGCTTTTGCATCTTGTGACTTTATAAACTGTATGGCTGAGTAACCTGGTACATGAGTTATTTTGTATATGCACAAGTATAATTTTTATCCTTAGGATAGCTTAAGGATAAGGATAAAGGTTACATTTGTATCCTATAAAAATTTCAAGAACAATTTTGAGTCTGTGATTTTCATGTGCTAAATTTTGAATTTAAGTCTTACAAAAACAGTGACTTTACTGCATAGTTACCTTTTTCTCTTAGAAGGCTCCCAGAGCTAGAGAACCTTCATGGCATAGCTTGGATTTTCTGTACATATGTCTGTAACTTGCAGGTGGAATGAACATGGTCCCCCTCTATGTCTCAAGAATGGATTTTATAGGGCCTTGGTGACTTCTCTCTCTCTCTCTCTTTTTTTTAATAGAAGACGCGGGCATATCACAGGCTGAAGGATGATGTTCCGGAAGAGGTAAAATTAAGGCGTTTGGAGGAACTTATCACTGTCTTCCGAGAAGAAGCAACAAAAGCCAACAAGACATCTGTGGGTTGTACCCAGCTAGTGCTGGTGGAGGGGGTGAGATCTTATGTATATACATATACTTTGTTCATTTTTTGTTTTTTAGAACACAGTATTTATCTCTTTATTTAGATCTTTTTTGTTTTTGTTTTTGTAGTTTTCAGCATATAGATATAGTACATGTTTGTTAGAGTTACACCTAAGTATTCTGAATGGTTCTTTTTTTGGCTGTTCTGTTGTAATTGCTGTTGTGTTTTTAATTTCAGGTGTCCATGTGTTCATTGCTATTATGTAGGAATAATTGAATTTTGTATGTTCATCTTGTGTCCTTTGACACTGCTGAATTCACTTAATAGTTCTAGGAGTTTTTTTTTTTTTGGCAGTTTCCTTGGAATTTTCTATATAGATAATCATATCATTGTATGTTTTTTTTTTCCTTCCTGATATTCCAGGATTCTTTCTTTTGTTGTTTCTTTTCCATTTAGAGAACTTTCTCTAGACACTCTGGTAGCAGATTCTCTTTGTTTTCCATCATCTTAGAATGTCTTGATTTCCCCATTTATTTCTGGAAGCAGTAGCATATATATATTTTTAGAATCAATTTCACTGTCTGTCTTTAATCCTTTTTTAAAATCACACTTTCTTAGAAATGTACTGCGTTTCATTAAGTTTGTGGTTCCTCTAGGCTTCTGTAGTCAAGCCTGGGAACTTAACCAACATTTAGAGAGAGCACTAAGTAGATTGAATAAGGGGTGATTTTGGGAACCTAACCTTTTGTGAAACTGCATGCTGTAGTCAGTGGAGAGGAGGGGAAGGAGAGAGACAGGGCCCTTTCTGTGACTCTTTCCTAGTCCTGGTTTGGGAAAGGAGAGTCCTGTTCCATGTGGTAGGATATGGCAGCATCAAAGCCACCAATTGGCTGGTATCTGTGTTTGTTAGGACTCCCTAGTAGTGAGTAACAATGAGAAATTTGTTCAAACCATTCAGTCTAAGCCAAAACGAGTTTTTTTTTTTGGTATAAAATTTAAGGAATATCTTATGGAGCCCAGGGGCAGGAATACTGCCAAGTGTTTGGAAGGGACTCTACTCAGCCCGGGAAGCCATCGAGGCTCAGACTTTCTTGTCTCTTCCTCCTTAGACCAACTTTTCCTGCTTCTTCATCTGTGTAACAGAATAGAGCGATCTTATAGTTCTTACATTTACATGTTATAGTTCCAGCTATTCACAGATCAAAGTTTTGTCTCTTAGCCCCAATTCAAATTTCTAGGAGAGGGAATCTGATCAATATACGCTCTTGCTGTGATCTGGTCTAGCAGTGGCCGATGGATGGTGATGCTGAGCTGGTGAAATACTCTAAAAGGTGTTTGCCTCACTAAATGCTTTGTAATTTAGGTTATCAGCTGTGATTGTGGAGATCTGTACATGTCTTTTCTCTGACTGCTGTGGCTAGGACTTCAATATTTGTTGAATAAAAGTGGAGAAAGTAGACATCCTTGTCTTGTTCCTCATCTTAAGGAAATTGCTTTTAGCTTTTCACGGTTGAGTATGAGGTTAGCTGTGGCTCTGTCATATATAGCCTTTATTAGTTGAGGTATGTTCCCTCTATCTACCCCTTTTTTCACTTAGTTTTTATCTTAAATGGATGCTGGATTTTGTCAAATGCTTTTTTTGCATTTATTGATGTGCTTATATGATTTTTATCCTTCATTTTGTTTATGTGGTATATCATGTCAATTTATTTGTGGATATTGAACCAACCTTGCATCCCAGGAATAAACTTGATCATGGTGTATGATCTTTTTAATGTTTTGCTAAATTCGATTTGCTAATATTTTGTTGTTTGTTTCTGTGTTCATCAAGGATATTGGCCTGTAATTTTTTTGTAATGTCTTTGGTTTTGGAATCAGGGTAATGTTGGCCTCGTAAAATGAACTTGGGAGCCTTCCCTCCTCTTCAGTTTTTTGGAATAGTTTGAGAGAGGTGGGTGTTAATTCTTCTTTGTGTGTTTAGTAAAATTCACCTGTGAAGCCATCTGGTCCAGGACTTTTGTTTGTTGGGAGTTTTTTGATTACTGATTTGATTTCATTAATGGTTATCGATCTATTCAGATTTTCAATTTCCTCTTGACTCAGTCTTGGAAGATTGTATGTTACTAGGAATTTATCCATTTCTTCCAGATTGCACAGTTTGTTGGCATAAAATTTTTCTTAGTATTTTTTTTATAATCCTTTGTATCTCTGTGGTGTCAGTTGTCACTTCTCTTTTATTTCTGAGTCTGGTTAAAGGTTTATCAATTTTATTTATCTTTTCAAAGAATCAGCTCTTGGTTTTACTGACCTTTATTTATTTATTTTCTTAGACACTATTTAGACTTGTTTCTGCTCTGATATTTATTATTTCCTTCCATCTACTCAGTTCGGGCTTTCTTTGCTGTACTTTTCTAGTTCCTTTTGGTGTGAGGTTAGATTGTTTATTTGAGATTTTTCTGTTTCTTGAAGTAAGCCTGTATTGCTGTGATATTCCCTCTTAGGACTGCTTCCACTGTGTCCATAGATTTTGGGTCATTGTGCTTTCATTTTCATTTGTCACTAGGTATCTTTTGATTTCTGCCTTGATCTCTTTGCTAGCCCATTCATGTTTAGTAACATTATTTAGCCTCATGTGTTTGTGTGTTTTTGAGGTTTTTTTTGTAATTGATTTCTAGTTTTATACCATTGTAGTAGAAGACTCTTGATATGATTTCAATCTTAAATTTATTGAGATTTCTTTTGTAGTCTGTCTTGGAAAATGTTTCATGTGCACTTGAAATGAATGTATATTCTGTTGCTTTTGGGGAAATGCTCTAAAAATATCAGTTAAACCCATCTAATCTAATGTGGCACTTAAGGTCTCTCTTTCCTTGTTGAGTTTTTTGTCTGGAAGGTCTATTCATTGATGTTAGTGAGGTGTTAAAGTGCCCTACTATTACTGTATTGCTGATTCTGTCCCTTCATGCCTGTCAATATTTGCTTTATAGATTTAGGTGATCCTGTGTTGGGCACATAAATGTTTACAAGGGTTATAGCCTATTGTTAGATTGATCCCTTTACTGTTATGAAATGTCCTTCCTTGTCTCTTCTATAGCCTTTGTTTTAAAGTCTGTTTGGTCTGATTTAAGAATGCTACCCAGCTTTTTTTATTTTTGTTTCCATTTGCATGAAATATCTTTTCTATCCCTTTACTTTCAGTCTGTGCTTGTCTTTCAATCTCAAGTGGTCTCTTATAGGCAGCATATGTGTGGGTCTTATTTTTTTCATTCAGCCACTCTGTGTCTTTTGATTGGAGTATTTAATCATTTTACATTTAAGGTAATTATTGATAGGTATATAGTGATTGCTATTTTATTATTTATGTTTTTGATCTTTTTTTTTCCTTAGAGAAGTCCTTTTAACATTTCTTGTAATATTGGTTTTGTGGTGATGAACTTCTTTAGCTTTTTCTTGTCTGGGAAGCTCTTTATCTCTCTTTCAATTCTAAATGATAGCCTTGATGGATAGAGTAATCTTTGTTGTAGGTCCTTTGTGCCAATCTCTTCAGGCCTGCAAAGTTTCTGTTGAGAAATCAGCTGACAGTCTTATGGGGGTTCCCTTGTATGTAACTGACTGCTTTTCTTTTGCTTCTTTTAAGATTCTATCTTTGTCTTTAACCTTCAGCATTTTAATTATGCTGTGTCTTTTCCTGGGCCTCTTTGGATTTATCCTATTTGGTACTATGTGCTTCCTGGACTCTATGCCTATTTCCTTTGCTAGGTTAGGGAAGTTTTCAGTCATTATTTCTTCAAATAGATTTTCAGTCTCTTATTCTCTCTCTCCTCCTTCTGGTACCATATGATATGAATATTGTTATGCTTTATGTTGTCCCAGAGGTCCCTTCAACTGTCCTCATTTTTTAAAAATTCTTTTTTCTTTTTGCTGTTCTAATTAGATGTTTTCTTTTTGCTGTTCTAATTAGATGTTTTCTTTTTGCTGTTCTAATTAGACGTTTTCTACTATCTTGTCTTCCAAATCACTGATTTGATCCTTTGCTTCATCTAATCTGCTGTTGATTCCATCTAATGTATTCTTTATTTCAGTTATTGTATTCTTCGTATTCTTTATTTCTGACTGGTTCTTTTTTTATGGTTTCTATCTCTTCATGTAAATTATCACTGAGTTAATCTAGTCTTCCCCTAAGTTCATTGAGCATCCTTATAAACCAGTGATTTGAACTCTGTATCTGGTAGTTTGCTTGCCTTCATATTATTTAGTTCTTTTTTTGGAGTTTGGTCCTATTCTTTCATTTGAGACATGTTTCCTCGTCTCCTCATTTGGCTGCCTCCCTGTGTTTGTTTTTATGTGTTAGGTAGATCTGCTGCTGTTGCAGGATTTTCGAACAGAGAGATGGGACACCAAGGCTATAAGCAGGAAGCAGCGTTTATTAATGCCGGCACCGGCTCATTGGATTCTTATCCAAAGGTTGAGCCCCAATTGTAACATGGCGGGCAGTTTTATACAATCTTGTACTTTTGCATTCCTACACAGCTATAGATATTCCATATAAGGAAGGAGAGCTTAAGGAGAACAGTGATTGGCTGCCAAACTATAAGGAAAGTGGCTTAATCGTTTAAGCAGGTTTTCGGACTGTTTTGGACTGCTGCATCAGCTGGAGAGTCCTGGGATGGAGGCGTGGTGCAGTCAGGAACTAACTCATTCGAGCAGGAAATAGTCAGGTAGGATCAGGCTGCTACACTTCATCTCCTAGTCTTGGCAGGGTGGTCTTATATAGTAGGTGTCCTATGGTGCCCAGTGCCACAGTCTCCTTGGCCACCTGAGCTGGGTGGTATAGGAGTGTCCCTTGTGTGGATTGTGTGTGCTCTCCTGTTGTAGTTGACCTTGATTGCGTTTGGCATGTCAGTGGGTGGGATTGACCATCAGGTTGATGGGCTGTGAAGATTGAATGTGACTATAGCAGATGAGTTGTTGTGCAGAGGCTGACCTTACTGAGCAGGATTCGCTTTAGCAGGGCTCTGGTGCCTTCTAAGTCTACTCTTTGGGTGTGTCATTTGTAGAGCTAATTGGGTGGTGCTATGATATAGTCTGAAGCTCGCCACTGGGTGTGTTGGTTTTGGGGCCTTTTGGGAGGGGCTTTGGTGCAGGCCAAGGTCAGTGGCTGCCTGTGGCTGGCCTGGGGCCATCTTGTAGGAGCTACAAAGTGTTCTGTGGTTTGTAGCTGCTTGTGATGGGTTTAGAGACTCCCGGGAGAGGATATGCTGCGGAACTGAGACCAGATGTCATTAACATTGCGTTAGGGTCTGCTCAGCAAGAGGTACAGGGATATTAAGGCCAGCAACTGCTTGTTTGGGGTTTGTGGACCTTTCAGAGATTTTAGGAAAGTCTGCAGCATGGCCTGAGGCTGGCTGTTTGTGAGGAATAGCTGCTGAAAGAGATTCGGCTGGTGCGCAGCTTAAGTGGGTCAGAATCTCAGGGAATCATCAGGATGGGATGAGTGGTGTTAGCCAGGCTGATGGAGATTCAAACTTGGTGCTTGCTTCTGCCTGCGGGTTGTGTGGGGAAGGGCTCAATAAGGGAACATTGGCCTACAAGTACTTCTGTCTGGGAGACAACTGTCTTTCCAGCTCTTGCACTGAAGTCACACAAATCAATTTCTCCCATATGTCCTTGGTGCTTTTTGAGCTGCTGTCCCTTTGCTGGAGCTTAGGGCGAGTGTTTGTGAGCAAGTGAGTCCATGCATGGGCCCTTTAAGAGGACATTTGGTTCTACAGCAGCCCTTCGTCTCACCCAGGTGGAGTCCCCGCTGATTTTCACAGACAGATGTTGTGGGGACTATTCTCGGCACTGATGCTCTGGAATGGAGAGCTTGGTATAGGGCTGGGACCTTTTGCTCCTTGGGGTAACCTCTGAAGCTGAGATATCCCTCCTAAATCTTAACTGCCATACATGGGTGTGGGACCAGCCCATTTTGCATCTCCACCCCTCCCACAGGTTTTGATGTGGTTTCTTCTTTATATCTTTTATTATAGGAGTTCTTTTCAGTTAGACTTCAGGTGGTTCTTAAGGGTCACTGTTCTGTAATTTAGCAGGTTATTGGAGGAGGCAAGCATAGCATTTACCTACTCTGCCATCTGGACAGGGACTGCCTTGGTTTGTTTATATGGACTGACTTTTCTCCTGATTATGGGTCACATTTTTCTGTTTTGGGCATATCTAGTGATTTTTGATTGGATGGTGGTTATTGCAATGTACATTTTTAAGTGTATGGATTTTGTGATAGTCTTTGTTCTGATAGATAGTGATGTTACTATAGTTCAGTTTGATTCTTTCAAGACTTGTTTTTAAGCTTTGTTAGTAAAATTTTTTTATTCTAGGGATAGTTTAGTCTCATTACTAAGGTGTGACTCTTCTGGAGTCACTACTGCATGTCCCAGGGAATCAATGAGGACTGTTTGGTTAATTATTTGATTAAATGATTCCCAGCCCCATGTGACCTCTGGGAGCTGATCAGTTGACAGTTTCTAGTTTACTTTCTTTGCCTGACTTCACAGAATTTCACTCTATGGAAGCATGTACTAGTATTCAGCAGAGACTCAGGGGATCCTTTTGCACATTTGTATAGCTCTTTTCCTGCTTAGCTGCCTTCTGTCTAGAACTTGTTCCACAATTTCTAGCTGTTGCAGGCTCCCTGAACTCTGATCCTTCTTTCCTCATTCCAGGGAGAATCACCATTCTCTGCCTTGAGATCTCTCTCCTTACTTTGCTTCCTTGTCTGCTGTGTGCCTTCTAGCACAATGCACAGGGATTGGAAGGCTTCATTTGTTTTCCTTCTCTTGGAGATCACAGTCTTGATCCGATCTCTATTGTCCAATATCTGAAAGTAGTTGTTTCACACATTTTGTCCAGTTTCCTAGTTTTTTAAGGCTGGAGGATAAATTTGGTTCTTGTCACTTCATCATGACTAGAAGAGAAATACTTATATATATTCCAGAAGTTAATTCCATCATTCTGGTTTTATTATTCTCCTGGCCCTGTCTTTTGCATGTTGTGATGGAGACTCTGGCTTCGAGTCTGCTTATTCATTAGGGGCAAGTAACTCAGCCAAACAACCCCAGGACATTCCTGAGTGATTACTTCGAAACTGGATAAAGTGAAAGTCGATTTGTCAAGTGCATTACCCATATGTCTTTGGCTTTAGGCCTGTTGGAGGTCCATTCCTGCTGAAGGTCATTCTGTAATCAAAGACTCATTGATTGAGTAATTCATTAATGTAGAGTCAGCAAAACTTTACTGAGTTTCTGTTGTGTGCCATGCACTGCCATTGTTGATGGAGCCGTGGTAAACACTTAGTCTTCTTCAGTGATTCCTTGGTTAAGGAATGCTCTGTGAGCAAGACCCTTGGGGATCTGAGACAGAGAAGGCATAATTTCTCCTTTCCAAGAACTGATGACTGTGACAGATTCATAAAGTCTCTATTCTTTCTACAGCTCAGTAAACGCTCTCCCACTGACCTGTGCGGCCGGAATGATGGAAACCTTAAGGTGATATTCCCTGATGTAGAGATGGAGGATGTCACTAACTCTGGGCTCAGGGTCAGAGCTCAGCCTGGGGACTATGTGCTGGTTAAGGTAAGGTGTCCTTTTGGGCTTTTGGTTTGCACTGTGAAATGGCTGTTAGATATGATAATTTAGGGGAATGAAATTTTTTCCTAGAGAAATTCTTTATTAAAGTAAAAATCTCTTCTCAACCTGAAAAGTAGAAAGGCACCTTGAATTGAATATTGGATTGTTTCTAACTAATGCCTTTTTGGTTCTCTTCTCTCCTGCCCCAGAAGGGTTCTTTTTGGGAATTTGGTGAGGTTGGAGTACATTGTAGCATGCAGTTTTCTGCACCAGAAAGGCCGGGAAGTATAAGTGATTTTGAGTGAGTTCATAGTTCTCTCTGTCAGATCACCATGCCCTTCAAGGTCTCTGATGCTTTAGACATTGCTAACTTACATGTGTTCTAGTTTCCTGGGCTCCTTCCCTGGACTAGCAGATCTAAGTGATTGGCTGTGAGATTTCCCCTTCTTTTCCCCCTTTCACTGGGGATAGTCTTCCTTTCTTCTCTTTTTCCTTTACTTTCTTCCTTCCTCTTTTTCTTCTTATACTACCATAGGTCTGCTACTGCCATCTTCCTTTCCTCCTGGTCCTCATGTCCACTTGTCCCAGAACGAGAGGCTGGCAGGACACATACTGATGAGGTGGGGAGGAACAAAGCTGCTTCTCCAATACTGAGCTCTGGAGCATCTGCAATAGAGAGAGATGTAGAGAGGGTAATTGTTTTCCTGCTGATGATGATTAGTGTTTTGTGTTCTTACCTATTTCTTAGTGCCTTACCCTCTGCTCTGCCTTCTTTACTTGCTTTTACCGTTATCTCCATCATGAGTCATGGGAGCTATGGTCCATGGCTTGCAGCTGAGGGAGGCTCATTCTCCTGGCACATAACCTCTTTAGATTGGCCTGAAAATTTGCCAACACTTAGAATTTTTCTTTTCTGTTCATCTGACAAAAACTTACAACACAATCAGTTTGCTTGTGGGAGACTTTATGATCCCATTTCCTTCTGTCCTTGTCCTGACTGGGGATTGTCTTACTTAAATGTTACCTAGGAATTTCCTAAATAAAGAGTAATTTCTACTAGGCAGTAATGTGGTTGATCTGGAAACACTCTCTCGTAGGATTCTCCATTTTTTTTAATACTACCTTATTTTCTTATTTCTCTTTTCTGAATATTTGTTTCTTTAATTTTTATTTGCTTTCTCATACCTCCTCCTACTCTTTCCACTGTAGCTAAGGGTTACTTAAAAAAAGGAATGAGGTTGGTGGGTAGGCTGTAATGTTAGTATGATATTCTTTTGTAAAATGGAAAAATTCTAATTGTTAAGAAAGTTGGAAATGTCATCCTGTATTACGAGGTTACTCTCTTTTGTTCCCAAGTGACATAGACCCCCAAGTAAGATTTAGTGCAAGGATCAGAATGAAGGAGGGCCTGTGGAACCAGGGATCTATCAGCTCTTTCTCTCTGTTGCCTGTCTGTGCTGCTTTATTTCTCTCCACTTAGAGTCTCTGGACTGTGTTAGGGCCACTCTCATAAATTTCATTGTCTTGTTTCTCTTTCGTCTATGGTGCTTATTTGGCTAAACCCCAGCCCTGGTAAAAGTGATTATCTGCTTCCTCTGC
Organism: Pteropus medius; assembly: GCF_902729225.1. Classification (NCBI taxonomy): domain Eukaryota; kingdom Metazoa; phylum Chordata; class Mammalia; order Chiroptera; family Pteropodidae; genus Pteropus; species Pteropus medius. The sequence continues at coordinate 7,358,561 of NW_024342471.1, read as the reverse complement.
ATCTGTACCCTATCAGCTGAACATTGCTGAGGAAAAGCATGCAGTTAATCTGTATTACGTAGATTAGGTCAGATGATGATGATTGAAAACGCAAAATACAGTGGCTTAAATAAGGTAGGAGTTCTCTTTCTCATAAATATCTAGATATGAAAGGTCAAGGACTGGTGATTGCGATGGCTCCATGATCATCAAGGGTCCAGGCTCCTTCTGTTTTTGTTCTCTGTGTATGGCCTCCATTCTGAAGGTTGCATTGTGATCCAAGATGGCTGCTTCAGCTACCTTGTCTGTATCCTAGGTATCAGGTAGAAGGGAGGGGAAGGGCATGCCTTCTTCGTCTCAGGACACTTTGCAGAAGTTCTATGCACTATTTCTACTATAGTAACATACCACACCAGACTGCAAAGTATCTGAGAAGTGTGGTTTTCATTCTGAATGACCATGTGCCCAGTTAAAAATTGGGAGTTATGTTACTGAGGAAGAAAGGGAGAAATATTGGGAGATAACTAACAGTCTCTTCCACATAAACCAAATGCACTCAGTTCAAATTCATGACCATAAAACCCAAATGAGCACTGAGCATGCCTCTGAAATCCTGATCCTAGAAAATTTCCTTAGTAAATTGACTTTTCCTCTCTCTTTCTTCTTAAATCTTCATCTGCCTATCCAAACCCTAGTTTCAGCATATGTCTGCCTTATATTTCATTGATAAAGTTAAATGAAACCTCATTGTCTCATCATTATTTCTACCAGCTTACTCACATATTATATGAATATATATAACACTATTTATGCATTGTACTGTTGTTGGCCATTTTTGTTGTTTCTAGTTTGGAGCTATTATAAATAGATTTTCTATGAATATTTCTGTACAGGTGTTTTAGTACACATATGTATTTATTTCTGTTGGGTATATGGCTTGGAATTGCTGGGTAATAGGGTTTGTATAATAGAAATAGTCAAAATGATTGTACCATTTTACACTCCCACTAGCCATGCATGAGAATTCCAGAGGCTTCATATTTCCTCCTTCCATTCTTGCCTTCCTCTAGTCTGTCTACCCCACAGTAGGCAGTGTGATCTTTCTAAACCAAATCACTCCTCTGCTTAAGCCCTCCTCTGATTGGAGCCAGCATGAAATGCAAGGTGTCCAAGGCCTTATATGAATTGTCCTAGCTACCTTTCCAACCTCATGTCCCCTTCACTCTTCTTATTCTCTCTCCTCCGTCCTTGGTGGCCCCCTTTTTGTCCCTCACACCTAGTCTAGTGTCAGAGACTTTGCATGTGCTGTGTTGCTTGGGAGGCTTTTCATCTTTTCCTGGCTGCCTTCTTCAAAACCTTCAGATTTCCTCTCAAATGTCACCTCCTTGAGATTCCTTCTCTGGCCACTGTAGTGCTAAAGCAGCTTCCCTCCATCTTGTCCTTGTTGCTATTTATCACATCAGCCCATTTTTTATTTATAGCTCTTTTCAGTGCCTGAAATCATCCTTGTTTATTTCTTTACATATTTATTGTCTGTTTTCCCCTGGAAGCTCCTTTGAGGTTAGAGTAAATAACTGTTTTGTTCATCTCAGAATCTCTAGCACTTAGGACTATTCCTAGAACATAATAAGCACTCAATAAATATTTACTAATGGACTGATTTGTTCTTATGGTAAGAAATGAGACCACTGGTAACTTTGGGGTCACATGCTTTTAGCTCACAAAGAGGAAAGAGAACCTTTTCACCAAATTTTGGCCGTAAGTAGCCTAAGGAAGGATCTAACTAGTCCAGCCTGGATCACAGCTTACCTGTGGGGTTAGGAGGGCAGGGTCTTTGATGTGCAGCTCACACCTGAACTTTATGGTTGGTGCTGGGGAGGAACTACCTCCCAAGAGAAAAAAAGCTGTTTGGGACCTATTTTTGAACTTCTTAAATTGTATGCATTACCATTGCATCAGAGGTCTCTTCCTCCCAAGATTGGGGGCATACAGGAACCATGCAGTCTCTGCTGGCCTTTCATCTCCATCAGGTCCCTTTTGGTGGCCCCTCCTTGCAGGCTCCATATTAAGTCCCTGTAGAACAGTCTTATTTACCTTGCCTTTTCCTGACTGGTTTTCTTTCAGATCACCTCTGCCAGCTCTCAGACACTTAAAGGACGTGTTCTCTGCAGGACCACTTTGAAGGACTCTTCAACATATTGTTGACCTGAGCAGTCCTTCCCAACAGGAAGGGAGATATGACTGGTCACTAATGAAAGAGGTAATAAAGCTTTGAAGACAAGCCATAAGTGGCGAAATAACTTTATGTCAAATGGAAAATGCATCTCTTTGCTGCTACACGAACAGCCTTTATAATCATTAAATTTACCTAAACTAAAGTGGTCCCTGTCTCTCTACTTTTACTCCATTTTTGCCTTTGTTAGTGTTTCTGGAATTTTCCCTAGAGTGTCTGTGTTAAGTATTTCCCAACCCAGTTTCTGCTATGGACACTGCTAACCTCTCTGGTATTCTCCCCTGGACCCCAGGAATTAGAGAACGAAGGGGAGGGGAGGGTGGAGAGAAACCTTTGCTTGGGAAAAACTGCTCTAGATTATATTTTGGTTTGATGACAATGACTCAGCTGCTTATCTCCTCACCTTATCCTCATATTTTACCTGAGGATTTCCCTCTGCTGGTCTCTTATCTCCATCAGGTCTCTTTTGGTGGGCTTTGCACCTCTTTTTTAGGCTGTCACTACAAGATTATGTCATTTTGTGGGTATCATGAAAAAAAATCCAAAAGACGATAGCATGGAATACTTGGAGTAAGGAGGACTTTTGTTCAAGTCCCCACTTATTGCTTAAAACTTGTGTGAACTTGAGTAGTAACTTTATTCTTCTGTGCCTGGGTTTTCTCATGTGACATGGGGATAATAATAAAATGCTTATCTCATATGGAGTTCAATGAGATTACACTCGTAAAGAGTGAAAACAGTAAGTTCTTATCAAATGGAAGCAATCATTGATTTTGCTTCTAAAACAGACAGTACATGTTAGGATGTTCTGAGGTTTTATTATGTGTCTGCCCTTGATCTCCTTTAGACCCTTTACACTTACCTGCACGACCACATTTGGGAACCCCAGGCTGGGAACCTCTTCCTCAGGTGCCGGTTTGGCCCAGGAAGATTGGTTTCTGCTCTCAAGGTCCATCTTCTACTGAGGAAAACATTTTTATGGCTCCTCACCTCAGTTCTTAATTCAAAAGGCATTTTAAAACAAGTTTTGACGTTTTATTTTACTTTTAATGAAAAAAATACATATAAATAATTAGAACAATATAACAGGTATCTATAACGTATGAAATTAATGCTATATGAATTTTAATCTCAATAAAGAGGGAGAGTATCAGTAATATAGTGTATGTCTAATGTAGTATTAGACAATTTCAAAGCAAAAAATATTACCAGGTTTAAAGAAGGTCATTTCATAATGATAAAGGGGTCAGTTAATCTAGGGAACATAAAAATTCTAAATGTTTATTCACCTATTAAGAGAGCTTCAAAATACATGGAGCAAAACATGATAGAACTGCAAAGGGACAACAGACAACCCATAATTATTTTTAAATATATGGACTTTAGTAAATAATGAATTACCACATGGTTGTGATTTATAATTCTTTTTATACAGTGTTGGATTTGATTTGCTGTTAATGTGTTGAGGATTTTTGCATCTATGTTTACTAGAGATATTAGTCTGTAGGTTCTTTGCTTGTGTTGTCTTTGTCTGGCTTTGGTATTAGCGTAATGTTTGCATCAGAGTGAGTTAGGAAGCAGTCCCTCTGCTTCTACCTTAGGGAAGAGATCGTAGTGAATTAGTATAATTTCTTCCTTAAATGTTGTTAAAATTAACCAGTGAAGTCATTGAACCTTCTGCTTTCTATTTTGGAAGGTTATTAGTTATTGATTGATTCAATTTCTTTAATAGATATAGGTCTATCCAAATTGTGTATTTTTCTTGTGTGTGTTTTGACCAAGTGTCTTTCAAGGAATTGGTCCCTTTCATTTAGATTATCAAGTTTGTGGACATAGAGTTGTTCATAATATTTTTTATTATTTTAGTGTTCACAGGTTCTGTAGTGGTATCCTTGCTTTATTTTCAATATTAGTAACTTGTGCCTTCTCTCTTTTTTCTTTAATTAGCCTGCCTACTGGCTTATCAGTGCTATTGACCTTTTAAATGTTATTGATCTTTTTAAGGTTTTGGTTTCATTACTTTTCTTTATTTCTCGTTTTCAATTTTATTGATTTCTGCTCTAATTCTTACTCTTTTCATTTTGTAAAAGAAAAGAAGTTTGGATTACTTTGGGCTAATTTGCTCTTCTTTTTCTAAAAGTTTCCAAAGGAAGCTTAGATTATTGGTTCTGCATCTTTCATCTTTCCTAATATATGCATTTAATACCATAAACTTCCCTCTAAACAGTGCTTTTGTTTCATCTCCTTAATTTTGATAAGTGGTATTTTTATTTTTATTAAGTTAAACTCTTTAAAAATTTCTCTTGAGATTTCTTTGAAATCGCTTTCTTTCTCTCTCTCTCTCTCTCTCTCTCTCCCTCCCTTCCTTCCTTCCTTTCTTTTAATATAGGTGTTTACAGCTATAAATTTACCCTGAGCACTGTTTTTACTGTATCCCTTATGTTTTGGTAGGTTGTGTTTTTGTTTTCATTCATATCAAATTATTTTCTAATTTTTCCTTTTGATTTCTTTGACCCATTTTTGGTTTAAGAGTTTATTGTTTAATTTTCCACATCTTTTTGAATTTTCCAAATTTCTATCTGTTGTAGATTTTAAGTTTCATTCCATTGTGGTCAGTGTAGTTACCTTGTATGATTTCAATCCTTTTAAATGATTGAGAATCATTTTGTCATTTGACATATGGTCTATCCTGGAGAATGTTCCAAGTGCACTTGAGAAGAATATGTATTCTATTGATGGTAGAATGTTCTAGATATGTTTGCTATGTCTAGTTGTTTTATAGTGTTGTCCAAATTTTCTATTTTCTTGTTTATCTTTTTTCTAGTTGTTTTTTCTACTGTTGAAAGTAGTGTGTTGTAGTCTCCAGTATTATTATTGAACTGTTTCTTTCTTCAATTCTGTCAGAGTTTGCTCCATAAATGTTGGGGCTCTTTTGTTAGCTATATATATGTTTATAATTGTTATATCATTTTGGTGCGAATTGCCCTTTATTTTTGTATAATATCCTTTGTGTCTTGTAACAATTTTGTTTAAAGTTTATTTTGTATAATATTAGTATAGCTTCTTCAGTTCTCTTTTGGTTAGCATTCAAATGAAATATCTTTTTCAAATTATTTATGTCCTTGGTTCTGAAGCAAGTTTCCTGTAGACAGCATATATTTGGATCATATGTTGCTTTTAATCCATTCAGCCAGTCTCTGCCTTGTAAGTTGAGATATTAATCTTTTTACATCTATTGTAATTATTGATAAGGAGTGACTTCAGTTGATTTGCTCTTTGTATGCTATATATCTTATAGCCTTTTTGTTCCTTGACTCTTCTATTATGGCCTTTTTTTGTGTTAGATATTTTCTAGTTGACTATGTTGATTCTCTTTTATTTTTTTTTCAATATATGTGTGTATACATACATACATATATAGTTATTTTCTTATTTGCTTTGAGGATTATAATTAACATCTTAATTTATAAATGCCTAAGCTGGTACTTAGTTTCAGAAGTATTCAAAAACATTGCTCCTATGGAGTTCTATCTCACCCCTTTATGCTGTTATTGTTCTAAAATACATCTTTATGTATCTTGTGCCTTTTAATATAGATTTGTAATTGTTTTATGTAATTTTCTTTTAAATCATATAGGGTAAAAAAGAGGAGCTACTATGAATTACAAGCAACTTACCTTTGCTGTCAGATTCAAAAAAAGGGAAATTAGGTTCCCCCTCTTGATGGAAGTGGCTGGGTTCTACAAGAGCACGTGGGATGGTAGATATTGTTGGTGCCATCTTTGGAAATATAAAGTGTCATAGATCTCATGGTAGGAAAAAGAGCTTGGTGAGTTGGTGGGTTGAAGACACTGAGAGGTTACTGTAGATGGAACATTGTGAGGGCAGACGAGACTGATGTGAGATAGGATCGGAAAGGTTGGCTTTGGAGACGTCCATGACTTTTGAGGCCTGATGAATTTTATTTAAATATAGTAGGCAGGCATTGGGTGGTTTTTGTTTTTTTAATTTAATTTCTTTTTTTATTTTGGAATATTTTAGATACCCAGAAAAGTTGCAAAGTTAGTTTAAAGAGTTCCCCTAAATCCTTCACACAGCTGCCCTGATGTGAACATTTTATATAGCTATAGTATACATTTGTCAAAACTAAGAAATTAATACTGTCATGTTACCATTAACTAAATACAAACTTTATTTAGATTTCACCAGTTTTTCCACTAATGACTATACCTTTTCTGTTTTAGGATCCAGTCTAAGATACCACATTACATTTAGTTATGTCTCCTTATTCTCTTCTGATCTGTGCAAGTTCCTCAGTCTTTCTTTGTTTTACATGGCTCTGATACTTTTGAAGAGTACTGGTGAGGTATTCTGTAGAGCGTTCTTCAATTTGGACTTTTTGATGTCTTCTCGTGATTAGTACCCTCTTCATCAAATCATATCAGGGAGAACATGATGTAAATATTCCTGCTTCATCACCTGGTTAAGGTGCCGTTTGCCGTGTTTCTTCACTGTAAAGTTGCTGTTTTTGCTTTTCTATACTCTTATTCTTGAGAAGTGAGTCACTAAGTTCCATCTACCCAGGAAGATGATGGAGATTAAGCTCCACCTCCCAAAGGGGGAGTGTTTACACATATTATTTGGAATTTTTCTATCAGGAAAACTTGCCTCTTTTCTCCTGTTTTTTTATTTATTGTATCATTTATTTATGTCAGTATGACCTCATGGATGTTTACTTTGTATTTTGGTTTACACTATGATGTTTATTCTGTCGCTCAAATTGATCCCAATTTGGGAATTGGGAGCTCTTTCAGATTGGTTCTTGTGTCCTTTTATTTTTCTTTCTTTTTATTAATGTTTTGTTTATTTGTTTATAAGCTTTTAATTTTAGAACGGATTTAGTTTTACAAAATTATTTCAGAGACAGTACAGGGAGTTCCTCTATACCCCACACCCATTTTCCCCTATTATAAAATCTTAATTTAATGTGGTTCACTTGTTACAATTAATAAATCAATGGTAATATGTTATTTGCTAAAGCCCACACTTTATTCAGATATCCTCAGTTTTCTCCTAATCTCTTTTATTGTTCCAGAATCCCATCTAGGATAACACAGTACCTTCAGTCATCATGTCTCTTTAGTCTCCTCTTGGTTGTGATCATGTCTCACTTTCCTCATTTTTGATGACCTTGACAGTTTTGAGGAGAACTGGTCAGTATTTTGTACAGTGTTTTCTTAGTTGAGATTTGTCACATGTTTTTCTTATTATTAGATTGGAGTTATATGTTTTGAGGGAGAGCACAGAGGTAAAGTGCTATTCTTATCACATCATAAGGGTATGTACTCTTTATGTGTTTTATCACTGTTAATGTTGACCTTGAGCACCTGGCTTGAGGTATTGTTTGTCAGATTTCTTTCCTGTAAAGTTGCTCCTTTTTTCTCCCCTTCCATACTGTGCTCTCTGGAGGAAAGTCCCTATGTGTAGCCAAAACTTAAGGTGTAAGAAGTTATGCTCTACCTCCAAAGGGTGGAGTAGCTGTGCAGATCATTTAGGATTCTTCTATAAGGGAGATTTGCCTGTTCTCATTTATTTATTGAGTCATTTATTTATATCAGTATAGACTGCTGGATATTTATACTTTGGGTTATAATCTAATACTACTTATTTAGTTTATCAGATTATTTCAGGCTTGGCAACTCTTTCAGTTGGCCCTATATTCCTTTGACATACCTCCATTATTGTGGGTTGTTTTTTTTTTTTTTTTTGGTGTGTGCGCGAGCACTTTCTTATTTTCAGTAACTATAAGAAGCTCTAGGGCCAGCTTATATATTTCCTCTCCAGTCTTAGAATTAGTCATTTCTCCAAGGAGCCCTGATTGCTTTTATGAAGAATGGTATCAAAAACCAACATCTGGGTGCTAGGTATGCTTGTTGCTACTGTGGGTTGGAAGGTGTTTTGTTTTTTAAACAGAGGTAAAATTCACATAACATAAAATTAATAATTGTCAAGGGAACAATTTAGTGGCATTTATAATACATTCAGAATGTTGTGCAGCCACCACCTCTATTTGGTTCCAAAACATTTCCATCACTCCAAAATAAAACTCCATGCTTATTTAGTTATTCCTCCTTGCCTGCCCCTCCTTGCCCTCCTGGGAACCACAACTTTGTATTCTGTTTCTATGGATTTACCTATTCTGAATATTGCATATAAATTGAATTGTGCAATATGTGATGTTTTATGTATTGCTTCATTCACTGAGCATAATCTTCTCGAGACACTGGGCACAGTGTTCATGGTATCACCAGACCCTTACCTACTCTGTTCCATTCAGCTTTTAGCATTTGGTTTTTGCTTCTAGATGTTTAACATGTGATGAAGGGGATGTTGATTCTAGCTTCTGTGTGATTTTCATGTTGGGCTAATGGGAAAAGAAATCATTTGGAGTTGGAGAGGGCAGGGCAGAGATATAAGAAATAAAGTCTTAATCATCGTCATGATTGTCCCTTAGCGCATTAGATAAATTAATCTTGGGTTTTGTCACCTCATCATTCATATTATTAATTTTTATATTCCTAGTATATAGTGCTTTTACTAGTCATAAATGTACAAATTTTTGTTTGTAGAAATTGAAGACAAGTGAGTCATTTTCTGCATAAAAACAGGTTAATTATTAAAGAGATGATTACAAAATGCCAAAATCTCTATTCTTGCTTTTCTTGTCCAGTTAATTCAAGGTAAAATTCCAAAGAATAGTTGACAAGTTTAGAACACTATTCTACTTGACTCCTTGATCATAAGGATGTCCTTGGCTCAAAATTTCTGAAGAGAAGTTTCGGAATGCTTTCATTCTAGGAAATTCTTTGGTATCACATGTGCTGGGTTTAGTTTGCAGCCTGAAGGTCATTCTGTGGGAAGATAAAACAACTAATTAAGTCCTTTTTTGTCCTTTCTGCTTTTACTTTTATTAGCATTTATTTTATGCTGAATTTACTCCTGGGCCATAAGTTTTTGTTTCTTTAGTTTCTTCTTTTTTGTGTGTGCAACCTCCTTTCTGGTTCAGGAACAATGTGCTTTTTTCAGTAAGGATCATCTTAGTGTGGCAGAGAGAGCTCAGGTATGGGTTAACCCGCCCATGACCTCTGTAAGCTTTGTGCTGCATCCCGGGAGCTTTGTTCACTTGGATGTGCTCAGTGACCAGAGAGTCTACATCTAAACCCTTAAGTTGAGCATTACTCTCTGCATTTTTAAGCATGTGCAACAAATATTCAGCACTCTTTTTGGACCACCAACACCTACCAAATCCATCATTGTAACGATGGAATGGCATACATTGCTTCTGTAAAGTGACATCCTTTGTATATTTGGTGGCTTTTCAGATATGCATACCCTGATGGCCTGGGCAGTTTCACAAGTGTTCTTGAAGTGAACACAAAAATTTGAACCTTTCGATTTGCATGATTTTGTGGGGTTTTCTGGGTCAATTGAACAGCAACCTATTTTTAGAGTTTACCTTAGGCGCTTAAAGGAAGAGCCAACTACTTACACTCTTAAATACATAAGCTGGCTGCAGGCACAGGCTGTATTTCCCTGACCACAGCACTTGCTTCAAGGATGGGGATATGGAACAGTTCAGGCCATTGGGAGCACCAGAGTTTAGTTTTGGGTGATTGTCATTTGAACTATTCCAGAAAGAAATGGATGTTGAAGCTCTTGGTGGGTGGGAGACCTCCATGTAGAGCCAAAATAGAGCTCACCCAGAAGTGGTAGAGCTAAGAGATAGATTCTGATATCATCGTTTGGGCCCTGAATAAAGCCACTACTGAAGCTAACACCATCTCTGGATGTTGAATACCTCCAATTTTATTGTTGTTGCTTAAACCAGTTTGTTGTGCTTTTTCTCACTTGTAACTAAAAGATAGTTCGCATTCATCTGATCCAATCTATTGATTCAAGGCTGACTTGAGGAGGCTAAGTGATGTATCCAAGCCCACTCAGAGTTATGGAGCATAAGGGCAGGAGGTAGAAAACCAACACTGAATCAAATGCTGATTTTATCATGCTCTCCACCCTGGTAATTGTTACGGGGACATTTAGGGGTTAAGTAAGATGGGAATGTACAACTCTGAGCTTTGAGTCACAATGAAAGAAGCTGATATTCTCCTGGTCAGATAACATACTCATTAAGCATGTTTATCAAGAATGAAACAGCTACAGGTGATAGAGATTTTAAGCTTCTTTACTCTTCCTAGTTCCACCCTTATCATTTAGTATTTCCCTGGTGACAAATTTAAATAAAAATCCCATTCTTTTAATGGTATTTCAGGAATCCAAACCTCTAGGGGTAGGAGAAGTCTTGCTGGCCAGGCCCTGGGTTTCGTCTACTCTCGGATTTGGGAAATGTCACTAATTTCCTGCTTTGGCTGCCTTGGCAGCTCCCAATCCCACCAAGAAGAGAGGAATGATAGGACTTTGCAAAAACAGTTGGGACTGGGGAGCAACCACTGAGACTCCTAAGGGGCTTTTTGTCCTGTGATGGCCTGCATGATGAGTCATAGTAATTTGGAGAAGCTGATAAGTTGCCACCTTTTCTGCCCTGAGTGTGGTGAGGAGAGTTCGTTGGGTGCCGGGGGTGCATATTTCGTATGGTGTTACAGTTCACAGCCCCACCCTCTTCTGTCTGTCACCCAACTGGATCCCAAATGAGTCTTGGCCATCTCCTTCCATTGACCTGGGCAGCCCCAGGGTGGTTGGGTATTTGTACTCACAGTTCTGGCATTCGGCGAAATCACTGAGATCAATGTCACATGATTTGGAATTTTTCATCTGTGAATTAACCACCAGTTAGCTTTGCAGAGGAAATGTAGCAGGCCCGCCCACCTCCTCACCTCCTCTTCTTCTCCCCTGTCCTCTTTCCCTTCTCCCCGTCCTATTTGCTGGCCTTCTTTTAGGCAGAACTCATCCTTCTCCCTCCCTGTTGCCTGAGTCATTGTCCTATCCTGCTGCTGGTCTTTTGGGGCCAGAAGGGCTGTTGCTTCCCCTAGTTTCTGGACTCCTGAAGACTAATGTCTTCTGAAAGCCGATGTTGTCTCCATCCCAAGTCTCCTCCAGCATTAGGCCATATCTGAGGAAAGGGCTTCTTCCTGTCTTACCCCCAATGACATAGACTTCTGGGTAGTGCCCTCCCCCTTCCCATGACTTACATTCTTCTGCATGTTAACTGTGAGCAGTTTAGGAATGACGGCGTCCAAAGGCAGAGGGATAGGGAGAGGCAAAGAATCTGTGAGTCTGGGAAAGATACGTGCGGAGAGCCATGTTAGTCTTGCATTTCTGGATTTTGCTCAAACATTGGAGATAACCCATCCGTTGATGATATAGCTGCAATGATGTCCTGCTGTTTAAATTGTGCAACCACCTGAGCCTTTTCACCTTAAGTTTTAGTCATTAAGAAAGATGCAAAGATACCCGGGAAAATTACCAAAGCCAGACACCTGACCCAACAGTTCCACATGGAGAGATTTATCCTTCAGATACCATGCACTCTGGTGATAAGACTTGTCTGGGACTGTACTAATGGAGTTGATTACAAAAGGTAATTGGAAAAAATGAGTATTCTTTGACAAGGGATTGGTTAAATAAATGATAGTGCATCGTCATAATGGAGTACTAGGCAGATTTAAACTAAGAAGAAACTATATACTGATGCAACAGATTCCAGACAATTTTTTATGTGAAACAATTGGAGTAGAGACAGGTGTATATAATATCCACTCGATTTCTGTATATACATGCAAATTTGTTGTATATGCAAATAATATCTGAAAGCCAACAAAAGGGACTGGATTCATTGGTTACTTCCAGGGAGAATAATTATCCAGCTGGTGTACATGGGCAGAAGAGAGACTCACTATATGGCTTTTCATATCTTTTGAATTTTGATCCAGGTGAATGTGTTGCTTATGCAAAAACATACATAAATAAGTAAAACCAAGTGCAAAAGTTTGCTTAGCAGGTAGAATGCAAGCAGAGTGAGGGAAGGCTGTTTTCAAACATAGCTGGCAGTTCCCAAGCAGAGACCTGTCTCCGGTCCTCTGTTTACTGATCCTTCAAACCACTGGGTTGACTGAGCTTATCTCTGAGAGTACCCTTTTGTGTACCATTGGGGACATTCTGGCACATAGGCCAGTTGATCCAGAAAATGAGAAAAATGATCTCACGTACATCTTCTCCAAGCGAAGTTTCACTTCCTTGACCTTGATGTCCTTGTCCTGGACTTGAAGGTTGGTGCATTGGGTGTCGTTTGTGGAAATTCCAACGTCCAGAGTCACATCTCCATCCACTTGAAATCCCAGTAGGTTGATTACAGGTCCTGCCAGGCTGTGGAGAGTAAGATACAGGTGAAACCAGATCTGGCCATCAGATATTGCTCGGCCAAAGCCAAAGGCATTCTGAGAGTCAGCCTCATGTATTTGTCCAGGTTACTGGAGAGAGGGAAAGTTTGGTGCTTTCTAATGCGCATGCCCCTGTACACAGGTTGGCTGTCCCCTGTACACAGGATTCAGAGCCTGGCTCATGGGAGGCATTCCATAAACATTAAAAAATCACTCTCCTGACCAGGCCTCAGGAAGTCTTTTGTTGGTGGCACCAGGCTGACTTGTAACTAGATGCCCATTACAGGTTCACTTTTGTACCCAGCACCCCGAGCTGTCTGTTGTGTGGGTGACAGCATAAGAAAAACCCACTATTTACTAAAGGCTGGTCTTGCTAACATCGGATAGTCTGGAGAAGACTAGATCTTTTCGATGCTGTTAATTGTAGTGGTCGCAAACATGGGGTATGGAAGCAGAATGCCTGGGTTCAAATCCTATCACTGCCATATTTCAGCTATGTGACTTTGAGCAACGTTTATGACTGTTTTGCTAGTTTCAACTGGTTTCCTAGTCTTGAGACAAGACTGCTTTCCTGATGAGATTATCAAGAGGCTTCACGGAGTTCAGATAGCCTCAGTTAAGTACCTGGGTGGAGCTTGGTTGGTGAGAGATATAAGTACTGTGTGTGTTAGTTCAAGAAGTCTTCTCCCCAGTATGGATTCCTGCTCCTCTCACGTCTTCCTGTGTGCCCTGGGTCTATAATGTTGACCTGTTCCTCCCTGACGTGTTGACTCTCACTGAGGGCAGGGGCCACCATTAGTCATCCCTCTGTGTCCAGCACGGAGTCTGGTACAGAGCAGTGTTTATTAACTACTTGTTAGGTGGATGAATGAATGTATGAATGCATGCATGCTTAAATTTGTAGCTTCCTGAGGGCAGTTAATAATCTCTGTCTCCCCCAACTGCCTAGGACAGTATAAGGAGTGGGCTGATTCTCTTTGGAGAGTCCAGATTATTTGGAAGGTACATTTCCTGTAATACTGGTGCTGTCAGTACAAGATGCATTCTGTACGGTTTCTCTCTCCATTGGCCATCTGTATAAATGTGCATATTTCATATGGAAATCTGGATTTCTGGCTTTACACTATTTGAGGATGGAACTCTATGGAGTCATTGTCCTACCTTGCTCCTCTGGGCTGGAGGAGAAGGGAAGCTGTGCCTGGTGCCTAATTTGCCCCATCTTCAGACATCCTCCCTTACTCTGTGTTGTCACTGCCTGGCCCTTGGACACTGGATATTAATGGCCTCGTCCAGGCCAACTCAGTTGACATAGAGACAGGCTCACCCTTTTCCACCTATTAAGGCAGTAGTTGATGCTTTGACGAGGATCTTCTGAGGATCTTCCATGGTCAACATCATGTTCTCCACAGTTGCATTTTGAACCTCTAATCTGTAAAGTGACATTTAGGGTCAGTCCTGGGCTCAAGGAATCAGGTTGTGCAGCAGGAGCAATGCCTTTGAAGTAGCCAGTTAACAGCCTACCAAACCATCCATTCCCTGGACTCCCCAGTTCCCTTACCCACCCAGTTCTTTAAGCTCGAGAAATCTTGTTCCTGTTTCCCCCCAAAGGGTAGAATTTCAGCATAGAGCTGGCATATTGCTTTGTGAAAACATAGTCGTTCCTATCCATGGAATTGTGGGAGGTTGAACTTCAGCCTCCCCAAGCAGCAGCTTTCTCTTATTCCATGCCTTGGGGTCAAGGAATCACTTACCCTATCAAGAGATCTTTCACCTTAATATTTCCCAGCCCACCAATGAGCGCATCCATGGTGTCAGCTGGTAGTGCACTCTTTAGTAAGCCCGTGGTGGATTCTTTGTTGACCACAGCACTCAAGGGCTGGAGGAGATTTGAGACAGGATTAGCCTGTGGAGGGATGGGTAGTATACTGCCCAGGATCCCTTGGCCCACGGGTAGCAGGTTAGTAACAGCAGAGGCTTCTGAGAGCAATGGCAATGGGAGGTTTGAGGACTTGCTGCTACTCCCCTTGCCCAGGACTTCACCAAGGCCACCACCACTGAGGATATTGAGTGGGGAAGTGTCGCTTAATAGAGATAGCACGTCCAAGTTGGACACTGTGTCTAATACTGTCCCAACCACACCAGCCAGATCCATCTCCGCACACATCAGCATCTTCTTGATCTGCAGGGGCAGGTTGGCATTCAGATCTGAAAAAGAACAAGAGACATGTTCCTACTGTTAGCTGCCCAGCTGGTCCAGGCAGAGGAACCTTCCCAGCTGGAGAGCCAGCACTGTGGAATTGTGGGGCTCACAGGCGGTATATATCGTGCTTCCTGAAATGCCGATCCCTACTTCTGTCCACTCCGAGAACAGCCTATTGTTCCAGAAGTATACCTGTTTCTTGTTAAGAGTTAATGTTTATTAGCACCTCCTTGAGGCCAGCATGATTTTGATATGTTACTCTAGTGTGACTTGGACATGGAATAAAAAGACCTTGTTTAGCTTTTGAACCCAATAGCCCAGAATATAGTCTAGTCTCTGCCCCTTGAAGGCTGAGTCTTAGTCTTAGCACCTGTCCGGGGGTGCATGATAGAACCTGCAGCATGGAACACTGGATGGAGGACGAAATGAATGATTGACATTTTAAGTGCTGAGTAGGGCAAGGAGGCAGCTGGGGGAAGCGGTGGTGGAGCTGACAGATCTAGGCTTCCCTGTTCTCCATCTGTGTGATTCTGTGCAAGTCTCTTCTCTTCTCTAGGCCTCATTTTTCCCCTTGCAGGTCATTGGGAGTTCCTGCCACCTTTGATCAGCTGCCTCTACTAGAACTCCTGCATCAGCCCTCATGCCCCTGCAGCATTGTTAATATCAGGGTGGAGGAGGTGCTAACCATGGCTTTGCCTCCACACTGGAGAGAAGCAAGTCAGGGAAAAGCAGAATCCCAGGAGATGGCGGGGAAGGGAAGGAGAGTCAAGAGCCAAGTAGCAGAGCTATGAAGTCAGCTCTGTGTATCATGTCGCCCTTGATGGCCTGAGGAAGGAACTCAGTTGAAGAGCTATCACATGTGGATGGTGATCAACCTTGGCTGCCTCAGCAAGAAGTGACTGGGACTGAGGGACAATATTCCTGGCCCAGTAGAGTAGCGGGAGGAAGAAGTCTGCTAGTACCAGCCCCTGTCGAGCTGCTGGGACATGGCTTTTGGAGCCTTGCTGCTGCTTCCTGTGCCTAGGGCTCTGCACTCTGGAGAGCCATTGCCTGTGTAGGGTGATGTGGATGTAACCCCACCCCCAGTTTATGCCCTAGAGAATCTCCTGCACATGTGAAGTTGGAGACCTGCACAGGAGTGTTTAGTTAGCATTGCTTGGAATAGCACACAATTGGACAAAAATAAAATGGATAGATGTGCAAATCATGGAGGATTCATCAGGTAGAATATCGCAGTGAAAATGAATGGACAAAAGTCTCTCATTACAATATGGATGAAACATAAGTATGAGAGACAATATAAGCAGGCCACCTTCTGGGAAACTATAACATGTAGTACAAATTTTTATATTGCGAACCACATGTCATAAAATATAAAGAATGGTAAGGGAAAAATAATCAGGCCTCTGGAGGGGAGGAAGGGAGGAGGAGGGAGGTGGTCTTCAGCCCTGTAGCTGGGTATTATTTTTTAATCTACACGTTGGGTACAAAGGTTTTTGCTCTATATATCTTTTTAGTTTTCGTTTGTCTGACAGTGAAATTCACCACCACCACAACCATCACCAAATCACTGATTGATGGGTACACAGCTGTTCTTTGTACTACTGTCTGACCTTTACTGTATATTTGAAGTATTTTTGTAATAAGGTAGGATGGTTAGAAGAATGGAGCACATGCTCTTTAAGAGGTAAAGTAGGAGCAGATGAGCTGTGGGCCTGGGTACTGTAGTCACTAGGCTGGCACTGGATCCTTTGTCACCCTCTGCCATCTTGCCCTGTCATCCTGGAAGGCCCACCTAGGCTGCGGCTCTGGGGACTTTTCTGCTGGCTTTTATTTGCTGATGAGTCCTATTCCCTTTCGTTCCCCAAAAGGAGTCAATTTTTTGCCAGGTCTTGTAATTCCTGACTCCTCCGCCCTCAGGCTCTGGGAAATTGGTGGAGGACAGAATTCCACATCTCCTTGAGGAGGAAGCTGAGACTCAGGGAGGGAATGAAAAGGGAGCTTGGGGAACGTGAATCTGGTCAAGGAGTGGTTTGGAGGTGGACCCGGATTTTTAAATTTCTGGCTCCTGGTCCACCAGGTTGCTTTAAGCACCCGTGGGTGTCTGGGATTAACTTGGGGGTTCAGCAGTGAGAAGCTGTGAGATCCTCTGGCATAGTGTCCAGGTGATAAGAATCACATAAAAGGCAAATAACCAGAGAGATTGTTGGATCCTAGAGCTCCCTTCTCCAGGGTTGCTTTGACCAGTCCTTCTCATTGTGTAGACTGTGGACAAGCAGGCTCAGCATCATCTTGGATCTTATTAGAAAACCAGATTCTCAAGCCTACTACTGCAGTGCTGCTGTACCAGAATACCTGGGAGTGAGGCCCGGGCAGCTGTTTTGTTAACAAGTTCTTGAAGTGACTCCAATACCACCTCCTCTTTGAGAACCACTAGTTCAGAAGGCATAACTAGCCTTTGGGCTGGAAAATGAGAAGCGCGTGTGAGGGGGTGGAAAGTCAAACATGTGCAGGCAAAACAATTCTTACTTACAGTCATAGAGTTTGCTGTTAGATACGGGGTTCTTCGCAATGGGAGGAGTCACCACTAGACGTTTTGAAAGTGGAGAGTATTTTTGAACTGGGACGCGTCTGAAAACCCCTGTGGATGGTAAAGAGGGTGCGACAGGACATTTTCCAGGTGATGCTGGAGGAGACATCAGCAGGTCAAATGCTTCGGCCTGGATAGCCAATGTGATGGCTAGGGCCCAGAGGTTTAGCATCTTGGTGGCCGATATCTGCAAAGGAGGGCTTCGTCAGACACCACTTTCCAAACGGACCAATATGTTCATATTGAGTGTACAAACAAGATTCTAGCTCTTGTAGGAGGGTGCCATTCACATTGTACATATTCTGGTCTGCATAGTGTATTCATGGAACAACGTTCGAGCACATGGCAGTCAATGTCCTGAGGAAGGGCCTCTCGTTTCACTTCTTTTTCACCTTTGCATCAAAATGTCTGTGGGCTGGTGACATTCTTTGAGTGCAGGCCAAGCCCTTATTGTAAGCCTTACTTACCATTAAGGTCTCATCCTCCTGCCAGTCTCCCTGACCCAAACATCCTTGGAGTGGTCTGAGTCACCATCTGGGGAATTTGACTTTTGAAATGATCCAGCTATAAATGTTATTTCCACATTGCTCAAGGGCTCACTGCTTTCATGTCCTTGTTGGTATGAGCTTACCATGAGCCAGTCCCTTTGTGGCGTATAAACACATATCAGTTGCTTTAAACTCTGCACAACCCTGAGAGGAAAGGCCTGTGTCCTCATTATTCAGATGGTGAAACTTGTGGTACAGAGTGGGCAGTTATGCTCATCTGCACCCATTCATCAGCCCCCAGCTGGTAGTTTTGCCTCGTCAGGACTAAACCACCCAGTCAACCAGTCTCAGGCTTGGCATCCTCCATCTCTTTGATCATTGGGCTCTCCTGTCATGTAAACTCAGTGCGCAGAGGCCTCCCTGTGAGTATGACCATCTCAGGGCTACTCTGTCTTTTTAAGGCCCATTCTCAGGTTCTGGGAGAGCACTGGCCTGGTCCGATGGTGGCAATGATCAGTTCACACTATTGTGTTAGTATTCGGCACAAAGCGGGCTTCCTGTGTGTGGAGTGAATGATTGAGTTAACCAGGTCATTCACCTTCTGTGGCCCCTTCTGTGGGCAGGGCACTGGGTAGTCCTGACCACAGGTCACATGGACTCTCCCTCTTGGTTGGGGTTGTGCTCAACACTATAGCTGATGTGATTGTGTAGATTGCATAAGTCTCAACTCTAGTTCTGTGGGTTGGGATGTGTCCATACATAGCTACTTATTGAGTACTGGTCAATGTTCATTCATACTAGTTAGTGTGCTGACATCTGAAACATCTTATATAATCTTTCCAGCAAGCAGAACCAGGCACTAGATAGTATTATTAGCCCTCTTTCCAGCTGAGGAGCCTCAGTCCCAGCAAGAAGGCAGAGAGCTGGGTTCACACTCATACAGGAAAACCCATTTGACTCTGAGCTCAGCTGTGTGACTCAGTGGAGATCACTTCCTTTTTTCAGCTGTCAGATTTTTCCCTTACCATGATTCTTTAAGGCTTCCTGTCTCTAATATTAGTTTTGGGTAACATGGAGGCTTGTGTCTTAGGGTATTTTCCCTCAGTGAAGCAAGTAGACTCGGAGTTCCTCTCTGGATTTCTTATCCAGACAAATTTTATAAAATCATGCTTGTCTACCTTTGTTTTCACCGTGGGTAGGTAGGCATTGCCCAGATTAAGGTACCTGCCATTTACCAGCACCATCAGAAGAACCACCGTTGCAGAAATGTTTTGAAGGACATAATCAGAAGCCAATGACAGTCCTTCACATCGTATGAATTAGGCGTTATGAAAAACAAAAAATCACATTTTACCCCCATCTGTGAGAAACTGGCATTTAGTGTCTCAGGTGACATTAAGTGTCCTGTGAGGAAAAAATAATAAACTTCTGTGCCTGTGACTGAGTTGATGGCAATATTGTTAGACATTGTCTTGAGTGAGACCCTTTGATGATCCCAGTAATAGATCCCCATTTTCTGAAAGCATTTGAATAACCAGCATCTATAATACCTACTGTGTTACAGGCAGAGTGCTGTGTGTTTCAGCAGGGAAGGGCCATGGCTAAAGAGATTCTAAATACAAAACCCTAGTTATCTGTCTTTTGATGAACTGCCCTATGCTCGTTTCTACCTCTGAAATTCGACCTGGTCTTTAATAAATTTGATTCAGAGAGTTCTTACCTTGCCTCTTGTAGATCAGTCAGTGTTGATGGGCGAATGTTTTCGGAAACTGCCTCTCCTGCTCTTGCCTCGGAACTGTCGGAGGGAAAGCTGCATCCCACTTTTATAGACCAGTGTCTCCTGGGAAAATCATCAGACATGAAAGGATGTAATTCAAGTGTACTGATAAGGGTGGTGTGGTACAGGCTGATTTCCAAGATCAGCACCTGCTAATGGGTATGACATTTGTCAGTGTCTTTCTGAGAGATGTTCAGGGTTCTTGGGACTTTTCCAGAGGTGAGAAGACAAGCCAAATATCTGTCCCTTCTGTATTTTAAACCTTTACAGCCCTGTTATCTTTGAGCCATATGGGTGCTGGGTGAATGGCAGAGCAGAGGGATCTGTAAGTCTGCAGGTGCCAACCCTTTGAGAGCCCTGTGAGGTGCCAGCGCTGTGCCATAGTTGGCACTTAGCAACGAGTGACCAACACTAGGTTGGGGATTTGAGGGAGAGGGCATATGTTCCCTTTGGACAGAGTATTTAGGGATGGCCTCTATGTCAAGTGACATTTTATATCAGATGTGTGTGATATGAAGTATCTAAACATGGAAAGATTTGGGAGTCAAGTGATGGATGCAGGTGGATTGGAAAGTACAAAATATTTAAAATGGGTAAGAATGAATGCAGGTGGGGAATTTTAAGCTTGGTTGCTACATAGTTTGCCTTTCCATTTCCGGATTGCTTCTGGAATGGAGACTTGAATGGTTTCAGATGTCTGCTGTCCTTTTCATTTGTATTTTAGAAATTTCATTCTCTAGGCCAGGCTTCCTCTCACCTGTTATTTATTTAATGGTTCCCAAAATTCTAGAGCCTATTCTCAGGGCCTCAGGCTTTGCCCTGTTTAAGAAGAGGGCCGTTCCCAAGTCATCTGTTCAGTTCCTACCACTTGAAGTTTTATGATTTTGTACATCCTGTTACGATCTTGCTGTATGGTGTTATCATAGCTTTACAAAGCAAGAGTCTGGGAAGGGGAGATGATTTTGACTGAGAGTATGGTTCATGTCTCTTTCTGTTCACTCGAAGTGGGGAGGATTGGGCTGGGTTTCTGCCTTCAAGCAGGCTCAGCATGTTTACTCTCTGGCCCTCTCCAACCCCACTGCGATTCTCATACTGTGAACCTCAAGTACAGTTTTTGTTGCCAAAGGCCCCATTTGGGGCTTTGCCGAAATGTCAGATGCATAGAACAAATGACCGGTGACCTTTTCTCAGAGGGAAGAACTAAGAGTTTTACACATGATGATAAGTAGAAGACAGAACCCAACTGTCTTGGGTCTTATTTTTCTTGGACATTTGAGGAAAATTGAGTCATCATTTAGGCGAAATTTGTGACACCCATTAGTGGGTGTGGCCCTTGACTTCAGTGCCGCTAATGGTTTCTCTGAACCCAAAGAATGAACCTAACTCCAGAAGTAGGGAAGGGGCACATCCGGGATATAGCCTTTGATGGCCTTTTGGGCCTTCTGGGTTCTTTGTCTTTTCTTTCCTTCAACCTTAGGAGGTGGGGCAGCCATTGAATTCTGCTAATCCAGGATCCACTTGAAGTAGTTGAAGAGAGGGCGGCTTAGCAGGCTGAGCACTAGGGCTCATTGTTTTCAAGCCCTAAGTGATTTGACCTGCTGACTCTTGAAAAAGAGGGCCCTTTGAAGGCTGGCCAAGGCTTGGCTAGGATCACAGTTGCAGGTGAGATAAGACAGGCACCAATTCTTAATGGCCTCTGTATGAAGGTGTCACAATAGGTGCACCTGAACTGCGGTTATCCTGGTGATAGAGGCATCAGGATTTTGACCTTGCATAGGTGTTTCTTGAGTGACGTACACATATGTAAGTACACATTCATACTTTTATCTTGTGTATATGCTTGTCTGTGTCTGGCTAGTTTCCTGCAGCTCAGTAGTCATGTCCAGCACTCTTGCCTGAGTTGCCTTTCCTTGTGTAATCAGTCTTTGTCAGTAATGGGAGTTCACAGGGTCCTCCTGCAGAGAATTTGTGTCCCCGAATACTCTGGTGTTGCGTGTAAAATTTGGGTTTTTATTTCTTAGGGTCCATATCTTTCATAAGATTTTCAATGAGCTTTGTATTTTATTGAAGGTGAAGAATCAGTATTTTAGTAGGAGGAATGGTTTCTGAGTACAGGCTTTGGGGCCAAACAGACCTGGCTGTGAATCCTTGTTCAGTGTGTGGTCTTGGGACATTATCCAATTTTTTCGCGGCTTAGTTTTCTGATTCATAAGGTGGGGATAATATTGTGCCTATCCTAGGGTTGCCATGACAATTAAACGAGATGAAATATGTTAAGCAATCAGCATATGTGTTTGGCATATGTGAGTATTCCATAATTTACTGTCATCATCATCATCATCATCATCATCATTACTTTTGCATGAAGTGTTTTCAGCTGTTTTCCACCTTTCTCAGATTTTATAGCATTTCACTATCAATATTGTGTACCCAGAAAATACATATTTTCTGTTGTTTCTTTACCAAAAAAACCAAACAAACCTCCAAACTCCACAAAATGGATCCTTTATAATGCTTTTACCAGAATGAAGACAGGTATAGAGACATTTTAACCTCACTGCGAAGTTTTTATTTTCACTGGAATAGAGTTGTTTTTGTTTTTTTTTAGGCGAGGCAACCCTTGGTTGACTTCACGGATTGTAAGGATCTTGTCAGTTTACAATCCCTTACTTTTTAATTTTTTATGCCTACAGCACCTGATCTTCCTAGGTGTTCTCCCATCCAAGTACTAACCAGGCCCGACTCTGCTTAGCTTTCGAGATCAGACGGGATCGGGCTTGTTCAGGGTAGTGTGGCCATAGACTGGAATAGAGTTTTGTTGACACATTCTACTACAACTATACATGTATTATACCTTGTCATAAATGCATAAGAGGTTTCAACAGGCTAAGTATTTACTTAAAGACATGTTTGCAGATGTCTCTGTTTTGGCTCTGTTCCTTTCCCACCCAATTTCCCCACAGATGTCAATGTCCAGTGTTAGGCTTATGGTCTTTATACATCAAAGTGGAGTACGTCTTTGCCAAGAGGAGCTTTCATTCGTTCCCAGAGGGAAAGTGGCTGATGGGCATTTCGTTTTTGCTGCTTTCCCTCTGAGCACCTTCTGCTACTTTGCTGTCTACCGATTACACACTACTGCTATTGGGCATCCCCTTCTGCAAGTGCAACAGATTGGCTCCATATCTGTCTGCAGGTGTGACTATGGTGACATTTTGATTCAGCCAGATTGAGATTCACATGGAGGAGATCTCGTTTTGCCTGAGATGGAGAGAAGGGTCATGTCAATGAATTCACATTGAAAGTTGAGTCATAAGGCTGTGGCCACAACTACCAAACTCCCCTGCTTATGAGCACTCAGGAAATGCTTTTCACCTTACAACAACCCATCATCATTATCATCATCAGCAGCTCACCAGCATCACCTGCACCCCTATTTGGAGATGAAGAAACCGTGGCTCAGAGTGGTTAGGTTGCTCCTCTATAAACGTGACAGGGCTTGGATTCTAGCCCAGATGTGCCTGAAACCA
The DNA here is from genome assembly GCF_902729225.1 of Pteropus medius. Taxonomy (NCBI): domain Eukaryota; kingdom Metazoa; phylum Chordata; class Mammalia; order Chiroptera; family Pteropodidae; genus Pteropus; species Pteropus medius. Next base: position 7,335,373 of record NW_024342471.1, on the reverse strand, counting down.
GAGCCTTGACTGGACATGCCATTTGTCTTCTTTTCCCCTGAGATTCTCAAGGGCTAGGGCATGTACATCTTTGTTTCCACCCAGTGTGCCGTAAATGTTGTACAAGCGAATGAATGTGTGAATGAATGGGCCAGCTTCTCTGAATCTGTTTCTCTCTTTGTCAAATAGGCTACCAGCTCCTTGCCTGCTTCTCCTACATGGGGGTTATGAGAATCAGGTAAGACAACGGCTCTGAGTGTGTGAAGTGACAGCCAGCCATGCATAAGGCAGGGAGTTTTCTCCATCTTCAGTTCTGATTTCCACCCATTTTGAAAATGGTATTAGGCAGTGACATGGGCTCCCTCAGGGCAGTCGGTTTGGACACCTCTGGGATTAATCCCCTGACTTCCCAGGATAAAACAGACATTGGATTTCCCCAACCCCCACCCAAGCTATGGGGGTCTGTAGCTCTGGCATAATCTGTTTTCTCTTAATAATGTATGATATAATTCACATCACATCACTCTCTTAACACTCACCAATGATTCGCCATTGCACTGAGAATAGCACATTTATTTTTTGCCCTGGCTCTGGAGGCCCCTGTGTGATTAGACTCTTGCCTGTCTCCCTATCCTCATTCCCCGATACTTCTTGCCAATCTCTTTAGCTGCACTGGCTTTCTTTTAGTATCTTGGATATATTTACCTTGTTCCCCTCTCAGGACCTTCGCACATTCCGTTCTCATTGCCTGGGTCCTTTTCTTCCACATTTTGCCTAACTCACTCATCCTGCAGGTCTCAGCTCAAATATCACCCCTGAGAGCCTTCCCTGGCACTTCATCTAACTCAGGTTGTGTTAGTCTATTATCTAGGGACCTCCCGGTAGGTTTGTTTTGTTTTGTTTTGTTTTTTTGAGAGGGGAGGGCTTCCTTGGAATTGTAGTTGTGTGTCCTTTTGTTGGCTGATTTGTTTAATGTCCTCTCCCTCATAAACTTCATTGAGGGCAGAATCCATTCTTTGTGTTCGGCTTTGTGTTTGCTCATATGGTACAGAGTATGTGCTAGATATATATTTATTGAATAAATGAGAACATTTACTTCTAATGATAAAAGTCAACCGTGTTCACCATAAAAAGTTTGGAAAAGATATTAAGGAAATAAAAATCATATCATCTGCAATCTTATATCTGTGATTTGACAATCATAGCCAGCATTTTGAGTTAATTTATTTTATGTAATATTCAAGTCTGGGATCATATTCTAAATAATCTTATAATGTGAATTTTCCTATAACACCAAAAGTTCTTTTAAAATGTGATTTTAATGTCTGTGTGATATTTCTCATTAAGAATTTGTTGTAAAAAAAATCCTCTATTGTTGGACATTTCAGTTGTTCCCAAATTTTTACCATATAACTAATAATGTGGTAACCAGTCTTGCCCTTACGTCTTTGTCTTCATGTCCTATTACTTAGGAAATTCTCAGAAGTGGTAATTTATTATATACATTTTCAAAGAATATGGGTATTTCAAGATTCATGATCCACGTGAGATCTGGCTTGTTCTTGCCAACCTCAAGCATTTGGAGTTCTTGTAGAGGAAAGTGAGTGTCAATTAGTGAAATATCTGAATTATAAATTTACTCTGGAAAGAAGAGCAGTTTGACTCCATGCAACATCTCAAAGTAGGTTTTGTTTGTTTTAAGGCATCACCTAGAAAAATGCTCTGCTCTAATAAACAGATAAGGGTTATTTATTCTTAGAATATATCTTTATGCAGATGGGAAATCTGAAGTCCTTGGCCCCTGCCTCTCTTCTTGTTTCTAGCAATGTTGTGTCCTCAGATGTGAATTGGGCCTGGAATAGTGGTGATGAGTTTAATCATCTATTACCTTTCCTTCCTTCCTTCCTTCCTTCCTTCCTTCCTTCCTTCCTTCCTTCCTTTCCTTCTTCCTTCCTTCCTTCCTTCCTTCCTTCCTTCCTTCCTTCCTTCCTTCCTTCCTTCCTTCCTTCCTTCCACCCATCCATCCATTCATTCATTTATGTATTCCTCAGATAATACCCTGTTAAGGGTACTATCTATATGCCACCAGGCACCAGGAATGTTGTCGAGAAGCCATGGGCTCTTCCCTCTTGACTTGTAGTCAGAGAGACAGTCAGGCGAGTAAACCATCTGTTCAATAAAATAATAAGCTGTACTAAGTGTTTTGAGAGAAATGAAGGGTTGAGATGTGAGTAGTGGAGGACCTCTTAGATGAGGTAATTTCTAAGTTTACTTAAGGATGAAAGGAAACTCTCCATGTGGGGTCAGGGGAAGAGGGAGAGGGAAAGGTTTCTTCATGCCTGCTGCCTGCAGTAGGGAAGAAATGTGGTGTGAGCAACTCAGCAGGCCAGTGTGATTGAGCAGGGAGGGGGAGGGAGAGAGCAGGGGTGAAGGTGGAGGGGAGAGTAGGCTGGAGGCCCAGACTTGGGCCAGGTTAGGTAGAGCCTTGTGGGCTGTGGTAAGGGCTGTGGTAAAGACCGTGGATTTTCTTCTGAGTTGGATGGGAAGCCATTGAAGGGTTTTAACCAGTAAGTGACTATTCGATTTATGTTTTGAAAAGCCCATTCTGGCTACTGTGTAGAGTTTAGAGAGGAGAGGCAGAGTGGAAACAAAAAGACATGCTGGTGGATTTGATAGTGATTTAGAATGTAGGATGACAGGATCAGTCTAGTCGTCGGACTAGGTGTGGAGGAATCAGAGACCTCCCATGTTTTTGGCCTGGGCCACTAGGGGGTGGTGGTGCCTTTTTGCAGCTGCAAAAGAATGAGAGCCGTTTATGTTCTCTCTTCTAGGCCTTTCTCTTTTTTCTCATGAATTCTCCCCCATTCTTTAGGTCATCATCCCAGCTGTCAAAACGCATCCGTCCTGTGTTCACTTCCCTCAGCACTCTGCTCCTTGATTCTTGATGGCTCACGCACTGCGTGACTCAATGCTTTAACTCCACGGAGCACAGAGCTTCCTCAGAGGTGCTCGCTTTGGGGTTAGAAGGTGGAACTAGAAGGGGCAGAACTCCAGCCCTCAGCCTCGTTCTAACCAGGGCAGCTTTCTTGTCATCTGTTTTAAGTATCAGGTTTGTTCGTAAGCTTTTATTTGAAGAAGTGGATTGTTGGCCTTGAAAAATTTGAAAACCACTTCTTAAAAGGTGTATTTCCTTAAGACATCTTTCAAGAGCGATGCCAGTAGGGAAGACTTTAGGTCACCAGAACAGGTAAATAGGACAGGTGTTTTGTGCTGTTTGCTCCCCAGCTGAACTTATAGGCCTGGGGGTGAGAGTGGGGTGCCAGAGAGGCCACATGGGGTAGAGGGAGGAGGAGGAGGGTGGGCTTTAGAGCCAGGGTCCTGATTCCCAGCATCAGAAATGGTATAGGCTACCTGACCTGGCAAATGGGAGTAATTGCAAACCCTATCGGTCACCACCCAATGTTACTGCGAGGATCTACTGGGCTAATGAATGTGAGTGCCTGCAGAGTGTAAAGTGAGTTGCACCTGTAAAATTCATGGGACGGGAATGAGGGTCTGTCATGGCTGGAAGGAGAGGCTCTCTCACATCTGGACAGGTCTGAGGAGTAAGCCAAACCTGCACAGCTTCCTTCAAAGTCCTGAAGAAGAGTACATTCAGTCATTTTGTCCTCAGTATCTCTCTTGCACCAGGTACTGTGCTCACACACATGTGGGGAAAATCTAGGCATGGGATAGGATTCAGATCACCCCTGGGAAAGTGTCTCCCACCTTTCACCTTATCTTAGTTGTATCTCATATACACACCAAGGGTCGGGAGACTGCAAGGCCAAAGTGCCGGCCAGTCCTGCCCTCCAGCCTGAGACCTCTGCAGGGCTGCCTGTTGGGAGCAATTTTCAAGGCTGGGCTTGTGGTTCATATTTGTAAAACAGGTTGGGAGTCAAGTAAAGAACCTACAGTGTGGTCTACTCTGGGCTCCAAGTTCCTACTACAGACAGGGACTATGCACCAGAGCCTGAGGGTCCTTCCGTGGTTTGGGCCGCACGGTGGAGAACTGGCCTCCAGAAAGGCCTTGTGCACAACTCTAGTTTCCAGAGTCCAGCTGGGGTTACTCGGGGAGCCAACCGGAGTTCACTCCCAAGACAAAGACCCTCATGAGCCTCCATCCTGCCTGTGGTGGGGATTTTATCACAATCCAAAGTTTCTCTTCATCGGCTTTTTCTGGGGCCAGGCCTAACTTGCTGTGGGATTTGGCAGGTTCCCTGGTGTAGGAGGGGGCATCTGTCTGCTTCGCCATCTCTCCGTGTTGGGCAGCCATGGAGCTGTTTACATTTCTGACCACAAAGCCCTCTAGTGCCTGGCCTTTCTCTGCTCTCTGCCCTGCCCAGTCCACATGGGACTGGGACATTGGTGGGGAGGGATGCTCCTGGCTCTCTCCCTTGATGGCACTGCTGCTCAGGGGCACATGAAAATCACTGTTTCCTTTCACACCTTTCAGGCCAGGAGAACTCTGAGGTGCATCTGTCTCACCATCACTCACTTAGACCCAGCTCTCCTCTTGGGCGTTTGGCTGCTTCCCTTGGCCCCTGTCCTTTATGCTCAGGGCCTCCCAAATATCTCTGGACTCTGTGGTCTCCCCTTTCTTAGGAACTCTAACATTTCTCTTTTCTGCTTCTTCCTCTTGATCCGGGAATCTTTCCTGTGTGTGCACATTTTCCGTGTGTCCTTTCTATACCCCATCCTCTCAGGGCCTGGACTTTTGAAACTCAGCTGTTTCTCCATTTTCTGAGGAACCTCCCTTCTCTGAGACACTGAACACTGAATTCAGAATACCTCTCTGAGGGGCCAGGGGAAAACAGGAACTATCAGGGAGAAAAACCCCTCCTTTGAACATTTTAAGATGGCCTTGCCACCTTCCATAATCCCTTGGCAAACCCAAACCAGACTTTCTCAAGCAAAAGTCATCTTTATTGCAGCTGAGATTTTCCATTGTGACTGTAGGCATTCTTGGACTTTCAAGGGTCTGAGGCACTTGTGGCTGAGAAGAGGGACCATTGGTAAGAACCTTTTCCTCTGGAATGGTCAGTAGCATGTAATCTTGTGGATAGAAGCAGAGAGAAGCCTCCCCTTCATCCTCATGGCCTATAAAGCTGGCTCTCCCTGAGGCTGCTCTTGCCGCTGCCAAGAGGGGCCACGTGAGTCCTAAGGACACACCATCCCCTGGTGACACAAAAGCAGTCAGGGATAGACTGGACAAGGGGATAGAGTGGAGGGGATAGAGCAGAAGTGTCTCTGAGGGAAAGAACAGACCAGTCTTTGGGGCTCTTCCTGATAGCCTATGTATCAAGGGGCCGCTAAGATTTCTGATACATTGAGGTTCATCTTGCATGGGTTGCCTTGAGGTATGCCTCTCACCCAGCTAGAGCCATCCACATACTCCCATCCACAATGCTCAAACCTCTTCCAGACCTACCTATGCTGCTGGAATCCATATGCTCCTGCACCTTCTTTCTCACCAGAATGGGAGTTTCTAGAGTGTTCGGGTTCCTGGTCATCTCTGTCCCAGCATCACCCAGCACAGGGCCAGGTGCAAAGCAGCCAGTGACATATATTGACTGAATGGATGAGTGATAGTGAATGAATGAGTGAGTGATCAGGCAGCCAGTAAGGATGTGCAGATTGTGCACTGCCCAACTTCAGGTGGTGTCATTCATGTCAACGACAGTATGAGTGGTATACTCTGGAGTCATGTAATATATAACCTGCACAACAGCGCGAGGCAGCCTAGAAGTGAATCACTGAGTGAGCCAATGAGCCCACCCACCCTCTTTCCCTTTGCCTGTACAGGTCTGGTTGTGAGACAGCTGCTGGGGCTGTGCCCTGACTTTGGTCTTTTTGGCATTCAGAGTTATTGAGGGGCCTCTGCCTTCCCTGGGCCCATCTTGCCAGCACTAGTGTTATCATTTCTTCAGCAGCTCCAGCCCCCATAGCATCTGTAGGAGTAGGGCTGGGTGAAGTCAGTGGTCTGAACAGTTTCTTGTGTTTATGAAGGGAACCTTCACTTCCAGCTCTTGGGGAGAAAACTATCTTTATATCCATTTTACAGACAGAGACAACAGGCTGCGGGAAGGGCAGTGGCTTGCCGGAGGTGAGACGGCCAGGAGGTTCTGTCTGAGCCTCTCTCTCTGCCTTGCCCTGAAGTCTCTTCCTGAGCTGTTTTTTAAGAGTGGAATCTTCTTAAGGTGGGAAACAAAGAAATGAAGGGCAGCCCTAAGCGCTTCCCTTCCCACTGACCCCTCATCAGCCTCTTCTCAGGTTCACCGCACAGAAGGTAGGGAAGAAGGCCGAGGAGGCAGGGCAGCTCCAGGGGTAGATTCAGAGCTGGCGACCCCCCTGCAGCACTTCGTGTTTCGCCTGCTGGTTTCCTGTTCCCTCTAGTCTCTGGTTGCATCTTACTTCCCTGGCATTTAGACAGCCTAGGATTGGCCCCGATTCCCACCCTCTGGCCGTTCACAGATAGCAGGTGCTAGAGGCAACCCCAGTCAGATGAACCCCGGTTGGAATCCCGACTCTGCTGCCCTGGGCAAGTTTCTCTGCCTCTCTTAGCCTTAGTTCCCTTGTCTGTACAATGGGAAAAATAATGGCATCAACTGCATGGAACTAATTGTGAATACTGGCTGTGTAAAGCATTGAAGCTCTCAGTGAGCCTAGTGTCTGGTTCCCTGAGAGGTTCAGGTAGCCCCTTGGAGCCTCAGTTATCTCATCTATAAATGGAGCATCACACCCAGGATGGCTGTGAGGAGACGATGAGATAAGGGAGGTGAAGGGCTTGCCACATGGAGTGCCTCCTCCACCCAGGCCTGAGCCTCTGCCTCAGCAGAATGGGGACCAGGCATCTCTAGGGTTCTAAGGCTGTCTTAGCTCTGACTTCCCATGTGAGTCTCCAAAACTTCTTTTCTTAGCATTTACCTCAGAGGGCTCTACTGGGGCCTGGTTGAAGGAGATGCCCTTGACATTGGGCAGCCAGAGGTCTTGTTCTCTGAGCAGCTCTGTGAGAGGGTTGGACAGGGGAGCTCAGTGTCCTGGTGGGCAGAGGTGTCTGTGGGTGCAGGGCAGGGGCAGTATGGGGCCAGGCCACCTGACCCCTGGCTGCTCCACTGCCCAGAATAGGCAAGGGACTGGGTGGGTCCTCCACTTCCCTTCCTCAGGGAGCACTATCTCCATCCCCCATCAGGCACCCCCACTCCAGAAAGCCAGGTCTCTACAAATGTCCACTCATTTATTGAAAACCTATATTTAGGGGATTTCTGCTCAAATATATTCAGTAACTATGAACACTTTCTTAAAAGATACTCTTCTTGGCACCATTTTAAGGAATGTTCACTATGTTGAAGTCTTCTTATGAATGTATTAATGAATTTTATTATTCTTGTTAGAAGAAAATGGCTAAAAAGGCTATATATGCCTGGAAATGCTAAAATCTTGAGAGAAACAGAAAATGTCTCAGAAAGGGATTAGAAAGTTGCTTACTTGATGCCCAGAACTTTCCCTGGCTACCAGTCAGTATAAATTTAAAAAATTAACCTTAAAACCCTAGAAATTTAGTTATATTAATAAGACACTATTCCTTGAGTATAACAAAGAAGAAAAATGTTCATGAATATACTTAGTTATCAAGTATATGAAAAATAGTCCTTAAAACGTTTTTGGTAAATTTGTGAATGTGGTAAACTTGAAGAATCGGTCATTTTGCAAACTGAGTTTCAATGAATTAACTACTTGGGTGGTTGATTTTTGGCAAACTGAGCTTCTGAGATTTGATCTTGAGGGCCTGACCTGGGCTGCTTCTGCCTGTCCTCTACACCAGCCCTCACCCCCGCCCCCATCCATCTATCATCACTTTGGGCTCACGGGAGGGTCTGAATACCCGCTTGTTGGTCTAATGTGGTATTTGGCCCAGTTATGTGGTCTTCCACCTGACCTCTGATCTTTTTTCAAATCAAAACATAGTTGCTATATAATATTAAATTAGTAAAGTACACACAGTGATTTGACATTATATACTTTATGAAGTGATCACCATGATAAGTTTAGTAACCATCTGTTACTGTATGAAAATATTGACCATATTCCCTATGCTGTACCTTACATCCTGTGAATTATTTATTTTATAACTGGAAGTTTGTACCTCTTAATCCCCTTCACATTTTTCGCATATCCCTCTTCTCCTTCCCTTCTGGCATCTGTTGTTTTGTTCTCTGTATCTATAAGTCTGTTTCTGTTTTTTTTTTTTGGTAATATTCCATGTATAAATGAAATCATCTGGTATTTGTCTTTCTGTATCTGACTTATTTCACTTAGCCCTCTGGTCCATCCATGTTGTTGCAAATGGCAAGATTTCATTCTTTTTATAAATGAGTAATATTCCGCGCGCGCGCGCGCGTGCGTGTGTGTGTGTGTGTGTACTGTATCTTCTTTATCCATTCGTCTACTGATGGACACCTAGGTTGTATCCATATTTTGGCTATTGTAAATAATGCTGCAGTGAATGCAGGGGTACGTATGTATTTTCAGATTAGTGTTTTTTGTTTTCTTTGGATAAATACCCAGAAGTGGAATTTCTAGGTTGTATGGTGGTTCTGTTTTAAATTTTTGAAGAACTGTCCTCTAATCTTGCAGAGGCCTTGTCACCAGCCTCCAAGCTCCCAGCCTCTGTACCCCGCTCATTTCAATCCTTTCTCTGTGTTGGGTTCCCGTTGGGGCAGCACGTCTAGGCAGGTTCCAAGCCATAGCCCAAGGTTGAGGCCAGAAGTCACAGGCTGGTGGTCTGCAGTTGTCTAGAGGGCTCAAATGGAAAACTGGAATTGTTCATTAAAAATACGGAGTTTATACTTTGGAAACCTTAAAGATCTGACAACATCAAGCAAGTGTCCTCACAGGGCGGGGCTGAGGGTAACCTTGAGGTGGGCCACATGCTCTCCAGTTTGCTACAGTCCCACCAGGCCAAAGATCAAGTTGCATTTTTATTGTACATCATTACAAGGGCAATGATATGTTTATCATATAGCAGAGAAATATTTCTCTATGCCCACATCTCTGTGATAGAAATGTTTCTTTGTGCTCCTCTATTAAAAAGAAAGCCTTATTTTATAAGAAAAAACATATTGCTAAAGGGCATTTAAGAATATTCCTGTTTCATGGGCAAACACTGCCCATTTCACTCCCTCTGTTGGCTGTTGTGTTGCAACCCCAGGTCAGCATTATCCACCACAGTTTAGTGAGCAATCTGAACTTTCAGATTGGCAGTGAACTTTCAGCACAGCCAAGTACAGTAGGGGACTTGATCATCCCCATTTTATAGATGAGGAAACTAAGGCCCAGGCAACAGATGCCCTTCCTCTTGTTGCCTAGATGGTAGGTGGGATTGGAATGCAGGTGTGCTGGACTTCATAGTGAGCTTGAACCAGACTCTCCTCAAATCACCCTGTTAATGCATCTGCCTTTTACACAGATGGGGGGCACCTGTCGCCCAACATGGAATTCAGAGGGTTTAATCTCAGCTTCTGCTGCTGACTCACCATGTGATCCTGGGCAGGTCCCTCTTCCACTCTGTGCTTCAGTTTCCCCATCAGTAAAAATGCTTTGAAACACGCTCAAGTGAAAAGGATTATTATGATAATGCCTACTTCTGGTGACTAGGCAGTAAGCTCTTGCTAAGCAGTGCATGGCTCCCTGCTGGGCACTGAGGGAGGCACACAGTGCACTCACCTCTGGAGTGAGACGTAATTTGCTTCACAATGTGACCTGCAGCAGGCTGTCACTCAGGACTTTCGGGGTGACCTCGGGTTCTTTGGCATCTTCTATGACCAATCTGTGAGAGTCATGGGGGGTGCTGGTATAGCCTAGTAAGGCCTCTGTGGACTGTGTGTCTCTATTGGCTAGGATAGGAGTAGGCCCCAGGAGGAGTGGGGACAGCTTTGGGACAATCCTTTCCCTGACCCCCAGCCCAGCTACAAAACACTGGGCTCTAGTTCCAGCCTCCAAGCCTTGAAGACCTGAGCAAGTCCCTTCTCTTTTCTGGGCCTCACTCTCTACAAAATGGGGGGAATTCAGTGGAAGAGCTCTCTGTCCATGCTTAACACAGCGGTGCCCAAACTTTTTGGCACCAGGGTTTGGTGCTCCTATGAGAATCTAATGCCTGATGATCTGAGGTGGAGCTGGGGCGGTGATGCTAGCACTGCAAATACAGATGAAGCTTTGCTGGCTCCCCCCGCCCCCCCATCACTCACCTCCTGCTGTGCGGCCCCATTCCTAACAGGCCACTGACGGGTACCCAAGTCAGGGGTTTGGGAACCCCTGACTTAACTTGTCTGAATTCAAGTTTTCTGTGATATAAAAGCAAGCAGGCAAGAGTCAGAGAAAGCACAATGGCTGGGGATCCCACCATTACTTACTCAGGGACTCTCTGCCCTGCTGAGCTTCTGGGAAAGAGGACACGAGCCTTCTGCTCCCCTCAGTGAGAGGAGCCCAGAGTTTTATATATTTGTTGACCGTTAGATTCAAGCTGGTGACTCATCTGGTGCCCACTGGAATGAGCAGCAATAAATTCCAGTGCTGGAGGAAGACCTGGCTGGGTCAGGCTCCCCAAAGGCTATATGCCTGCCTCTAGTGTGGAATCTTCCAGAGGGGGTTTTAAGAATGACTTGGATGGATAGGGGGAAGATAAAGAGAGTAAAGGGGGGCAAATATATGATGATGGAAGGAAACTAGACTTTGGGTGATGAGCGCACGATGCAATATACAGATGATGTATTATAGAATTGTACACTTGAAGCTTATATAATGTATTAACCATTGTCACTCCAATAAATTTAATTGAATTAAAAAAAGGAGTGACTTGGACCATGTGGTGTTTTCCTATGGCACCCTCTCCCTGCAAGCTGATGCCCTGTGCCAGGATGGGTGAGCAGAGGCGGTGTGAATTCACAGATGGGGGTGAGTGGTGGCCAGTCCTAGGCCTTGGCCTGGGCTCGGGTGGGGTGGACCCAGCACCCTCCTCCCAAGCCTCTCTGGGCAGTGCCCCTACCCACCCAAATGTCCCAGCTTTTCATTTTATTTTACCCCTATTATGTTAGGACCTGTCTGGCTTTCCCTGTTCATGCCGGGGGATAGATTCTGTGGCTACATAGTTTGTCTTTGTAGGAACCCCTGCCCCAATCTTACTATTCATTTATGTTGGTACTTATTTTACCAGGAGTCTGCAACTCAATTGGCTTCAAGGCTGAGCAGGCAACGTAAGGGAATGGAGGGGATGGCTAGGGACCGACTTAGGGACTACAGACCTTATAACAATGATTGCCAGGTGGGAGGTCAGGCCAGGTGTGGCCAGATCTTTGTTTTAGAGAGAATTGGTGTTATGCGTTGAATTGTGGTTCCCTCCTCCCCAATTGTTGAACTTCTAATCCCCAATCCTTAGAATGTGACCTTATATGGAAATAGGGTCATTGCAGATAGACGAGGTCACACTGGAGTAAGGTGGACCCCTAATCCAATATGACTGGTGTCCTTATGAAAAAGGGAAATTGGACACTGAGACAGACACACACCCAGGGAGAACGCCATGTAAAGATGAAGGTAGAAATCGGGATGATGTTTCTACAGGCAGAGGAACACCAAAGATCGCCAGCAAACCTCCAGAAGCTAGGGGAGAGGCCTGGAAAAGATTCTTCCTCAAGGTCCTTTGAAGGAAGCAACCCTGTGGACACCTTGACCTCCGACTTCTAGTCTCCAGAAGTGTGACACAGTACATTTCTGTTTAAGCCACCCAGTTTGTGGTACTTTGTTACGGCAGTCCTAGCAAACTAATACAATCAATCAGAAAGCCCTCTTGATTTTTAAGTGTTGGAAATTCATTAAAATATTTTTAAAAACACTACATAAGTTTGTGATACGCAGGTGTAGGCCGAATGTGGAGAGCTGGAGGGCTACCAGGCTGAGATCCCCGATTTAGACCTTTCTTCATTCCTTGGAAGATTTTAAGTGTCTTGGAGAGACTTAAGAAAAATAAAAATGCACCTGCTGAGTGTTTTCCAGGCTGTAAAGAACCTTAAGGGCATTCTCGCCCACCTGGAGCTCCACTTGACAGGTGAGAACATTGTGCACGAGGGGTAAGAAAGGCCAGAGGCAGCCTCTACCTCCAACTCACCCGCCTGCCTGGCGCAGCTCCCTGTGCAGTGGAAGGCTCCTCCCTGAGAGCAAGTCCCTGACAAGCAACAGGTGAAGCCCATGCTCTTCCTGGAGAGGCCTTTTCTTACGAAGGGCAGGTGGTCCAGGATGGCGACACCCTCACTTGTGGTGCCTGTCACAGGTATCCTGGCCACGTGGTCTGGAACGTGGTGTTTAGAGAACAAGTCTGTAATGTCTGAGGACATGATCTCCTCCTTGGTGTGGGGCTCACCCTTCAATCAGTCATTCAGCAAATGTCCACTAGCACCTGCTCTGAGTCAGCGAGTTGGATGGTCATTTAGTAACAAGTACTTATTAAGTGTTTACTTTTCTCTGAGCTCAGGAAACAGGAGCAATGTGTACATTCTAATGGGGGAGACAGACAACAACTAAGCACTCAGATAAGGAAGCACAGAAATTTTTTGAAAGTGATAAATGCTACAAAGAAAATAAAATGGGAGTTGAGTTGGAGCATGACTAGATGAAGGTCTAATTTAGGTGGAGTGGTCAGGGAGAGCCTTTCTAGGAAGGAGGCATTTGAGTTGAGACCTAAATCAAGTGAAGAAATCCACTATTGCAAGATCTGAGGAGATAGCAATATAGGCCGAAGAAATAGCATGTGCAAAGGCCCTGAGGTTGTTAATGAGCCTGGTGAGTTTATGAAACTGATCAATGAAGAAGGTCCATGGGAGACAAAAAGGAACTCACAGCCAAACATTAGGGAGAAAGATAGACAAAGAGACAGGACAAGTATAATACACTTGGATAAGGCCATAGACAAGCCTTCACCAAAGGGCTGTGGGAGCCCAGAGAAAATTACCTGGGGAAACTGGGAGAGATTCCCATCAGAGGGACTATTAGAGCTTTGCCTGAGTCAGAATTCACTATGTTGAGAAGAAGGGAAAGAGCACGGTAGGCAGAAGGAAGAGCACACGCGAAGGAAGGAGGCTGGAAAGTCTATGGGGGTGGTCAAGGCAGCTGGTGGAAGAAGAGGCTTGAGATATAGGGCCTTGAATGCCAGTATGAAGAACTTGGAGGTTCTCTTTAGGGTAGTGGGGGCCAGATCTGGGTGAAGGAAGGCAAATTCTGCTGCCGGTGACGGGGAGGCCAGAAGAGAAGCCTTGAGCAGGGAGGTGATGCCATCTTCCACCCTTTCCCTTCCCTGAATTCCTGTCCCTCCCCTCCCTGGCCCACCCCTTTTACCTGTTCTCAGCTGCTCCTTGCTTATCTGCAGAAAGAGCAGGTTCTGGGCCTCTCCTTGGGACTGGGGCAGCAGCCCCCAGCATAGCAGTGACCTCCAGAACAGCAGCATCCCCTGGCCAGGACCTGTGGACACAGAGCTGGAATCCCAGTGGCCACCTCTATGTCCTTGCGGGGGACCCATTGTCTAGTGTCTTCCATTTCTGCCTCTCCTAGAACCATCTTTCCAGCTTTCCTCCCCTCACTTCTCCCTCTAGCTCCAGATCTGCTAGTCCTTGAATATAGCCTGCACTTCCCACTGCATCACATTCATGCTTTTGGTTCCCCGTTCCTGGAGTGTCCTTCCTCCTTGTATAGGCTGGCTTCAAATCTAGGCTCTGCCACTTCCTGACTGTGTGACCCTGAGCAATTTACTTGACCTTTTTGGCCTCTGATTTCTTATCTGTAAAATGGGGATAGTCATAGGTTGTTGTGAGGAATACATTCAACAATATGCACCAAGCACTTAGAAAACAATGGGCCTAATAGCTGTTAATGTGGCCGGGCTGCGTTGTGAAATGTTTAAAGATGTAGTGCTCCCTTTTAATCACGGAGGTTTCTGGGATCTTGGGGAGGACAGGATGGAGAGTCCTGGGGGAGGCACCATAGTGGCTGGGCTAGGTCTTGGGGGACTTGAAGCCATGGCTCTTTATCAACTAGTAGGGAAAGATTTCGATATTTCAACTAGTATGTTTATATTGGTTCCTACCAACTGAATCCAGCCTTGCCCAGGTGGCCAAAAGAGCACAGTCGGGATCCCGGAGCCTATAGGTGGGGAGCTCTTTTGATGGGGAAAAGTGAACCACCAGGAAACACAACCTCTGTAACTGCAGGGCAGGGACCAGCTGGGATACATCTCCAAGGTATATGCTAGTGTTAGCAGGGCCCACTAAGGACCCACCACTGCACCCCCTATGCCACACCCATGAAGAAGCCACCAAGACAGTAAATGCTTCCTCTGAGCAAGGACAGGAGACCCCCAAAGTGGCTGAGCCTACTCTGAAGTGCCTGAGAAAATCCTGGCATTGCCTGAATCAGCAACATTCAGTTGTTTTGCTGCTTGGTGGCACAGGAGTCAAAACAGTGATTCAATTGGGTAAGAAAGTTTTGTTTGCCTATGCAGATTTTGGACTGGGAAATTTGTACTCATGGCATTAGCTATTCATATTTTGTTTCCAGGCTGATTTAAAATTCATCTGCCATTCATCCAACCAGTGTTGAGTCAGTCCCTATATCGAGCATGTTTCTCAGTCAGTTCACCTAAGTCAGGTCTCTCCTCCCTTCCTGCTCTTAGTCCTTCACACCATCTTCCCATCCTCTCCATCTCTTGCCTTAAATCATCCACACCAGCTCTGACTTCTTCTTGAGTCCTTACTATGTGGCAGACACCACACCAAGAGCTTTATAAGCTTCACCACATCGTTGAGTCTTCACCACAGTGGTCTGGGATCACTGATAGCAGGCCCATTTTACAGATGAAGCTTAGAGAAGAGAAATGGATTGCCCAAGGTCATACAGGTAGTAGGTAGCAAGCCTGGATTTCAACCAGATTGGCCTGGCACTAAGAATCTATGCATCACTTCACCATATTATTGTAGGCACTCAAAAAACATTTGGGAGATGCCCTTGTTAGCCTCCTTGTCCTTACCTCTCTAAGAATAGGGCTGTCTGGAATCTTCCCCTGGTTTCCTTCTCCAGCTTCTAAGAGTGACAGAACTTTTGTAACCTGAGCTCTGTAGCCCGGGTGGGAGGGTACATGGCAGGAAGTCCTCCTTGGCTGGGGCTGTGCTCAGAGGATCTTGTCAGTGGAGGGAGGGTCCTCTCAGCACAGGGGCTTCTGGCCAAAGCTGATAGAGCCTGTCGCTGAGGCTCCATGGGGCAAGCTCTGGGCCCAGGCCAACATACCCCAAGGAGGAAGTGGGGAGCCCCTTCAGTTTTGGGGATGGGCCTTTTCCCTTAGGAACAACATCAGAGCTATAGAGCCTGGGACAGGGCCTCTAGCTCTTGGGAGGAGCCTACGGAGGCTCCTAAAACAAGATGTGCCAGTCATAGAACCCAAGGGAATAAGGGTGTGTATTGGGATGTGTGAGGGGGATGTGTGAGAGATAGAGGCAGGGCTGGATGGAGTCCAGTGACCACCTTCTGGTCATTCCCTGTGCCTTTTCTATATATGTCATCCATGCTGTGCCTCTGTAGCCAGACAGGCCTGGGTTCAAATCTCCACCATCACTCAGTAACTGTGTAACTGTGGGCAAGTTACTTTCCCTTCTGAGCCTCAATTTTCCTGTCTGCAAAATGGGAATAATAAATCTACACATATCTTTTGGACATTGTGAAGATCATTGAGGTAACTTGTATAGATATCAGCACAGGGCCTGGCACATAGGAAGGGTTCAAAAGAAGTTACTTATTTTAATTTTCATGTTATAGATGTGGAAACCGAGACTCAGAAAGGTTAAGTGATTTGCTCAAGATCACACAGCATGTCCGGAGCAAAACTGGATTTGAAATCAGTGCCCAGAAAGGGAACTGGCTACCACGTGAAAGAGAAGTTTAGTGTTACTATGCAACACAGCTCCAAAACCCAGAGTCCTCAGTCCAAACTGCTGTGCAAAGGTCCTCTTGTCTGAGAATCCTGGCACCACCACTGTGAATGAGCACAGCTGGCTGTATCAGCATGGACTCCTTTGTTAACTGTTATCCAGTGTGGTTATTCTGATGGCAAGTGTCTTTGTCTCTAGGTGGCTTTTAGATTTTCCACAGGATTCTCCCCGTAATTAATTTCTTTCCCTTTCACAACTCAGAGATATAGTCAGGGTAGGTTTTAAACTCCATTCTTCAGCTGGACACACCAGGCAAAGGGGCTGATAGTGGAAGAGTGTGTTCAGCTCGCTTCTGACAGGATCACGTGGGTGGGAAATGCAAGGTCAGTGTTAGCTAGTTCTGAAGTTTTTGGCTAACGTCAAAAGCAAATGGCTGATGTAAGTATGATTCAGTAGCATATTTTGGATGGGATGTACTTATTCTAGAATCTCAGTCATTTTTGGTTGGAAGATGCTTTAAAAGTTGGCAGATCCCCCTCATTTCTGTTGATTGGGCCCAATATTACTGCCAAATGCTATTCTTCTTCTGCCTAGGGCAGAGAAAGGCTCTGGGGCTAATTTCCACATATGAGTCACTAGGGACTGGTGGGGATGTTGATGGAAGCTCAGAGATCTCCCTTTCCTTCCCAAGTCTTGTCTCTCTAAATGGGACAGGAGGGAAGAATTTGGCTGGAGCCCCATGGATTTCATCTGTTTACCTCATTGACTAATAATCCCTGCTGAGAGATTTCCTAGGGAGTCTCTTCCATGAAAGGGAAGTCCTGGGAAGGACACAGATAGATAAGTACAAGACCTGGTACTGCCTCCCTCTGAACCTCAGTTTATTTTTTCTGTGAAATGGGAATGTTAATCCCACAGTGCATAGCACCGTGCTGGGAAATGAGTAGCCCTCAGGGAATAGCAGCTGTTCGTTCTCCCTGTTATTTTGAGAAATAAAAACTGGGTCTTTGTCCTGCTGTGGAGTCAGGTGGGAAGCTGGGGCAAGTGGGCGAGGCTTGTGTTCCCTCTCTCATTTCACCGGCTGTGTGTTACTTGATCTGTCATCTGTAAGATAAAGACAATAGCAATTCCTGATAGGCAAGGTGGGTTACTGAGATATCATTTGGTGTTTTTTATTTGCTGCAACTGATAAGACTCAGAGAGAAGCCCAGGAATGTGGTGGGGTCTGGGAGTTCTAGGTTGGGGGGCTTCTGGTTCAGGGGTACATAAATAACAGTTGTGTTTCAGGGCTCAAATGGAAAGATGCTGGCACAGAAGACACCCTCTCTGTTATGGGAGGTGGAGACCCAAGGGGGAATGATGAAGTTGCAGAGAGTGAGAGAAGGCAATGTAGGGTAATGGTTAGGGGCTGCTTGGTCATCGTGTTGTCAGAGCCTCAGTTTCCTCATTTGTCAAGTGGGGATGCCATAGGCTGTGGGGAAGGCTGGATGAGTGAAGGTCCATAAGACCCGGAGCATGGTACCTGCAGAGCGAGTGCTTGTCTTGATTTGGGTTCCCCAGAAGGATTTGAGTGCAGGTAGCTGTTTTGGGAGGTGATCCCAGGAGACACTGGTAAGGGAGGGGGAAAGTGAGAGAAGGTGACAGCCTATACAGGTATGTTATCAAGCAAGTGACTGTGCGGACACCTGGGGCTCAGTCTCACAGGGGTGTTGTGGGAGCCAGCATGGAGTTGTTCCCTGCCTCCATGGTGTAAGGAAGAGGAGTTATTTATCTGCTAACCTCCAGGAAGCCCCAGAGGTTGTGGGTAGTTGAAACCTGGGGGCCGCGGCCATGGCTGTTTGGGAGAAGTGCTCCGACTCGTCCAGGTGTGGGAGCCACTCATTTCTGATAGGATCATGTGGGCTGAGACAGAGATCCCTTCATCAGCACCAGATGGGACCCAAACCACAGGCTCTGCCCCACCCTCCAAGCTCCTCAGAAACCTCCCAACAGATCCTTGTAACACCCTAGGGAGCCAGAAGACACCTACCCCAGACAAGATGGAGATCAGCTTTCTCATCTCTCTTGTGAGTGGGAGTTCACACCCAGATTTAATATGATCTAGGAAAATAATGCAATGTGATGTGTGGGGATGCAGACCACCAAGTGTAGCTGGGAGTCAGGGGAGAAGCAGCACAGGGCCTAGAGCTCAGCAACTGCCCGGTGTTAGCTGACCCTGGTGTCACTGCCTTGTGCCGGGTCTTGTTTTGGCGCCTCTGTGTCCCTCTTGGCTTAGCCTGTGTCTTGTAGATAGAAGCTCCTTCCAGGCTGCCTTTCCAGGTTGTGAGCTGTTCTTATGCCTGTTTAGGCCCTTTCCCCAAAATGCCCACCTGTCTCTTCCTGCAAGACCCCTCGTGTAACTGAAGGGCTCTATGTGCTGGGCCAGATCTAGAGTCTGGAGAACATGGGCCCTATTGTTTGTTCTGAACCTGCTGGCATCAAGGAGGCCAGGGAGACAATGGCAATCATGGTAATGTCCAAGCAGGAAGGGCTTTCAGTGATAAGGCCCAATATCCTGGAGGCCAGGTAAGAACAATGATGATGACATCACCTACAAGCGACACTGTTTGAGTACCTCCCATGTGCCAAGAACCATTCTCTCACATTTCATCTTCACTACAGTGCAACAAGGTGGGGATTGTGATTCTCCCCATTTTATAGAGAAGGAAACTGAGGCCCACTGAGGGGAAGCCACATCCCAGGGTCTAACAACCATTGAGGGGAGACAGGCCAGAACTCAAAGCCTGCCTCCAGTGCACACCGTTCAGAGATCCCTCCACCCACCACACTGCCAAGATCAGCAAAGCGTGAGTCCTCCGCCAAAGAGGTTGTCTGACCATAAGTGGGAGTCTTAAGAACAACACAGAAAGTAGGGGGGCACAACTGGCTTTTTTATTCCTGAAGCCCAGGGAGGTGGCCAAGACCCTGGATGTTGTCCACGTGTGGTCTGCTGTGGCCCAAACATAGTCTGAACTTGGCCCGGATTGGCTCAGAAGGGCCTGAACATGACCCAGATGTGGCTTGGATGTCCAGCCCCCAAGCCTGCCAGGGGGTACAATGACTCCTGAATTGGGATAAAGATACACTCCAGACTGCAGAAGTCACAGACAAGTATTTATTGTAGAGAGGGACACCTACAGAGCTGGTTCCTACATTCCCATTGGGACCCAGCATGACCTGGATGGCCACTGTCCAAGTCCTCACTGGGAGAGGAGAGAGGTCTGGGGTTCTACGAGGAGGCTGGGGTGATCACAAGAGCATCCTGGAATTGGAGGAGAAAAGTCAAACAGGTTTTTTACCTCCTGCTTTGCTGTTCTTTATGCTGGTTTGTCCTCTTTAAGGTGACTACTGGCATTGGGGGTCATGACCCTGAACTCACTTGGTGTGAAGACCGAGAAAGATGCTACTTATACCCCAGTGCCTAAATGATTATAGATTGTCAAATATTATTAATGATTATATTTGCAAATAGGGGTGATTCTGCTATAGCTCCCCTCCCCAGAAGTTACCAAGAAAAGTCATTTTCTCAATAGCATTTATTGAGCATCTACTATATGCTCGGCTTTACTGAATGAAAGAATAAAAAAATGAATGAATGAATGACAGATGGGGGGAAAAGCTGGAGGCGTGTTGACCCCAGGCAAAGTCAGTTGCACTCTCCCACTTACAGATGAGAAACTGATACCCTGAGAGAAGAAGGACTTACCCCAAGGTCCCCCATGAGTGACCAGAGGGGCCAGGATGGGAACATAATCCCCACCTCCTAGCCCAGAGCTCTCCCCGTGACTGTGCCCTCTCTAGGGCAGGATGTTTAACCCCACTCACCCTGGTCAGAGACCATGAAGCCGCCTCAAATCCCAAGGCCTTTATCATCGATATTGGGATCCCGGATCTTAATTTGCCTGGAATAACAAATGTGGTCAGAGACTGGTGGGTCTGGGGTGGGGCTGGGCAGCTGTGGGCGGGCTCATAGTTCCCAGAGGAGAACACAGGACCTTGCACACCCAATTCAGACTATCCCTTTTGCCTCTGCTTATCTGTTCTCTGGCTGAGCACCCACCCAGCCTCATCTCCTCAACCTTTGCCTCCAGCACAGGTTTCTGGCTGCTCCAAAGGGCACCCCTCACATCCTCTTACACTCCTGCTCAAGAACCATCATCTACAGCAGAAGTGTCTGTACTTTGAGATTTCTCCTCTAATAAAATAAAGAAATGAAAAAGGTGGGGCTGGCACCCCCATGACCTGGATCTTAATTAGAATAATTCCACCTTTTCTCTCAGCTTCCTTTAGTACTAACACAAATAACCACCACCAACAGCAATGGCTAAGAAATGTTGAGCACTGACTATGCCAGGCACCCACTTTCTGCCCTTTATAAACATCATCTCTTTTATGCTTCTGAGGAAGTTGCTCTTACTTTCCCATTCTATAGATGGAGAAACTGAGGCTCAGGATGATAAGGCAGCTTATCTAAGGCCAGGCAGTCAGCAAGAAGGGGAATCAGGACTTGAACCCAGGTCCATCTGAAGCACATCGAGGGTGCTCTTGTTGTCTGTTTACACCTCTGTTTCTCTCCTGGTGTCAGCCCTGTGAGGCTGGACATTGCCTGGTTCATCTTTGCGTGCCTAGGCTCTGGCACCAGTAAAGAAATTGGGCTGGGAAGTTGGAGATGGGAGAGCTCATTTCCAGCTGAGTGACCAGGAAGTCTTCCTGGAGGAGGTGGAATTTGAACTAGGCTCTGAGGATGGGTGGGAAATGAATGAAAGGGGCCCCGAAATGGAAACTCAGGTAAAGCACCCATCCTCAAAGTCCTGGGGAGTGGGAAGATGGATGACAAAGGGACACACCATTCTTATTTGGTATCAGGACAGAGACGAGGATCTCAGTGGTGATGTCTTTCAGAAGTTCAGGCTGTGAGAAAGAAGGGACATTGTTACTTTGGCTGAGAATCCGAAGTCCTCCCAGCCACTCCTAGGATGGGTACAGCCCAGCCACATGGTGAGGACAGCTGGTAGAGATGCTGGAATCCCAAGTCCCCTGCCAGTCAAAGCTGCAAGAGCTCCTGGGAGTGGCACAAACCCAGCTGGCTCTGGGGCCCAGCAGGTGGGGTGATTGGGGTGTGTTAGAAGGATGCATCTCCTGCCCCCTACCCCCACTCTACTGGTCTGTTCCATCAGCATATGCCCTGAAGGAATTTTGCCCTCTGTTTCCTGAGGTTTTAACTTTTCAAGGGAAGCCAGAAGTCCTGATTTTCATTAAACTTCCCCATTTAAAAATATTAGTCAAAGAAATATATATATTTAAGACAAAACAAGACAAAAACATAAGGACAAAACAAACAAACAAAACAAACAAACAAAAAAACAACCACTCCATGGCAGAAGACAGGATTCAGCCACCTTGAGATCTCTGTTTAGTCTGATTCAGATGGGGGAACTGAGGACCAGAGGGAAGGGTCTGCGAAGAGTCAGTCACTGAGATGAGTCTACATGCACAAAATGAGATTGTGAATAGAAGATATTTGTTTTCTAATTTTGAGTCAAAACTTCACAGAAGGAAAGTGAGTGTATCCGCATGTCTGTGAGTATATGTGTGTGGTCTCAGCTGCGTTCGGTATACAGTAGGTGCTCACTAAATGCCAGGAGGTTGGACTTTGTGGCTAATAATGTAGAAACTGGCCAGGCCACCATGGGGCTGCCTATGGGAACCTTGTCTGAAGCACATTCTGGGCAGTGTCTCCTTTCGAAATGGATCATCCTGGGCTATCTCGTGTCCGCAGAGATAATCTGCTAATACTCACGTTGAACAGGCCAATGCCGGAGTTCAGCAGGTGGATCTGATCAAAACTGCAACAGAAGATGCTCATGAGAGTGGTCCCTCGGAATCTCATTCATTCAACTAACAACTATTTATTGAGCACCTACTATGTACAGTACAGGCTCTGGAGATATAGCAATGAACCAAATCAAATCCTTCCATTATAATTGGGGTTGGAGGTGGGGAGACAGAAAACAAATAGCTGCCCAAAGAATAGAAAAGTCATCCTCAGAAGTGAGGACTGTGGTAGACTGGGGGAGCTTGGTCTTCTTCTAATGGGGATACCTGATTCCCAGTTCAACTCTTTGTTGTCATGTAGGCATGCAGTTCCACGGCAGTGAGATATTCTGAGTTTTATATGTTGGCAACTCATTTATATTAAAAATTCCAACCCTATGTGAGCGGATCAAAACACATCGGTGGGCTCGAGTTGTCCTAAGAAGCTCTAATTTGTAGCCTCTGAGCTCCCTCTGGGGTAGCAGGAGGGTGGTGAGATGGGGGTAGGACAAGCAGGGGCACAGAAGGCAGCAGGAGCCCCGTGCTTCTGGGATGGGCTGTATGGGGGCTCAGCATCTGGGCATGACCGTCACTGCTACTATCTTGAGGTGTCCAGAATGGGCCACCCAAGGCCAAGGGGATGGTACTGGGCAGGCTGTTTCCATGGCCGGGGTCAGCCTGCCCCATGGCTGCTGCAAGGCCACTTCCCTTTCCTTCTCTGTCTCTCACACTCAGTCCTTGACAGTGGGACAGTCCAGGTAAGGCAGCCTTTTTGCCTGTCCTGAAGTAGCCTTCACTGTATGCTCATACCCCAAAGATTCAAAACACTAGGTGTTTAAAGAAACCCAAGAGTCACCAGGCAGGACTCATTTTCATCACCGGAATCTTCACAATGATTTACATGTTACCTGATTTCATTCAAGGTGAACATAAGTTGGTCATCTTTGATGTAAAACTGAGCTTCTGAGCTGGCTTCCTGCAACAAGAGAAGCCCAGGCCCCATTTCTTTTAGAGGATCTGTCAATGGTGAGGTGTGGGGTTATGAAAGGAGGCTTGAGATCAAGCTGAAACTTGATTCTCAGCTACTGGCTCTGTGACCTTGGGAAAGGGTTTGACCTCTCTGGGCCTCACTTTCCTCATCTATTAAATGGGATAGTACCTATACCCACTCCTTACTGAAGCGATTACCACATAGGATCGTGAGGAATGATGATGACGGCCGCCAATATGCATGGAGCCCTGTGTGTCAGGCAGTGTTTAAAGAAGTTTATATGATTGCCTCCTTTGCCTCCTTTGAGCCTCACAACCCTATAAAGTGGCTCCTATTATTTTTCCATTGTAGAGGTGAGGAAACTGAGGGACAAAGATCAGTAACCCCCAGTAATGTTAATCATTATTATTGTTGAAAACGTCAGAAGCACAGCCAGGTGTCAAATATACAGGTGCTAAATATATATATCAATTTGACCTGTGGGCTGGAGTGAGCCTGAGGGCAGAGTGCCAGGTTCCAGCTCTAGTTCAGCTGCATCCAGAGAGTAAACTTGTCCTGCAGGCCTGGTCTTGGTGGCCTTCTGAAAAGTGCCTGCCATTGGCCATGGAGGGGCCAGGTCATCAGGGAGTGAGGCTGGCCTGGGCAGTTCTTTCCCACTGCTTATCGGGGGTTCAGAATACAGGAAGCCAGGACACTGTGCTTTGTGAATGGCATCCCTGAAATTGCATGTGGATAACCACAGCTGTATGCAGCGACTCTGCTGTAAGGAGAGTGTCAACATTAGCCTCCCACCGACATTCAGGTACTGTCCAGGTTCCTTGGTTAAGCATGATCCCAGCGCCCATACATGAGTCCTGAGTTGTCTCTCTTCTCTTTACCCCCCGTAGTGGGTGTGGTTGGTGCCCCACTCAGATCCTCTCCATAGGGCAGGGCATCCATCCCTGTGCTGTTGAGTGCTGCAGCTAATAGTCCACAGCTGCCCCTTCTCTGGAGCAATGCCCTTGTTTGAACAGATTGCCTTACAGGGAGATTATGTCCCTCCTACCCCGGGGGATGGTTAGTGGCTGGTAACCGACTAACAACAGAGTGCAAAAGGCCTGACTGACAAAAAAAAGTTCCAGGATTAGAGTTGGGCCCCCAAAGCTCCTGATTCTTGGTTTTGAGCTTCCCCCACTCCAACCCTGCTGGGTAACAAGAGTGGTGGAAACGTTTAGCAAGGCAAGAGGGGTGAACAGGAACAGTGAATGGCAGGGTCCCCGAGATTGCTGCCAATGTCACAGGCAATTGAACTCACAATGCCCAGGGTGAAGAAGGGGCGGCGAACTTTACTGGTGGCGAATACTTCCAGCACGATCACTTGGGTCACCTTGGCACTACCATGGTCCAGAAGGAGCTCTGGACTCTTCCAGGTTAAGATCTTCACAATCTGTGTGTGCCCCATCTGATTTGCAGCCTGGAAGGACATAAGACCTGCATGTGGCCTCCTAAGTGCCCCACCGTGGCCCATAGGTCCCATGTGGCTCCACGTGTCCTGGTCTGTGCCCAAATTTCTGGCCTGTGCTCCAGCCGCACTGTCCCTCTCGCAGATCCTAGAATGGATTGTTGTTCTCCCCATCTCACAGCCTTTGGTTTTGCTTTTCCTTCTGTCTGGAATACCTTTCCCACCAGGGAAGCCCTCCCAACTTTCCCGGACTCCATCAGGTGCCCCAGTAATGCTCTCAGAACCCCTAGAATCGCTCCTTTGTTACCGAAATATTATCTGTGTAATTATTTGATTCGGGTTAACCTGTCTTGTTAGACTGAAATCCCCATGAGGACAGGAACCAGTCTGTAAAAGTCACCAGTGCTGGAAAGAGGGAGAGTGGCCCCACAGGTGTTTTTCTCCACAGAGGCCAGTGGACAGACCATCAAGCTGCAGATGGCCAACAGACTAACCTTTTCACTGATCATCTTAATCTTGGACTTCAGCCGCCAGGCCAGTTCAGGAAGCTGAAGATGAGAGGAAGCCAGAGCAGGTCAGCTGGAGAGGAGAGGGGAGATGCATCTCCAGCAGCCCCACTACTGGGATCCCCAGAACCCCAGAAAAGCTGGGTGGGCCTGGTGGTCCAGGCTACATGTTTGTTACTGGTGGAACACAGCACTATGTCAGCTGCTGGGGGCATGCGGTCCCTGCTGGACTGGATTTTTACTGTGAGTCGGTGGCGGTTGTGGACCTGTGGGCAGGTCCCTGCTCCTGGAGGACACAGAGAAATGATCTAGTTCTTAGTATAGTCACGAATGTGGTTGCTAGTGACCAATCCTCTTTTTTTGCCATCTCAGCCCCTTACTCTGAGTTCTAATCCTCAAGAGCTTGATTGTCTGCTGGCTGTCAGCTGACTTGAAGTCTTGATACTCTCCTATAACTTTGGGCCAAACTTTCTCCTCTGTGGGTCTCAGTTTCCTTATCAGTCAACCTGGAGGACGTGGCACACCCTACTTGACTAGTGGTGGTTGCCTGCTGTGCTGTGTTGATAAGGATTCCAAGGCTGTCTTGGCCTCTAGGCTCAATAGGAAGGGCCCTGATCGATTCGCGATGTCTGCTATGGGCCCCATAATGGACAGCAGCAACACAACTGCCATTCCTGGACCACTCAGTATCTAAGATACCCTTTGGCTAGACAGGACTGTTATTTGGTAGAAGAGGCAGGTGTATCAGGTTCCAGAGGGCAGACTGGAGCTGGATGTTACAGGGAAAGTTACATCTTTAGAGCTATATGTCAAAGGCGAAGACTATTACGGGAAGGAGGGGGCTCTCCGTTACTAGAGGGGTTTAAACTGAGCTTGACAGAGGATTCGTGATCAGGGGCTTAGGGCAGGGGTTTCCAAACCACCCTCACTCCCCAGCCATGGAACTGGGCTGCACAGCACGGGGTGAATGGTGGGCGAGTGAGTGAATCTTCATCTGTATTTGCAGCCGCTCCTCAGCCCCACTTCAGATCATCAGGCTTTAGATTCTCATAGGAGTACCGGTTCCCGGTGCCAAAAAGGTTGGAGACCTCTGGTATAGGGGGTCCTTGCACCCCCTTTGATTCAGGAAATTCCTATGATGCAGTAGAGGTGCCTCCATCCTCTCTCCCATGCCAAGGCTTACCACATAGTCCAACAGGACCATGAATTCTTCTGGAGGGAGCAAGGCAACTATTACAGCATTCACCACATCCTGCCTCACGGTGAAGCTGAGAGGGGCTCCATTCAGAGTAGGCATTGTCAGGGAAACTGCAGACTTATTAAACCAGTTGGTCACATTTCCTTCTGAGTCCAACAACTTGGCCTAAAGAGACACAAAGCAGAGAGGTGGCTGGGTACTTTAACTCCACAGCTTACCTAATAACCGCCTAGAAGGAAACACCACCACTCAGCCTGTTTTCCTTTTTGCACTTGCTTCCAGGAAGCTTATCCTGTAATTCCGTGCCTTGCTGTAGGTGATGAGTTATCTCAGGGGCCTAGCAACATCTATTCCACCTGCACCCCTTAGATATTCTCTGATTTTTTAAAACCTTAGATGTCTTATTTGATATTTAGGTTTCAACTTCTCAGCTACCTTGCAAACCCTTTGGATGAAAGAAAAATCCAAAATTACAACGAAATGGATGGAAATGTTTGATGCTGCAGTTTTCTAAGGGATCCATGAAAACCGATCTGGGATTCAAGCTGCCCAGGTTGGCCTGGTCCCTTAGGGAGTCCAGCCCCAGTGTGAATGTGTAGCTGCACATTTTACAGAGAACTGACAGTCACTGGCCTCCTCCTGCCTGCCAGACCTTGTGCAGTCTCATTTCAAGTCCTCTTTTTGGTGACTATTATTATCTACATTTTACAGATGAGGACACTGAGGTTCAGAGAGGTGAAGAAACTTGCCCAAAGTCATACAGCCAGAGAGTTGTGGAGCTAGGAGAGAAACTTAAGTCTGTGTGATCCTCAATGACATATTTTGATCCTGGTCTCTTCTTTCAAGGAAACCAGATATTTGGGGATTGACAAGGGCTTGCCTGAGAGAAAGGCCAAGAGCCCCAGTACACACACTCTGGCCCCTGACTGAGGAAATCAGCGTCCGAGGGCAGATCACTAGGATCAGTGCTCTATGCGTGGCCCTTAGATTCTACCCGCTGTTTTTTCTCCCTTAGAATGGTTTACACGGGACGTGTTCAGCTTGTTGAGATTTTTCTACATCAACCTGTGTGTCCTAACCATGAGCAGTGTTTTCTCCCCTGAAACAGACCCATGGTGTCTGATCCTTGGTGGTCAGAAAAGGGCAGTGGTGTCCCCAATTTACTCTCAAGTTCCCATGACACTCACCGCGAGGTTGAGCTGGATGACATTACTCTTGATGGCGAGAGACAGAAGGTCAAACTCCAGGTGGTCAGAGCTGAGGGAAACGGGCACTGCTCAGGGATAAGAAGAAAGTTCTGTGAGGGTGAAGGGAAGCATTGGATGGGGTGGTTTGGGGGCTGCTTTTGGCTGGAACTGCATTATCGCGCTGTGGGGGGGCGGATAAGTAGGGAGGAGCAGTGGTAATGATGATGTTGGTAATGACAATGATGAAAATGACATTTACTGAGTGTATATCGAGTGCCAGGTGCTGTGCTAAAACTTTACATGTGTTAGCGCATTTAAACTTCACAAAGAACCTTACGAGGTAGGTCCGATTTTTACACCCATTTTACAGATGGGGAAACCAAGGTTCAGAAAAGTGAAATGATTGCTCATTTGAGCCCAGTTGGTCCTGTGCCATCATCCTGGTTTGGAACAAAATCGACCCATTGCTTGTAACTTTTCACCTCCCCATCAGACAGCAGTTTGCACTCAGGCAGGGTCTGGATCTG
Source organism: Pteropus medius (assembly GCF_902729225.1). Lineage (NCBI taxonomy): Eukaryota > Metazoa > Chordata > Mammalia > Chiroptera > Pteropodidae > Pteropus > Pteropus medius. The sequence continues at coordinate 7,307,687 of NW_024342471.1, read as the reverse complement.
TCCACTGGATCATGTGTGTTCACCTGGGGATTCCCCACGTGGTCACCAGGGAGCAGTGGCATCCCATCTGTCCAGGCCGGTGAGTGGGGAATAGGCAGGGCGGCAGAGCGGGTGCAGGGGCGGGAGAGGAGTTTGTCCTTCCCCACCCCCAACCTCCCACTCTGCCCTTGGGGAGCAGAGGAGTCCAAGAGACTTCAGTTCCAGCCACAGTAGCCTTGGGTAATCTCTCCACCTCAACCTCATTTTCCTCATCTTGAAATGGGAGTATAATAGTAATATTTCCCTCCTAGGTTGTACAGGACGGGTACCTGGTAAAGTTGGCTTGAATCTGAATTACACCAGACTTGGAATTTGAAGAATTGGGTTTAAGTCTTCGCCCATCACTAACTTCCTTTGTGAACTTGGACAGAATGACTTAATTTCTCTGAGCCTCAGTTTCCTTATCTGTGAAGTCAGGTAATGATCACTACTTGATGGTGTTGTCTGTGGAGTCAGCCAGGTAGTGTATAAAACACCCAGCTCAGTATTTGCTCTGTGGATGCTTAATGCTGCTCATTCCATTCTCTTCTTCCCACTCTCCTCTGGTCGCCCCTTTGGATGAGCTGCTTCAGATCCCAGAACGATAGATGGTAGAATTTTCTTCTTCCTGGCAATCCCCACTCTGAGGGGTGTGAGCACAGCAGAATGTCGAGGTGGGAGGCAGAAGCCTGTGTCCTCCCATCTCTGCTGCTCTCAGGGAGAAATGGCTTCCTTCTTGAGCACCCATCTCATCTCTTCCCTTGTTATCTCTTCTCTAATAGCCCACAGTGGTTGCTGTATTGATCATTCATCCATTTAGCACCATTTTGAAAACACTTCTCTGTGTCAGACAGAGCACCTGCTATGTGCCCGGAAACTTTCTGTAAATTTTTAATCCTTGCTAGCAATTCTGTGAGGTAGGGATATGTGAGCCCCTTTTACAGATGAAGAGCTGGGATTTGAACTTGGGTTTATGTGGGGTATCCACTGGCTCACATGGAAACTTGCATATAGTGAGTACCGTGAAGTTGTGTTCAATTTCTGCCTGCTCATCCCAGGCAGAGATCAACTGATGCTTCTCCCACCTGCTGCTGGGCTGGGTTGCTACTCAGGCCTGACTCCCCCTGGGCAGAGTCAAGGCCCCACAGTAAAGGAAAAGGGTGGGAGGGAGCAGTGCACTTACCCATCACCAGGCGCAGGAGGTCTGCATACATGTCCTCAAAAGCCGCCTTCATTATGGGACACAGCTGTAACAGCACAAATGCAGGGGCTTCATCAGTGAGGGAGCCTGGACAAAGCCCTGCAGTTATCCATGTCTGGCCCACACGGCCTGAGTCCCACCATGGTGCCCACAGCCAGCCAGGTTTTCATCCAAGACATTGAGGACTCCACTCTCCCAGCCATCTCTACTGCTCAGAACCCACTCCGGCCCCTTGTGTCACCTGGAGTCTTTTGCAATGATTTGCCCCTTGTCCTATGCTCTGGGTGCACCTGGCCCACCAGGTACCCTCCCTATCAGACTGCTCATCTTGCTCTCAAGAGCCCATGTTTTCCACGAGAGGGAGATGGAGAAGTCATTCTTTCGTTCACTTATTCATTTAACATGTCATTACTGAGTTCCTTCAGCATGTCAGAATCTACAACAGAGGCTGGCAAGATAGACCCAACCAGACTTGTGAACAATCTCATTCTGACCTTTGTGGGTTTCTAGCCGCAACACATTCCTTTTGCCCACTGAACTCTCTTCACCCCCAATTGCCAGCAATTTTCATCAGCAGTTTTGTCTCCCAGGAGACATTTGGAAATTTCTGGAGACATTTTAGTTGTCATAACTTGGGCAGTAATTTACTAGTATTTAGTGGATAGAGGCCAGGAATGCTACTTAATATCCTGCAGTGCACAGGACAGCCCCCACCACAAAGAATTATCTGGTCCAAATGTCAATAGTGCCAAGGGCAAGAAAACCTTGGCCTAAGCTAATCCTGGCCTTGCCTGTTCTGCTAAGGAGGAGGTTAAACATTTACTTGCCTGTGGGACCCAAAAGCCTTGTTCTCTGCTCTAGGCAGTCCATTTTCCAGGTCAGTGCTCTGAGATTTTTGTCATTTTTGTCTTAGGTACAACTTCTCCAGTGGAAGAACCTTCTGGTTGACCACTCATTGCTACTCTCAAGAAAGGACATTGTACTTTGAGAAATGTTAACTTTTTCTGTGAAAAACCCATTCCCTGCTCCTAGCTGATTTGCCAACCCAGGACCCAGAGAGGATGGAGGACTTGGGCTCAGAGACCTCCAGCATTCGCTGCCAAGGGACTGCCCATTCCTCACGAGAAAGGTGTCCCAGGTAACCTTTGCATCTTCTCCCAGATTGTGCCTTTCTTTAATTTCACCAGTGGGTCTCAACACTGACTACACATTAGAATCCTCCAGCAGACAAGCTAGAATCCTTTGGGCTACTAAAGCCCCGCCCAGACTAAATAAATCTGAATCTCTGAGGAAGAGCCCAGATATCAGTACAGAAGTCCCAATTATCCTCAGGGGATATGTTCCAAGACCCCCAGGGCGTGCACCAAACCACGGATAGCACCGAACCCTACATATACTATGCTTTTCCCCTCTCCATACATATCTTGGACTTAAAAGAAACACTTCATGGCTTCTCTTTGGTGTATCCAAATTGTCAGCATCACTACTCTTGTGCTTTGGGGCGATTATTAACTAAAATAAGGGTTACTTGAACACAAGTAATGCGATACCATGACAATCTGATAACCAAGATGGCTACTAAGCAGCTAACAGGTGGGGAGCATATACATTGGAGATGCTGGGCAAAGGGGTGATTCACATCCTAGGCGGGATGGAGTGGGACAGTTTGAGATTTCGTCACGCTACTCAGAACAGTGCATAATTTAAAACTCATGAATTATTTATTTCTTGAATTTTCCATTTAATATTTTTGGACTGTAGTTGACCACGGGTAACTGAAACCTTGGAAAGCGAAACCACAGATAAGCGGGGGACTACTGTGTTTTAAAAAATCTTCTCAGGGGGTTCCGATGTGCAACTGAAGTTGGGACCCATGTATTTATACTGACGGGGCTTCAACATTTTCTAGATGGGCTCCTATCGGATTTCAATGTGCTGCACCTTTTCCCTTCACATCTAGTAAAATATTCACATGACCATCATATCAAACCCAGCGAGTCTCGATGGGAAACCATGATGATTAACGGAAAGCCAGTTCTCTCATATCCTTCACTATATGTGGCTTTTCACTCTTAAAAACAGATATTATACAAAAAACATTTTGTAATCCCAAGTTTTTGCTATCTTTTCTAGTAAATGTAAAGTGTAGTAAATGTAAAAAAATACATTTTTAGCTATCAAAGTATGATGCCAGTTAAAGTGTGGTTTTGCTAGAGGCTTGGAAGAGATTTCCACCTGGGCCCTACTTCAATAAACTTCTACTTTTAAACAGAAAAAAGATTCTTAAAAGAAAAAATATCTCATGTAAGAAAAGCTAAATTTTACAAAATTATTCACTTTCAGATTTCTTTAAGAAGGCTCTCTAGAATGGTTTAGTAAAGTATTAAATATGATGCAGCTTTTACAATAATTATGAATATTGTACAATGCAATAAAAAATAGATGTAACTTAAAGAAAATCATCTGATTGACACTGAGTGCAGCCACATAAAAAATATGAGTGCATTTGGATGGAGATTGGAAGGCGATATGCAACAGAGAAAATAGCTACCAAGTTAAGGTAGAAGGATTATGGGTATTTTTTCCCTAAAGTTGTTTAGTTATATTATCTTTTCATTTCAAAAAAGTTTTATTATAGAAAACATATTAGTTATATGATAAGCTGTTTTGAACCATAGGAGGCCCACTTTTGTGAACACATCTTGGAACTTATAGTGGAAATCAATGGTCAAAGTGGGTGAATCCACCTTATAGAGTTTTAATTTACCTGTGGTGTATAAAGGGCATATAAAATGAGATAGACTCATGTTTACTAACTCAGAAAAATAAATCCAACAGGACCTGGTGGTGAAGACCACAGTTTGGTATGAGACACTGGTGTGCTAGCACCGGCTTGAACCAGTTTGTGAGGGCCAGTTGTTAAATTTCCAGCAATTTCTGAGCTGGGTACTAAAACTAGACATTATTAAAAATTAAATTATATTAACTTACAATTAAATAAATTATATCAAAACAAAGTTAATGAAATCTCAAAACTCATTACTTCCTAATTAGTTTGTTATGTCTTACTATTATTTCTTGCTCTTGAGGTTATTTATGTCTGTCATATCTGTGTGGTGGAAATACCATACAATAGTGTGCTGCTTTGTAGTTCTTCCCAGTTTGGCTCAGTGACATCACATTAGTCGCTTGAAGTTGGTCTTGGAGGGAGAGTTTACACCAGGAAATAAGCAAATGCTATAAATCTGGGCTTCCTCCCCTCAGCTGCTCCAGAGTCAATTGTTAACAGTTTATTAGCACAGCTCTGTTCACGGTCTTCTGGCTGACTTTTGGCATTTTTATTATCTTACTCGCAGTGATCCATTGCTGAAAGAATTATCCGGGCCCAAGGTTTCCCACTCAAGGAGACACAGGTCCCTTAGCACCAGCTTGCATTTCTACCCCAGCCCCATAGGGGAAGCAATCTTTGCAGGCCAGAAAGGAGGTCCTATTTCCACTCACCTGGCTTTTCACCAGTTTGGGAAGGGCTGGCACCAGGAGGTTCCTGATTTTGTTGGCTAAAGAGTTGACCAGGATAGAGAATCTTCCAGAGAGAAGGAGAGAGAGATTAGGAAAGGTCAGAGATGATTACTCCTCCCCTGTTTTATAGAAGGGGACACTGAGTCCAAGAGGGGAAGGAACTTGCCCAAGGTTACATGGCCTGTTAGAGACGGGGCTGGGAGTAGACCCTGAGACAGGTGTGGATGGTGGCAGAGAGTTCTCAGGGAGCAGGGGCTGGGGGTTGTCACAGAAATCTGTGCAGGACACTTGGATGATGGCAATTGGCATTTCTCCCCATTCTCCTGTTAAGGAGAAGTGGAGGGAAGCAACACATTCTTGAGCTCCTACTGCGTGCGAGGCACTCTGCTGAGTGTTTACTTATGGCTGTGGCCTGAGCTAATCCTCTCACTGCAGCTTGGAAGATGCAGTGCAGGGAGGCGATTTGCCCAGCGTCAGTAAATAAGGAGATGCATTTGCCTGACTCCAAAGCACGTTTTTACCCATGGCTCCACTAAAGCCTGCCTGGGGTGGTTTGAGGGGCCCTAGGAGGGTGGCTCCTCTGCACCTTTAAAGGTTTGCCCCGCTTTCTGGCATGATGCTTGAAATCCCACCATTATGGCTTCCATCCTTGCTGTCTTAAACTTTTTGGGCATCACATATTCCCTGAAAGAAGCCCCATATCAAGAGTCAGGAAGGACAGTCCCTTTCTTTCTTTGAGCATCAGTGTTTTCCATCTGTAAAATGGGGCAGGGCCACCACCCGGCTTCCCTCCCAGGCATGGAGGTAGCCTAGCCAGAGGTGGCCACACTCACTTTTGCAGCATGCTGATTCGCACGCTCCCGTGCTTTGTGGAGCAGTCTTCAAGAACGAGTTTGGGGTGACCCATCTTGCTGGTCTCCTCTCTGATGATGGCTTGGGCCACTGTCTCCATGTGTATCTCCACAATGCTCTTTATCAGGGGCCTGGGATCGGTGGTGCCCAATGCTGTGAGCACCATCCCAGCCCCAGGATGGAGCAAACCTCTTGTCCCTCTTTGTCTTCTGGCTCTCTCACCTCCCTTCTCAAACTCCATTGCTGGGTACTCCTCATCTCCCCCATTTTTTTTTTAACCCCAGCATGTCCCAGGCTCAGTTTTTTTGATTTCTCTCCTGATTTAAATCCCTTGCATGTGACAACAGTTTCCTAATTTATACTCAACTTCATACCCAGGTGTCTTACAGGCACCTTAAACTTAACACGTACAAAACGAACTGTGGATCCTTCCTAAACCTGCTCCTTTCATGATCTTCCCCGTCTTGGTTGCCGGCCACTCAATCCTGCCAGTCGCACAAGCAAAAACCTTTGAGTCAGCTTTGACTCTTCAATCTCCCTCTCTCTCCACCCACATTCAGTCATCAGGATTCAATTTTGTTGTCTCTACCTACCTCCCAAACATATCCAGCATCTGACCACCACTCACCACCGTCCTGCCCCCAAACCCTCCTCCAAGCTTCGGTAGTTTCTGGATAACCTCACTGCCTCCATTCTGGCCCCTGTACACAGCAGCCAGAAGGACTGTTCAAAATGTTAAACCATAGCACGTCCCTCCTCTGCTCAGAATGCTACACAGCTCCCATGTCATTCGGTAAAAGCCAAGTCCTCACCTTGGTCCACAATGCCCTTATGATCTGGTCTCAGCTTCCTGTGGCCTCACCTCCCAACATTTTCACTCTCTCTCCCCACTCTCTTTGCCATTCTTTGAACAAAGCCAGTGCACTCTTGCCTCAGGCCCTTTGCCCTGGCTCTTCCTTTTACTTAGAACTCTCTTTTCCAGATACCTGCGTGGAGGAAAGGGGGAACGAGTGGGCGAAACTGTCAGGTTTGCTGTGCCTGACCGAGGGGATACTCACGTGTTGAGTCCGGCCACCATGTCCAATGGGACTTGGACCACTAGCTCTTGACCATTAGCTGAGGGTTGCACCCACAGCTGGAGGATGTTGGTTGAGGTGACTCTCAGCCTGAATGGGAGATAGGAGAGATGAGATTCATCTGAGCATCATCTCCAAACTTGATCTCCATCTTTCCTGTCCCCCCTGGTGCCCAGCCAGCAGCTGGACCCAAGCCCTGTCCGCTGACTCCTCCTAGCATAGTCTTGCCTCAACCCTCCCCCCACTCCTGCTCACAACACTCCCACAGCTTCCCCTTCACTTAGGAGATGAATCTCAGCTCCTTGGGCTGACTTGTAAGACCTTCTTTGACCTGTCTCTTCTGACCTTTCAGTTGTCACCTTGGGGTTCGAGCATCAGCCATTCTGACTGACTCTCATCCCTCTATGCCTTTGCCTAGGCTGGCCCTCTACCTGGACTGCCATTTTTCTTATGAAATCATTGGCTCACCTGTCACCTCTATGAGAAGAGTCACCTTATCTCTTCACCTTCTCACCCCATCTCTTCACCCTCTCACCCCAGGTGACCTTCCTCTGGGGTTGCCCTATTAGGGCTCCTGTGTGACTCTCTTATAGTTATTATTAACTCCTCTGGGAGCTTCTGAAAAAAGAGACTTCATTTGTTAACATTCTTTCTAGTCAGGCATAGAGTCGACACCAATGATGCTTGTTAAATGATCGATTGAGTGTGCGTAGTGTGTCCTGGGCAGGAGTGTAGGGAAGGAGCTCCCAATTTAGTCTTGTTGACTTACCAGATAATATGGTTCAGGAAAGAGTTCACCAGATTGCCTAGTATGGAGTTGCCCTCCGCCGGCTTCTGCTGTATGGCGCTGAGCAGAGGCAGCTCCTGGAGGATGTTGGTAACATTATGGTCCTTCAGCTCCTTTGTCAGCCCTGGAGGCAGATCCCAGGGATTAGAGTATAACAGGAGGGTCAAGAAGGATGGCTTGGTGGGGGCTCCAGGCTGGGGTGAGACATCACTCAGGGCTACTTGGATCTGGGCACAAGGTGAGGCTATGGATTGCTCCTTCCTAACCATCTCCACCGTGTAGATGTAGCCTTGAGGACAGAGGCCCAGATGGGTCATTTTCACATGGAGACTGAGGCTGGGGCATAACTGGGACCATTCACACCCCTGAGCATTGCCAGCCTCTGCTGGGAGCATTGGCCAGGATTCTTGGCACATGGACCTGCATTCTTCCCACCAGCCAGTGGCAAACACTTCTGGAGTCAAGAGGCTGGGAACCCACAAGGCTCTCCTTGGGACTGTTTTGCTGCCAAAACACACTTGCTAACAATTCTGTGGCCATCACATCCTATGGGCCTATTGTCTAAAGAGCCTCAGGTGATTAGCAGAGAAAGGAGGAGGCAAGATCAGGGGCCCGTGAAACAGTAACTCTGGGTTCTGTTCCCTACCGGCAGCCAGAGCCCGTTCGGCTTGTGTGCAGAGCAGGTCAGAAGTGCTGGAGAATTGATGCTTGGGAAGCAGCCCTGGGCCAGTGACCTATGCGAACTGGTGTACGAACACGCCAGCTCCCTCAGCCCTCGGGCGGGATGACTCAGGTGGGGGTGCCTCGCCGTGTCCTCCGTCCTTCTGTGTTATTGCCTCTCAACAGAAAAACCACCCTTTTAGCCTGTGATAACAAAGATGCGCCCTGTAAATATTCCTCCTTTGCCAGCTGGTGCAACGTTAAGTCCTGTCAGTAGAGGCTCTGGAAGGACATGACGGAGGAAGGGGCTTCCCCTTCTGGCCCTGGCCTTCTCCTGCCAGGCTCCTGTGGTATCACTGTCCAGGGTTGTGAGTTCAGCAGCACTCCTGAGGGCAGCTAGTGAGTACTCTGGGCATCCCAGCTTGCCTTCTGGCAGTTTCCAGGAGACAGCTTCCTGGTGAGTCGACAGCTACCCCCTTCCTCAGGAGCAGCTTTCCAGAAAATTCCATTGACTCCCTGCAGGCAGTTCTCTGGTGGACCGGCTCTGACACAGACAACTCGGTGATTTCTCTACCATCCAGTGGGCTTCAACCACACTTCTCCCATGAGGTCTGGGGAGGATTCTTTCCTTTCAAGTTTGTTCTCTCCATGGATTAACCTTCCTCTCTCCCCAGTATCCAGGGTATTCTTTGAAGTTCTTTTTTTTTTTTTTTCCTTCTTAGCCAATTCCCTATGACTCCAATCCCCTGCTCATTATTCTTTATACAAACTCACCTGTTAAGCTTACTGTGTGGTTTCTGCCTCCGGTCTGGCCCTAACTAACACAGTCACCTGGTAGGACTGAGCTCCAACTCACAGTGGTAACTATATGCCCTTGCCTGACATGCTTCCCACTCTCCTGCAGGTGTTTTCTGGGATCACCTCTAAAACCAACTACTTGCACACAACTCAACTCAAGATTTTCCTGGCTGGGAACCTAAACATGGTCGCTCATCTCCAAGCTCCTTCTGGCTGAAATTCCATATGCTTGCAATCCACAGTATGGGCCCAGGGCACCTTTGCTTCTCCCCATAGCACCTAGAACTCTCTGTTCCCTGTCTCTACTTGGGGATCCTTCTTCTGGCTCCAGTGCCTGTATGGCCCTTCAGGACCATGCCTACCCATCCAGCCCTGGCCCAGGCCAGGGCATGCAGAGCATTGGTCTTTAGATGGACCTCCAGAGCCAACTGATTATCATCCTCTTAGGGGACAACACTTGAGAGCAGTGGTTCTAAACTAGGGCAATTCTGTCCCCTAGGAGACATTTTTGGTTGTCACGATTGGGCTGAGGATGCTGCTAAACATCCTAGAATGCACAGGACAGCCCCCCACAATAAACAATTATTTGGTTCACAAGGTCAGAAGTGCTGGGGTTGAGAAGCCTGACCATGGAGTTCATCAAGCTCTTGTCACTTCCTGTCCTATTGGATAGTCCCAGCAAACTCACGAGGCAGGCCCTCTCATTTGTTTCCAGAGGCAGAAACCAAGGTTCAGGGAGTTGCCCAGGGCCTCAGAGCTAGAGAGTGATAAAGCTGTGCCTGGGGCCCAGGCCGCCAGACTCCCAGCCGAAAGTCTTTGCTCTGGGGACTGGTTGCATACTGACTCTAACTCTCTGGGAGATTTAGGCGTGGGAAATAGGAGAGGCAGGTATATCATCACACGCCGTGCTACACACCCCTTCTGTAGGCTGTGGGACTAAGAGTAGTGGGTCTTTGGAATCATGGAATTTAAGAAGGCAACGATCTTAAAATCATGGGCTTTTGGGAATCTTAGACACTCTCAAGCTTTATAACCCGCCCACTTGCGTCTCACTTTAGACCTGGGGTCCCAGCTGTGCCTTGCATATCCCCAGTGATGGGGAATTCCTTCCCTCCTTTGGAGAGCTGCTCCACCTGCCCCCTTGCCTCACGGTGCAGAGGACTGAGTGGCTGAGACTTACTTTCTCTGATGACTTCTGGGCCGAGGCTCAAAACCACAGGGGGGCTGAGGGTGGCTCTGACCAAGGTGGCTGCCAGCAAACCGCAGAGGAGAGTGAAGGTCCTTGAGCCAGCCATCTTCTTGGGGGTCAGTGAGCAGCAGGTGGCAGGCGTCAGAACCTGGGGTGAGCACAAAGGGCCCTATTAGTCAGGAGGAGAGGCCAAGGGCAGGCCCACCTGGTGACTTGGGGCATGGAGTCCACGAGAGGCCATTTCGTGAAGTGGTTAAGAGGGTGGACTCTGGAGCCTGACCATTTGGGTCTGTGTCCTGCCTCTGCTTCCAGGTACTAGTTGTGTGGTCTAGATAACCAGCTTAACCTCTCAGTGCTTCAGTTTTCTCATCCAGCAAATGAAGTAGTGCCCTACTTTATAGTGTTTGGCACTTAAAACCCTCAATGGTCCAGCCTCAGCCAACTCCACCTCCTGCTCATTCCCCTCTTGCTCTATAAAGTTCCAGTCACCTAAAGCTGCTTGAAGGTCCCAGAACATACCCTGTTGTCTCCTGTGTCTGTGCCTTTTTCCTTGCTCTTCTTCCTGTGATACTTTTCCCCTTCCTCATGAGCCTGCTGGATTCCCATTCATCCTTTAAAACTTTGCTCACATGTCCCTTTCTTCTATAAAGCTTTCCCTCTTCTGCAGCAAGAGACCCTGGACCACGCTTGGAGAAATATTGTCCTATGTGCCCAGGACAGGAAGTTTGGAGGCAGGAGGTACATGAGAATGCAGGTAGGACTGAAAGTGGCAAGAAAGCTGTTTGCTTACTCCACAATTCTAAGGGGCCTGAGGAAGGACTAGATGGCTGCTTGGAGCCAGAAGGAGAAAGGCAGAGAGAGGGAGAGGCCTGTAGGTGTTTCCTGGGAGAGGAGCTGGGGGTATTCTGGTCCTTTGGCTGCTCTGTCTTCTCCATGAGGTGGAACGTTAGTACCTGTAACCTGGTTCTGAGTTCCTCAGCTTGCATTCTGGCTCAGCCTCCAAGACCCCATGGAAGCTTCTGCCTCCTGTGGACTGTTCTGCTTGGAGGGAGGAAAGATGCTGATCCAGAGACCAAACCTCTTACTTGGCTCAGCATGTGGTTTCCTTGTTGCCAAAGACAAATGTGGCATCTGGATGATGTATGTCTTCTATGAACTAGAACAGTGTGAGCTCTTAGAGACACCTGCAATAATGATTCAATATCTGCCTCCCTGACCGGGCCATGAGCTCTGGGAGGGAGCATTGGTTCTACTTGCTCCCCCTGTGTCCCTACTATTCAGCATAGGACTTGGCACACAGTGGGTGCTTAATAAAAAAAATGGTTGCTGAATGACTGAATGGTCTCTGGGAGCTCTGGAAGAATGGGGAATCTGAGCCTGCTAAACCGAAAAGGTCTAGGCCATGGAGACCCTTTTTAAATCACAGAACCCCCATCCCTGTGTGTTGGGAGGCTTGAGGGTAGAGGAGAAATATCATGGGCCTTGAAGTCAGACAGACCCAAGTTGGAGGACTGCCTCTATCACTTTGATCTTTGGCAAGTGACTTACCCTCCGTGAGCCTCAGTTTTCTCATCTATAAAATAAGAGATAATATTATTACTTACATCACAGGGTTGTTGGGAGGATTAAATGGGGCAATCTATTTGTAGTCTGGAATGCCACAAGAGCTCAATGAATTTTAGCTGTTATTATGATTATGACAATTATTATTACTGATACTGGGGTCAGAAAGAATCACCTTGCAGTCAAAAGCCAGAAGACAGAGATGGCACTCTGCACCCTGCTCTTTTGCCCAAGAAGCCCCCTAGCCCCTATAACTTTTTTCTTTAAAGCATCTTGGCCCTGATTTCTTTCCATTATCTTTGCACATCACTCTGTCCTGCTCTGATCAGAGGTGCTCAGGGAACCAAGAGGATGGTAGCAACCACTTCTGTGGAAAAGTGTCCCCTCCCCAAATCCCAATACTGTGCACAACCTCACAACACTGTATCTTGCCTCCTGGCCTTTGCTTATGTTGTTCTCCTCCCATGGAATGGCTTTCTTTCCTCCTTTGACTAGCCAACTTCTACTTGATTTCTCAACTGACACGTCACCTCTTTCAGGAAGCCTTCCCTGACTGCCCTCCACTACCATGTGCCTGGGCTTTCCTTGAGCACAGAATGTACCTCACTGGCTCATACTGGGAGTTCCCTGAGGGACCAGGATTGTCTGATGCTTCTCGTCCCCATTATCATCCTAGCACAGGGCTGGGCACAGAGCAATTGGTATGTGCAGAGTGGGTTTGTGTCATTGGGAAGAGGTCAGGGAAAGACTTGGCCAGTCTGATTCCTCATCACTCTTCTTTGGTTTTCTCGGTGAAGAGCTGGGGACCTCTCTACTCTCTGGTCCTGACCCTCCGAGGGTCCTAGTGGACTGAGGGACCTTACCTCAAGGCTAAGTCTTCCTCTTGGCTCCTGACTTGACTTCAACAGGTGTCTGCAGCTCAGAACATTCCTGGTGCTCTAGGCTTTCAGCCCCTTCCCCACACTTTTACCTGGACACACGAGAGTTTTCAGCCTACTGCTCTTCTCACCTGGGCAGTGGGTCTGGAAGTGCAGCCTTATATCCTGTACACCCTGGGCTAGGCTGTCATTCTTTGCATTTGGGCCAAGGCCTGAGACTGGGCCAGTGTCTCCAAGGAAAATATTTGTTGCTTCTGTTGAACCACATCCTTGACTGGAGGAAGCCTTAGAATTCCAGCTTCCTGAGGTTCGAAGAAAGGAAATCTCAGGTTTTGAAGGGTGGATGGGGCACTGGGGCATGTGGCAGGCAGCTGGACCAGGCATGTTGTGGCCTGTGCACAGGGTTTCTTGACTCCTGGGCAGTCACTCCCATGGGGACAATGATGAGAACAGTAGCAGTGATGATATATGAAGTACCTATGACATGACAAGTGCCATCCTAGGCTTTATATTGGTTGTCAGTGGAGTGTCAACCCCACCAGAGTCAGCATCATTAGCTCAACTTTACTACAGAGGAAACAGCCTCACATAGTCAGCAAATGACAGAGTCAGGATTTGAACTAGAACTCTAACTTCAAAACCCATCTAGGCTGTCTACAGCCATGCCACCCTGAACATGCCTGATCCCGTCTGATCTCGGAAGTAAGCAGGGTCGGGCCCGGTTAGTACTTGGATGGGAGACCACCTAGGAAGACTGGGTGCTGTAGGCGTAAAAAACAAAACAAAACAAAAGAACTTATCTAGGGATGTCTCCCCAGCTTGGTGGATATAGGAGTGTTCTGAGGACAGACTGGGTTTGAGTCCTGGCTCCATCATTTCTATGCTGTGTAACTCGAAGCACATTCCTTAACCTCTCTGAGTCTCAGATTTTTTTTAACTGTGAAATGGGAATAATGGTAGCACCTACCTCATAGGGTGCTGAGAGGAACATGGTGCATATGGCTTAGAGCATAGGTCCTGGCACAGAGTTAATGCTCAATAAATGTTGCTGTTGCTATAATTACTTGTAGTGGGGTAAGCCTCTGTAGAGAAGCTATGATCATAGTTCAGTTCAGATAATGAACTTGGAGGAAGGAAGTAATAGTCTTGCCCATTCCTTATTCCTAATGTACCCAAGGATTTAGGAATATACATCTCCGTTAATTAATTCACTCAAGAGAATAGATTTGAATTTCTTTTTTGCTACTTCTTTGCCATGTGACCCTGTGCAAATTACTTAACCTCTCTGAGCCTTAATGTCTTCATCCGTAAAATGGGGATAGTAGTGGCACCTCCCTCAAAGATGCTGAGAAAATGAACCGAGGTGCATGCTCACATAGCACTTAGCATGTGCTTTTATTCATTTTTTTTTTCTGTAGCAGTTTAACACCCTCTTTGCTTTGTCTGTGCCTTCCAGAATCTCAACGAATATTTGTGGAGTGAATGAATAATGAGGCATGACTATGAACTACGAGGACAAATGAACAGCCCTGCAGGACCCCCTTCACCTATTGCTCGGGGGAAGGCCTTGGCTCACTTAAGCTGCTCAGACAACTCAGAGGTGGGGCTCAGCAGCCCTAGGTTTACCAAGGGCATCTGAGGCTAAGCAGTGAGTGACTTGCTTTAGGTCACCGTCGGGGGTGCCAGAGCGGGGACTTGAGCTCAATCATGTTGTCCTCCAGCAACTCCAGGTTAATGTTGCAGGGCGAGAGGCAGACAGCCGTTTGGCATAATCTGGGAAACTATCCTTGCTGCCCAATTTCAGTCGAGAAGCCAGACTGTGGTTCAGAGCTGGGAGGGCCATTGCTGAATCCTGTGTCCATGTGCAGGGGGATGAGAAAGGGCAGAGAGTGCCCTGGAACCATACAGCATGTGGCTGGGTCCTGGCTGGTCTCATCTTCCTGGAGTTGTCAAGAGGAATAAGGCAGGAGTGTTTGCCATCCCGCCATATTTGCAGATGCATCGAAGGCCATGAATTCCTAAAGGTGAGGCCTCCTGGGAGAGACCTTTCCTGTCCATTGAGCACATCTCCAGAGGCAAACACCCTCTCCTGGGCTCCCCAGCCCGCCATGCCTACCACCCATGGACAATGCCTCTGTGGGAGGCCCGAGCCCAGTTTCAGGGCCTGGGCCTACATCAGCTCCTGCTTCCTGCCTCCTGGCCCTCACACCCTCACTGTGGTCAGCAAGCACAACTGTGCCTATAGGCCTGGCACACCTTGGAACCTGCGGGTCGCCATGGCCTTGCCCTCAATACTTCTCAGTCCCCCTCAGACTGCTGAGGGCCTCTTTGCCTCAGCATCACCCTTTCCCAGGTCCCAGGCCTTTAATTGTGCTGTGTCCTCTTTCTGGAGTGCCTTGTCCAACCTCTGACAACTCTGTCTTGCCCTGTGTGGGCCTCAGAACAGGGGAAGCCTCTGAAGTCCAACAGACATGGTTCAATCACTGCTCCTGGGCTGGTCAGCTGTGCAGGGAAAGTTACTTCTTCTCACTGAGCCTGTTTCCTCAGTTGTGAAATGGGATTGTTTTGAGGGTCACATAAAATGATGTGAAATGCTTGGAATGTCAAAGAATTCAGTAAATGGCAAGTGCTATTATTGTTGTTGTTATTATTATTAAAATGTTAACATCACTGACTTTCAAGGCCCAACTCAGAAGGCAGGATCTACATAAAGCTGCCTAACCTCTGCCTCACCTGGACCTGATGTCCTCTTGCCTTCCTGGGAGAGCCCCCAGGTACTAACTACTTAGTCTCTTGAGGACTGGATCTGCCCCTGCCTTGAGAAATGTCCATTTTATCTTTCCATCCATTCATCCATTTATCCATCTGTTCGTGTCTTTGTCTGTCCATTCATCCATCTATCCATCCATTCATTTACTTATTCCAGTCTCTTTTTCAATGTCCAATTTCTGTCCAACAACCTGAGTTGATTTTTAAAAATATTACTTAGATCTTGTTAGTCTCCTGCTTATTAAAACCCTCCAAAGGCCTCTGCGGCTCTTGCATGACAATCTGAGCTCTACAAGGCCCCATGTGGTTGGCTGCTGTCCACCTCTCAGCCTTCATCTCTCATCACTTTGCTCCTATCTCCTCTCATTTCCACCTCAGGACCTTTGCATGTGCTGAGCCTTCTCCCAGGATCGCTCTTCTCCTAGCCTTTCCCTTGGCTGACTCCTTCTCATTCACCAAATTTCAGCTTCAGTGTATCTTTCTTGGAAAGCCCTTTCCTGGCCACTCTGTCTGAAGTAAGGCTCTTCTCTCTCACTGCCCACTGATGGGTGTCTTCACTAGCCCTCACTCACATCTGAAAACTCAAGTGTCATCCAAGGCACCACAATTCATGCATGCTACATACCAAGGAGAGAGGCCAGACCACAGTATAAGCAGATGGCCAAGAACTGGCTGCATAGTCTTGGGTGCCTCATGTAGGGGGCTCCTGATTCAGAATGAGGTGATAAAAGGGTTAAGAGGGCGAAGGAGGCAGATCTGTGAAGATATTTCTTAGGAAACAGCAGTGGTTCCTCCTTCCATTCTCCCAGTGAGGAGAGCATGGGTGTCTGCCCCAAGTGTAGGCCTAGAGGGAGGGGCTTTCCTGGGGCCATTTAAGGGGTCGAGGGGTGTGTCCCCTGGAGTTGGGACATGGAATATACTGGATTCTCTCTCTTGCCTGAGAGAAACAGGCTGATGGAGCGAAGTCATGGTGGGAAGAGTAGCTTCTGTGGGTGGAACATTATTGCTATGCTCCCTCTATACAAGGTCAAAGCTTATACATGTGTTTTTCCATGGGTCTGGCATAGACCTTGCAGGAGAAGTAAAAAAAAAATTTACACCGAAGGCATTTTTTTTTTTGGTCAGCAAATAACCCCATGAAATAGCTTGAAAATGAGTAAATAAAGGTTGGGCAGAGGACAAAGGAGTGGAGCTCTTTCCCAGAGCTCACCCATGGAGTCGGGATTCCGGAGAAACACTATGTTGACATGGCTTATTGCTGCAACAAAAGCCCAGTCACACTAGTACCCGGAACCACTGGGAAAGAAAGACAGAAATGGGAACTGGAAACTCGTGGGCATAATCCTTCTTTTGTGGCCCAGGAATAGATAAGATTCAAGGCAAACAAACCCTCGTTAAACCAGACTCTTAGCTCTTCTCCACCCCCGTAAGGGTCACAGTCAAGGGTGAGTGTCATACAGGGACAGAAAGGACAGGCATTGAGTCATGATCAGGGTCAGTGCAGGCAGAGGGCTAAGTGCTGTCATTCCCGTCCAGGCAGCATGGTCGGATGGAGGTCAGCTGGGCATTGGCAAGTGCCCTAGGAAAGGGAAACCCAGACAGAGTGATATGTGCGCCCTCATTCTCTTTAGTAACTCAGGACTGGAGGGACAGATAGACACAGTCAGCCAGCAGGTAAGTTGGATGGTCAGCTAATGGACCCAGTAAAGGTGCCTTGGACATAGCAGGGAGCAAACAAACCACCCCTGTCCTCCCGGCACTCACATTCTCTTAGGGAGACAGAGAGTGAGCCAGAAATGGATAAGGGAATATGCAAACACAGAGCTCAATTGTTTCGGTTGTGGGGACAGAGAACAAAAATAAAGAACACATATGGAAAGCTGGAGCTCTACCATCAAAGCATCATGAGGGTTTAAGTGGCTTTAGCCCTCTGGAAACTGGATGCCCTCCCCCAACATCTGACACACACACACACCCACACACACACACACCCTGCATAAAATCTCACATTTTATGTGTTTGATTTTGGGAACACAATTTTGGGGGCTAATTATGAATGAAAGGAAAGGCTGCCTGAAGTGAAGAGTAGGAACAGCCTTACCTTTTCTGAGTGCTCACCACCTGTCAGGCTAAGCCTCCAGCATGCAAGTTCACTGCTATTACCCCTCATTGTACAGATAAGAAAACGGAGGTGCAGAAGGCCAGGTGATCTGCTCAAGGTCACACAGCTACCGGGACAAGAGGCCAGGATTTGAACTCTGATTCCTCTGACTGTGAAACTTGGGTTCTCAATCTTTCAGCCATCGTCTTCCAAACACCTGTTGCCTGTGCAATGCCTTCACCTGCTGGTGACATCTAATTTCACATTCTGCAACATCTGCTAACCCTGCATTACTGCTTACTCAACATACATTTTGGTAAATGAAACCACGTTTGAAAATTTAAATAAACTCGATTTTCTATTTTTAACAAGAAGTTGTATAACCCTACCAAAAGTGAAAAAACAACATTGCTTCCCATAAATAAGACGTGACAACATGACTACAGCGATGACAATAACGTCTACACTCTTCCTTGCATTAACCTATCTAACCCCACTTAACCCCACACTGATGCCTGGAGGTGGACACTGTTTCATCCTCATTTCATGGATGAGGTTTGGATGAGCACCCTTCAGAGAGGTGAAATACCTTTTCCTAGTCACAGTGAAAACGAACAGAAACACGTTCTGGCTAGCCATGCTGCCTGCTTGAAGTGCCTGGAGAGCATGGCCAGTGGTTGGAGAGGTGTTGAAGACACTTGTATTCTGTTGGCCCTGCATATGGGAAGGATTGAGGAAGACTAGGAAGGCCAATCACATTCTCACTCCTGCTAATGTCTGAGAGGCAGCCCTGCTTCTGGAAGACACTGCACCAAGTTATCTATCAAGAAATGTTTTGGAGCTCTTTCTGAGTGTGTGTGAGCCAGATGGCAAATGTCTTACCTGCGTGCGTGTCCTCTGGCACCAGCGGAGTCTTCAAAGCAAAAACTGAACGAAGTGAGTTCTCGAAACTCTTTGCACTGTTAATGGACTTGCCACCTCTGTGGACTGCAAATGTCTTGCTCTTTGCTTAATAGGATTCCTGGGGAGGAGGGGGACCCATTGGGCACCTCCCTCAAAGTCACCCACCCATGGAATTAGGTTCCTGTACTAACATTTACTCACTTAATCACGCAGTCCTCCAGGAGAGGAGAAAGGCATTTAGTAGGTAAACCAGAAGACCCATTCGAAGTAGAGACATCACAGGAATTCTTTTTAATGTCTTCCTTTGCATTGGACAGAGACATTCAGGATGCCTCCCTACCCCCCACCCCCACCCCACTCTGCTTCTCTGCTGCTCCTGTGAGAGGCCATTCTAGGGTCTCCTTGCACAGAGGACTTGAATCCTGGCCTGGTCCCACTCATTCCTCACCTCCTCCTCACTTCTTCCTGAGTCTCTCCGCAAATGGAGTCTCCAGCCTCCCCCATCTCCACCCCCACTGCCTGGCCTCACTTCTGGCCTTGCCATTTACTGACTGGGTGGTTGCAGCGGCCCCTCAGAGGGCCCCCTCAAATTCCCTCTTTGCACTGCAGCCAGAGCCATCTCCTCCTAATACTTTCTTAGCAAAGTTTTCAAACACGGAGCAAAGTTAGTTTTGCAGATAACACCGTCTATCCACCACCTAAATTCTGCCCATCTATCTTACTGATTTGATTTCAAACTAAGTTGTAGATGTCAGTACCCTTCTCACTATGGACTTAAGCACGCATATCATTACCTAGAGTTCAACATTTGTTTGGAGTTGGTCTGTGGGCTTGGAGGAAGCCAAGGTGTACCTTTGTCTGGTCCTCCAGCACCTGGGTTCGTCCAATGCCAGTGGCCTCCTCCATGATGCCAAAAGTTTAAACCCAATAAGGTCAAACTGGTGTGCCTGTGGGACAGTGGGTGCCACATCTGCCCAGGCCCCCAAAGTCTGTCTCCAAAAAAGGTTGGTGATACCACCGAGGCAACTGGGGACTGGGGGATCCAGGGATTACCATGGAACTGACCATTCGGAACAGACAGGCCCAGACTCAGGGGTACCTGTTGCTTCTGCCCCAAAGAGCCCTCAAGGAGCCATGCAGAACAGAAAGAAGCAGAAGTACAGTGAAAATATCACTTTTTATAAGATCGTCAACATGGCCTGGCAGATGTGGCACCAATCCTTAGCCAGAGAACTCTCTGGAACCATTAGAGTGATCCTGGAGACTGTCCAGACTCTAGGCTGCAAAGGAAAACAGTTCAAAATATATTATGGAAAGCACAGATCTTAAGTGTCCATTTGCTGAGATATGACAAATACGTATACCAGTGTAAACCAAACCCCTATCAAGATACATAATTTCAACATCACCCCAAAAAGTTCTCTTATGCCCCTTTCTAGCCAATGGCCCCCCTAACCTCCGTGACGGTGAGTTCTGATTTTTTTTTTTTTTACCACCATAGATTAGTTTTGTCTGTTCTTGGTCTTCATGTAAATGGAACATACAGTATATACTCTATTGTGCCTGGCTTTTTTCACTCAGCATAATGTTTTTGATATTCATCCGTGTTGTTGCTGCTATTGGTAGATCCTTTCTTTTTATGGATGCACAGTATTCTATTGTATGGGTAAATCACAATTTTTTTTTTTTAAGCCTACAGCACTACCTAGGTCTTCCTAGGTGGTCTTCCATTCAAGTACTAACCAGGCCCGACCCTGTTTAGCTTCCGAGATCAGACGAGATTGGGAGTGTATGGCCGTAGACCACTAAATCACAATGTATTTATTTATTCTTCCTACTGTTGATGGACACCCAAGCTATTTCCGATTCAGGGGTTATTATGAATACAATTTCTATTGAACATTTTTAAACAAATCTTTTTGTGAATAAATGTTTTCATTTTTCTTGGAGCGAAATTGCTGGGTCATAGAGTAGGGGTATGATTATTTTATAGGGACCTGCCAGAACTTTTCCTAGAGCAGTCGTACCATTTAAATCCTGCCAGCAGTGTACTAAAGTCTGGTTGTTTCACTCCCACACCAACATGTGGTATGGTCACTCTTTTTAATTTTAGCTCTTCTGGTGGGTGTGTCAGGGCCATCTTTTTTATAACGCATGTCCCTGGCTCCCTACGGCTCAGGAGAAAGTCCAGCTCTCAGCCTTAGCTCTGAGCCTTCCAAGGTCCAGCCCTTCTCTGTCTAAGCCTTTCCTTCTCCATCTCCTATTTAGTTTTTCTATTCTATTGATG